>NW_024528377.1:2428756-2980462 GCF_017590135.1 Pyrgilauda ruficollis | reverse complement strand
AAAAAAAAAAAAAAAAAAGGGGTGGTTTGCTAAGAGCTTTGGTAATTAAATAATGAGAAGACAATGGTAATGACTAGCACAGGACATGTCAGGATCATAGGTCCTAAACCAGGAGCTATTTAGCTCTGCTGCCTCTAAATGCTGACCTAAGTGAAGTCAGTGGGTTCCTACATTTCTTTCTCTGACAGGGATGAGTGTCATCTGTCAGGATAAGCCTCAGTTTTCACTTCAGACTTCACTGAAAGCAAAACTTCTTAATGTAGCCTTAAATAGTGTTAGGGTAGTACCAGCACCCTCCTGAGTTTCTTAGGACATTGCTTAGGTTTAACTATTCAGACTTGACATTTCCATGCTGGGTGTCTGCTCCAGGCTGCTTTTTTTTAATTGGAAGGTGTCTGCAGAAGCAATACAGACATTTCTAAGAACAAGGTTAGGAAAACAAAAAATAGCTGTGTGTCTGTGTTAAGAAAATATTCTTGTATCAGCTTTGCCCAGGTGTTCTAGTATTATCAGTCCCCAAAGCAGGAACACAAAATATGGCAAGAGTGGGGCCAGGATGTCAGCAAGGGTATTCTTTTTCTTTATCTCTGCAAGTGTACCTGGTTTTGACAGCAAACCAGTGCCTCTGGAAGTTCCAAGCTGTGTGTCACATGCTGGAGGGAGAAGCTAAATTTTCCTCACAAAGATATTCTAGCCCTAGATATAGAACATTTTCTTTCTAAGAAGCTGTGTAGGGAAAAAAAAAAAAATTGAGCCCAGACTCTCTGAAGAAGTAATGAAGTACATGGGAGACAAAAGCCCCAAGAAATGAAGAGCAAATAGCAATTTAGGATTAAGTTTGCCTTTCCATTAGCTTATCTGAAGCAGATTTGTCTTGGCAAGCAGCTCTGTAAGCTAAAAAAATGCAGCTCCCAGCATCAGAGATTAGTGGCAAAGTCTTAGTTGCTTTACCTCATCTCTGCACATCACTCTGAAACTTTCTGTTCTCTGTGCTTGGGCTTTGATGGAGCTTTTTACACTCTGCATCTTTTCTCCATCCAGTGCAACTCCAAGTAAGGGTACCATCAGGGTATCATTTTTTCTTTCTTTTTTAATCTACTGTCCTAACAGAGGCCGTTCCAGAAGAGTTATTTTTTCATCCACTTCAATTGAAGGTTAGCTGCTTGCTGCATTTTGATTTTATTTTTTTTTAATTTAAGGTTTGCTGCTTGGTGCATTTTTGTTTTTTTTTTTTTTTTTTTTTTTTTTTTTTTTTTTGCTTTTTAGTGCCAGGCTGGAATACCATGTTTAAGTCAGGACAGTGAGCAGCTTGGGAAGCAATGATAATATCCTGAGTATATTATATATATATATATGTAATATATAGATATATATATATATACACACACCATGCAGCAGTAGCCCCAGAAACCACTGTTTCACAGTGCATCACATTAATTTGGGGTGCTCACCTTACTTCTAGACATTTTCTTAGCTAAATGCTTTTAAGACTTTTAAAACAATCAGTGATCCCAATGCCTTCCCAAGGTCCAGCACTTGCAGAGCAGTGGGGAGGCCTTTGTTTGTGCCCAGACTCCAGCTGAGGCTGCCCCAAACCATGAGCACAGGGCACTCCATGCACTGGCATTTACATCAGCCCAGCAGGACACTGCTGTTTGGCTTTGCTGGAACTTTACAGCCTGTTTTACTGCAGCAAGGCCAGCAGTGTGATGAATCTTTTCAACAAATATCCTCTGATGGATTTGCTGGCGCCTTACTTAGATTAGGGGTGGAAAGTGTGGTGGTTTTGGGGTCCCCGGACAGAGGAGGAATGATGAATCTGACTCCATGTTCTTAGACGGCTAATTTATTATTTTATGGTACTATATTAAAGAATGCTATACTAAAGAATAGAGAAAGGACACAGACAGAAGGCTAAAAAGATAATAATGAAAACTCCTGACTCCTTCCAGAGTCTCGACACAGCCTGACTGTGATTGGTCATTAAGACAAAACAATTCACATGAAACCAATCAAACATGCACCTGTTGGTAAACAATGTCCACGCACATTCCAAAGCAGCAAAACACAGGAGAAACAAATCAGATAATTATTGTTTCTGTCTTTCTCTGAGGCTTCTCAGCTTCCCGGGAGAAGAATCCTGGGCAAAGGGATTTTTCAGAAAATATGACAGTGAACAGAAAGTATCTCCTTGTCAAAGCTCAACCCATTTTCCACCAACATTGGTCCCATTTATCACCATTAGTGCGGTTTTCACCAGGAAATTTATATTAAAAAATGCATTTACACCGTGGGGATATAGCATGCATGAGTGTTATTTGCATGCAGTAATGACAAAACTGACATGAGTATTTTTTGGTGTTACCCAAAGTCAGAGCCTTATATACAGCTTGATAATTGTCTCCTCTGCTGTGTTTTCCCCACAAAGCAACAAGTGAATAAATGAGTGCTCTGCAGTTTGTCTGCTGCTGAAACAAGCTGTAGGGGAAATAATTCATTTAAGGGCAACTTCAATTTCATCTTCTCTCAAAGTGAGTTTCATGCAATTTTTCTTTATAAAGTAACTTCCTCTGCCCTTTCCTGCAGCTCCCTCCACTTTCTGCTTCAGTGCTGCAATACTGAAGCAAACTGTTTGAATGGCAAATTTTTCACCTTTGCCACGATGAAAAATTTGTTATCCCAGTGAGAATAAGTCCAATTTAGATTTTGCAGAATCCTAAAACTCTGGGAGTATGTCCACATTTGGACTTTGGTTTGTGCATTACTAAGAGAAAAGCAGGAAAAAAACCAAGAAAAACGTTTGGGTTGGTAAGTAGTTCTTGATCCTATATGTCATGATATTCCCATTAAACTGTACCTTGTTTGCTTAAGCCCTAAGTCTGTGGAACTTAAAACTTTTAAAGCCTATTTACAGGGCAGCATCACCAGCCTATGCAAGTGTTATGTTCATCATTCTGACTGTTGCCTGGTACATCTGCTGGGTCAAACAAAACACCCCTTCAGCATTTGTCCCTGTGCACAGGAGTTTAGGGTCTGAAATTCCCTGGTCTTTCCTAGGCTCTCTGTGCTGTTACAAAGGAGGTTTTTGATGGATTGCCACTGCCTCCCCTTAGAATCTCTTTATTCCCTGTTCCCTTCAAGTTATCCCTTTGCTGAAGAACAGTGGGAAGGGGATTTTAAAGCTCTCTGCCATTCCTGGGGACACATCCTGCCACACTTTTCCTGCTCAAACCTTGGCTTTGCTCACAGCTTTGCAAAAGCTGCATTGATTCATCATTTCCCCTGTGGCTTGCAGGAGCATGAAATTATTTTTCATGTAATTGTACCTTTATTAATCTAAGGCATATTAATTTTATACCTCTAGCAAGTGATAAAAGTCTGATCTTTAGCAAATATACAGGAAATAGCTACAGATTTAGAATGTCACATTATTTTTCTCTTTCTTTATGGAAGCTTTCCCTTAACATATTTCCGTATTTTTGTGTATGAAAAAGATACAGGTGATTTTGAGAAGAGCTTGAGCCTTTTTGAGCAGTGGGGCTTAAAATCTGTTTAGAAAGGAAAAAAATTAATTGCTTTACTAGTTTGATACAGAGTATTTAGTAATTTTCATCCTATGGTATAGGCAGAGAACACCTCCCTGCATTTTTGAATCTCTTAGGGAATCATAATCTGATTTGTGGTGTCATTCATACCAATCCTCCTGAATATCCCAAATTACTTCCAGTGAATTTTAACTGCTACAGAGAAGAGTTTCAATATGAATACAAATGCAAGGATCATGTTTATGTGCACAGAGCAAATGAATGAATGTTCTGAAGTCCACATGTGTTTACACCAACAGTTAATTAGCAGCCAGAAAAAAATGCATACATTTCAATATTTAACCTCGAAGTCAGGCTGGTGTAAAGGTCTGAAGTAACACTACAATGTTCTCCAGTAATTGTTTCTCAAAATGAACCACAACGAGCTGTTGTTGACAGCTGTTGTTGGTCCTAGTTTTCCAGGATCTTTTCTTAATTCTGCTGGCATTTATTATACAAACTTGAAAAGTCTTTGATCAGTTTGGAGTTATTTACCATCTTCTGCTGAGAGACAAGGAGAAGATTTTATTAAGCTCAGAGAAATGCTTAAAGTCATTGTCCTGGGGCAGCTGTAGAGGTGCAAAGTGTGGATGACAGAGAAAATCTCCTGGGAATAGAGTAAAAGAAGGGGAAGGTGGAAAGAAATTCCTGCACTCCTGTTTCAGCTATTGAGATTTTTCTATTTGTGTGTGAGTTTTCAGAACACACCTGCATAACATCTTCAAACTTCTCTGCATAATCACTGTGGCTGAATACAAATCTCCATGGGCTTTCAAAGTAAGCTGAGATTCTCACAGTGTCTGCTGCCATCAGTCAGGGCTGAAGAAAAGGCAGCAAATGTCAAAAAAACATTGCAGTTAAGTCATGAGAAATGACAATACTTTTGTGACTGAAGAAGACTGCATCTGGCTCTCAGCCATCTGGATGATTTTATATGCACTCAGCTCCACAAATCAAAAAGCTTCTTGAGTTAACCTATTCCAAAGGTCTCCATCAAAGAAAACCAGCACTTGAAGTCTCAGCACAGGTATTAAAACCAAACAAAATTGGCATAAAATGACTGTTTTTCTGACCTAAGACTCCTTTCACCACAGTCACAGCACTAATGGGTAGTTCTTAAGGCTAAACAGATGAATTGTCTCTTAAATCTAGAAAGATTTGCAGCAGGTTGAGCACACAAACCAATGCCACTGAAATGGAGAGCAAAATCTGGGCAGTTGCATCTCATTTTACTGTGATTCTTAAGCTACTGGCTTATATTTCATTCTGCTTCTCCCGGGCTGCTGTCTTTGGCAAGGGCACTTTGTCTGGAAGGCACAGTTCTGTGCTGGCTGAGCCATCCATAAGGTGTTCTTTTCCTTTGGAAGCAAAGGTATTCAGCCCTCGTAAAAAAAGATAACACACAAACATGCTTATTCAGAAGTCTAATAATATTTCAAGCTAGAGCTATTCAAAGTGTTGCAAGTTTGTGGTTTTAGGGTTTTGTTGGGTTTTTTGGGGGTTTTTTGTGTGTTTTCTTGGGGGGTTTTGGGTTTTTTTTGGTTCATTTTGGAGTTTTTTTGGGTTTTATTACTCTTTTTTTTAACAGTCACCCAGATTCCTAGGTAAAAAACCCCTTATCTGTCTGTAGCCAAGCAGCAGAAAGATTTGTCTCACTGTAAACAAATACTTCAGCTGCACCACCATGCTTTAAAACACCCTTATCAAAACCCCTTTAGGACCACAGTGTTCTTCAAAGGAGCTCTACCAACCTGAGCACTCAGAATTTATAATTTTAAGTCAGTTAAAAGGGACATGAAGTCCCTGAAAAAGGAGGTGTGCAACCACTTGTGCCCAAGCCCAGGGTGGTTTACTCTGAGGACATCCTTTGCCTGTGTCCCTAAGGGGCACAGATAGGCAGGAGATTATCCAGACCAAGAGTCCAATGATGCACTTCCCAAATTTCATTATGCTTTTTAAGAGCAATCCTAGTTTTAATGGAAGAAGTCCCACATCTCCCAATGGGGGCTGCAAACTGGAAAATAATCTCAGGGTTCTCCCACTCCTTGTGTGGTTTTAACAAGTCACAATCGTCCTCTACCTCAATTTATCCCTGTCCCTGAAGAACACAGCACCTTTTAATTTCCTGCTTCCTCTTTAATTATGGCAGGATCCAGCAAGCCCCAGCAGAGATTAGAGGGTTGGCTAGAAGGCAAACAAAGGATGTGCAGAAATCAGCTGATGTTTGTGTAGCAGCGAGTGCCTTGTTTGCAGTGCACCATATGGATGCAAAGTTTTATGTCTGGCATAATCCTACAAGCAGATGCCTGAAGAAGCAACTGCTCATCTGAAGTTTTTTCCTGGAGGAACCTCCCATTTCCTCTATGCCACAACCTCCTCCTTCTCTGACTGTGGCATTCACATTCTCTGAACATGATTCCTTCACTCAGGGTTTTGCTGGCAAGTTGAAAGGCAGCCAGAGGCCTCAGAGAAAAGAAAAACAATTTTTATCTCATTTGCTTCTCCTGTGTTGTGCTCATGTGTGGAAGGTGTTTGGAGATTGTTTCATTGGATTCTGCTGTGAGTTGTTTTGACTTATTGGCCAATTATGGCCAGGCTGTGTCAGGACTCTGGAAGAGTCAGGAGTTTTCATTATCTTTTCAGCATTCAGTATGTATTTTTTTCTGTATTCTTTAGAACAGTATTCTTTAATATAATATAGTATCATAAAGTAATAAATGAGCCTTCTGACAACATGGAATCAGTTGCATCATTCTTCCCTTCCACAGGGCTCACCGTGAATTTACAATATCTGACATATGGAAGTTAAATGTAGTTATGACTCAGGGGAAGTGTTTCTCCTTAAATTTAAAGAACTTTCCCTGAATGTCCTTTCCGTGAGTACTTTTCTTTGTCACATTTCTTAGAAACCCCTTGCAGAGTTTCCAGTTCTACAGACTGTGTTTTAGATGTAGCAGAAAGCCATTTGCTTGTACTAATGTTATGATTTTGCTGATCATCAGGCTTCAAATAAAATCTTTAATAGCCTAGCAGAACATTTCTGTTCTCCTGCTTTTCAATCTGCAGGAAACACTGTGGAAGATGCAAGGCAGCCCTCATGGGAGGCAAACTTCTCACTTTATTTGGGAAGGATTACCCAAATGGCAGCTAGGACAAAGTAAATGATGTAGAGCCTACTTGAGTTATTTTGAGGTACCTATGTCTACCTATGATGTAGTTGTCATTAAGGAGTAGATGTTTTTGAAAACCAACAGCTTGAACTCAAATTTTGTATGTGTCAGAGATTTCTTGTGCAACCTTAGGTCAGTCACTTCACTCTGCTAGTGTAATTACTAGACTAGAAGTTTACTTCAAAAAAACACTGGGGGGAATAAATCCTTTTAGGCCTTTAAAAAATTGAATGCCACATCAGTGAGAAGCTCTACACATGTCACTTTGTGTTCTAATTGTGCAAAAATAGTTGGGAGTAGATGAGATTTCTTTTGTGGCTACCTCCTGGGCCTCCACATTGTTTTTCTCTCAATCTATTTTAATGTCAAAATAAATTTCTTGTAAAAGAACGAGACCATAAAGATCATGTCTGGGAAAAACATTTGGGGGTGTGAATATGCAAAATGCCCATTTCCCAGGGGAGAAAAAGCCATCAATGAGAATATTTTAAGCTAAGGAGTTTATATCTTCACCTGTACCTTCCCATGGAATCTCAAGGACATGAGGATTCAAGGAGCCTTCAACTCTGGGTTCTCCTGCTTGGATCACCCAGACTCCACAACTTAGGTGCCTCCACTCTGTCCTACAGAACACATCCCTGCTCCTGCATTTCCTCCCATCTCATTTGAACACAACCCCCAAGTCCCCAAACTTTTGGTACCCCACCCAGGAATATACCAGGACCCTTCTGAAAAGCAAAAGGCACATTGTCTTGCAACAGAAGTAGAAGAAAATTCTGCTCTGTATGTGGTGAGGGGCAGGCTCATACTCTTGCTTTAAAAAGACTGGAGGTTATAAAATGTTTCTTAATGGAATGTAGGAGACTCAGCGAGTTGGTTCAAAGAAAATGTTTTTCCTCTCAGTCCATTTTAAACCCTCTCCCTATGTTTTTCCCATTGGCACTGAAGCACTCATCTGAAATAGCTCTCTCCTGTAGAAACTTCTGTCCCAGAGAACATCTTCATGCAATATCCCAGTGGTACTTATTAGTCCTTAAATGTGTACCTGATGCCCTTTTCCTGTGGAAACCAGGAGGGCTGAGACACTAAACCTGCCAGCAAGCATCACGGTGCAGAAAGAATTAGGGATGCTTCCCCTCAAGAACCTAGACTATAGACCAACACCTAGTCAGAAGTCAATCCAAAGCAAGAAATAAAGAGCATCCTACTCCTCCTGTAAGTGTGAAAATTTACTATTAACATATACAGACACCCTGCTTCATACAGTTTAGTTAGGACAGCCTAAGCCAGATGAGAAATTTAAATATGCTGCCCATGCCAAAGGGCCTTCCTGCAGTATTTCTGCCTGCATACAAAGGGACTTTGCAGCTACAGATGTGTCAGAGAAGATGTGCTGAATTTAGTCTGCTGTGGGCAAAGATGAGCAAGCAGAGCCTTACAAATACACTGAACCTAATTCATCTTCAGCACATTGCAAGGACAGGCAGCTCTGAGGTGAGCACATCCTGCAAGGAGCTGTCCTGCAAAGGCATCCTGCAAAGAACATCCCAGAGAACAAGGAAGTTGCTCTGAAACAGAGAGAGAGTGTTAATTTGAATCATAATGACTATCCCAGAATCCTCTGCATAGCTGTCCTCATTTCAAACCCAGTATTTTATAATTTATTGAATTCCTTTTCAGGTATTTGTCCTTGCTCAAAAACAAGAGCTCAAACTGTGTCTATCTTTCATTTCCCACATCAGGGATTCAGAAATAAACCACAAGCTGCTTACAATATTGCCTGTGTGGTATCAAATGGCTTTTGGAACTGTCTATTTGAAGTTTCACATCCTGGTTTATAAACCACCATGATCACATTCCCTGTCTGAAGGAGTTTCAGTGCCTTACACAACTTCTACAGGTTCTGCAACAAGATTTGCAGAGTCAAGATAATGAGGCAAAGTTTTTGTTAGCTAGAGCTCAGGACTATAGAATTACACACTAAATGTCTCATTGGAACAGGGTTTGTGTCTTCAGGGAGTTCATTTGCTGCTAAACCCAAAAGGTTGTCCATGTTTTCTAGGTAGCATGTGGTGTTTATGTGCAAGGGTCAAATACAGCACCAGCAGCTAGCAGAGTTACCAGATCCCATAGTGCATACACGGGCATACAAGGAAAGCAGGATTATCAGATCCTGGAAAAACTTGGGCTTGTTGTGTATCCCCTAGAAACAGCATAACATTTTTCTTGGAGAAGGGCCACTCACAAATGAGTCAAGCCAAAAATCTAGGAAAACAGCAAAGAAATCACTGTTCAGGCCCAAATGCTGAACCTTCAGTGCAGAAGATTTTCTGCCTAGGAAGGTTTCTTGGTGCTTTCCATTGACTGCAGCCAGGCACCTCCTTTCTTTTCATGGCATCAGGTCAGTCACATCCCTTTAAAACACAGTTTTTCCTAGGACCTGCGTGTGTTTTTAAGGTCAGACAAGCCAAGGCCAATCTCTGGTAAAGGCTGCAGCTCTTCACCTGGGAGTCTTCTTTCCTTCCTTCACTTGCTGAGTTCCTAAACTCACTTCTCCCATTAGCAGAGTGACCACTGGCACTGCAATGAAAGCCACACCAAGCCAGGCACAGACTACACCAAGACACGTAGGACATGACTGGATTTTCTTTTCCCTGCATATTTCCCTTTCTGCTCATCATTTTCTGGTCTTGCTTTCCTCTGCCCAGCTTGGAACCTCCTTTTCATCCACCCTCACCTCTCGCTTTCTAAGGCCTCATTGCTGTGCTTGGCAATTCCCTGGGTCCTGTCCAGCACACAGGAACAGATGGCACAGCCTGTCTAGCCCCAGAGAGAAAGACATAAAAGTGTTGCCTTGCTATATCAGTGATGCAGCTCTGATGCCTGGTGGAGTCTAGGCTAAAAAAAAAATCTCGTTCCCTGCATTGTGGCTCCTAAGAGGAAGCTGATGATTTAAATCAACACAGCTGACAATTTCTGGACAAGTCCTTTCTCAAAGCACAGAGCCCAATAGGAAGCATTCTCACAAAGCACTTGGAGGTGATCCATAGCATGGGAATGCACCCATGATCTCCAGTATAGGAAATAAAGTGACCTCTTCCATCAGCTGAACCAAACTAAGTTTAACAAATAATCAAGGCAACAAAAGAAAAGCTGCTGAAGGCCCACATGCTCATGAACACACACCATAATGAATTAGGAAAATTTAGATCATCCAAAGGGTTATTTGACTGCCATATACAGATCAGCTTCTATTTGCCATAAGCCAGGTGGTGTGGTTGAAGCTGAATACAAGTTAGATCCCATCAGATATTTCCCACCCTTTGCAGTGCCCAGAGTTGGGCCAATGGTCCTTGGGGTCCCTTCTGTGATTGAGTGGTGAGAGGAAACCTTGTTGTAAATTGGATTCTCAGCTTGTTCTCCAAAGCATGCAGGAAAGACATTGTGAAACAAATCATAAAAGGCTCTTTGGAGCTTTGGGTACGAATAAAATAAGTTAGGAGCAGAGCTAGATAAATGATAGAAAATGCCTGACTCTCATGGTGGGAGGAGCCTTTGAAGTGGGGAAAAACCCCCAAAGATCTGCTCCCATGCTGTTCAGACAGGCATTCCCATCAGCCTTGTCTGCTGTCATGTGAAAGGAGGGCTGTGAGTGGGGGGTCTGACTGCCAGCTTCAACACATGGCACTCACAGGGTGCTCTGAGCTGCTCTCCCATCTCCAGACAAGAAGCATGTGCTGAATTTAACACCTCTACCCTCAACACGGGCACAGTTTGCATGGAGGAAGCAGTCAATGTATAGCTCTGTTACAAAATTGACATTTTCTGCATAAAAGCCATATTTCAAGAGCAGGATTTTTATTCAATTGAGTTCCAACAGCTCCTTTGCTTCATTTAGGCTTAACACAGAAAAAGAAATACTTCTAGCCCAGAAGCTGACCATGAATCTCTAAATTTTACAAAAGCCCTTTATGCTCTACAAGTATTTAATGTTCACATATATTTTGAGCTCCAGGACAAGCATATCTTCTAAAACTCATTGCAAATGTAAAAACCAAACATTGAACCCCTGTAACACCACTCCTGCTTAACAACAAAAAAACCCCAAAGCCCTCCAAGAAATCAAAATTATTGCCCTAATCAAAAACACAGGAGCAGCTATAGAACCTGAACTTAGTCATGTTCAAGAGCAGAGACCACTAATTTAAAACAAAATTGGTGATATTTTATCTTTTACCACATCAGAAGGATGAATACAGGACTGTTCACAGAAATGGGCTCATAGCCTCACTGGCCCCAGTTAAGGATTTATTAGAGTCACCCTCCCACAGGATAAAATGGGGCACTCAAGTAATCCAGAGTTGGTATTTGAAAGGGATAGGTGCGAATTAAAGCTTGAGAGTAGATCTTTCCAGACAAAGCATCTAATCCCAAGGCTTGTATGGCACAGCTGTATGAAAGGCACTAGCAACGAGCTGCAGGTCCATGCCTGGGGATACACAATGACCTGATGTCCTCTCTGAAACTCACTATTAACAGCAATATCTTGATTCCTCAAGTGGGCACCAAGCAGTGGGCACTCAACAGCTCTCCCCTCTCCCATCTCAAGCTCCTTGACCCAGGATAAAACTCCCTAGTGAGACCAACTGCAGTAGATTTTGGAGTTTCACAAAAGGCCTGTTATTTTCTGCACACCCCGTTTCCAGCTCCACAAGTTAACTGTAAACTAATTTTCTTACTTAAATAAGTCATGGTTCATTTTTGCCTCTGTTTAAAATTTTATGCCGGATGAAATGTTAAAGCTGACAAGCTTGAAATGAAATATCAGAACATTCCTTGACCTTGTCATCACCATTTGCTTTTTGCTCTTCTGAGCAATGAAAATATTTTATTTAAAAACCAGCATATTCCCATGAAACTTGTTGATTTTCATGAATTGGAATTTTCCAGAAGGGGGAAAAAAAAAAAAGAAGAAAATAGTTAGCTGGAAATTTTTCAAGTAGCTCTCTACACAAGAAATGCAAAGCAGAAAAATTGCCCCAGCCAGTCCAGTTTGAATTCCCTAGGAGCTTCTGATTTGCTCCTTTGACTGTGGCCAGAAGACAGAGCCTTCTCTAAATTCCCTGCTGCAAGATTGTATAATGTGAAACAGTTCTCACTGCTTTTTGGATTGCTTTACACTCTCATAAATCCACAAGTGTGTTACATTAGTGATGTAAGCAGTGGGAAGACATGAAAATCCCTATTTGGTATCCAGACATAAAATCACAAAATTTGCTCCAGGAATGTCCACAAACAGTCACTGGTTTCTGTGCAGGCCTCTTACCTTTGTTGTGTGGCTCCATCCCATCCTTCTGAGGGCACATCCCTTTCCCCAAAGAGCATCCTTGCCAAACTTAGACTGCCCTCAGCACCCCAGGGGTCTCAGTTGAAAGGGGGTGCTGCAATCAGCTGATCTCCATCATCTGGCCCCCAATTAGCCACAGGCTGCTGCTGGTTTTGGGTTTCCTTTTTCTACCTCTGTCGAGGTTGGGATTGAAGGCACTTGAGACGACAGCTCACGTTCAGGCTCAGGTGTTTATCATTTCTTATCAATGTTACAGCCTCACAGCAGGGAGTTTGCAGTCTTTCATTAGCAAGGCACAAAATGGCCAAGTGTCTCTTGTTACAAGGTATTTTAAGGCTAAACCATCCAATTAAGAAATGACACCTAAATTATTTTCACTTTTTACCCAATAACTAATCCCTTGAACTCTGCACTGTGTCCAATTACACACCACCACCCAAACCCATGAAGAAGAAGGAAGGAGAAGGTGAAGAAGAGCAACCTGCCTCCACCCTAAAACCTCCATCTTGCTCTACATATCTTGCTATACTGTAAAACCTTAAACTCTAAGTTTTCCACCCTGTGATATCACACACTCCAATTCAAACTACACACCCAAAATCCCAGTGTTATCAATCAATTTTGGACGCCTTCTCCACAGCCTCAGGTCAAATGTAGTGTTCTCTTGTGGGTCTGTGCCTTTCAGCACAGAAAGTTTAAAATCCTCAGCATCCAGGGTTCCAACATCTCCCCCTCTTGTCTGGACCATGAACTCTGCATTGACAGCTTTGTCAACCAACTGTTGGACACACATTTGACTGAACCCCACATTTCACTTAAACTATCATCTAAAAAAAATTCTACAGCACCACTGATTCCCACATCCATAAAGAAACCCAAAGCCCACAATCTTCTGTGGGAGAAACACAAGGGTTGGAATCTCCATGCAATCCAACAGGCTGCATTTCCCATCAGGGCTTTGCCCTGTGGAGAGGGTGGTGGAGAAACAGCTGCCCTGGGGCCAGCTGTGCAAGTGACAGGGCAGGTGGGGTGACAGAGCTCTCAGCAGGGGCTCTGCGAGCTCCTTGGCTGCTCCCTCTGCTTGGCAGGTTGCTCTGGAATGAAGCTGATGGACAGGGAAGACACCATGCCATAAACATGCCTCACGCTTCACAATCCAAGCCCGTTAAAAGAGTGAAATGCAGCAAAACTCAGTGTGGAACAATTTGGGAGAGACTTTTAGACAGGATGAATAATTTTGACATGTGCAGCAGCCTGTTTCCAGCTACTGAAATGGAGAATAATATACCTGAGTGGTCAGCCAGAGCCCAGAGTACCTTCCTACATCCCAAGAAAATCAGCAAGCCCTGAAGTTACTGTGATGCTGAAATACAGTTTTGAAAGCTATGATTTAATTATTCAGTCTTGATGAGGAAAATTGTTTGTCTGAGCATAAATTTTCAAAATTACAAGCCATGGTCTATAAGTAAAAGCTTTATTTTCATGATTTACAGCTACATTTGATACTGGCCTTGCTAATGATGTGATGTTTATGTCTGTGTAACTTACGAATTTTCCAGAAAAAGCACAATATTTCAGCTCTTAATAGATGAAGGAGAGTTTATTGGGAGAGTTTATCAAACTGTGCACTTCATCAGAGTAAAGAGGAATCCTTTCTTTATAACACTACACAAGTTATATCAGGATGTGGGCAATATCAGCCCATTACACAGAATTCCCAGGGGGCTGCAGACTTGAGAAGTATATATTAAAAACTTGCCAGTATTCAGCTTCAGTTTTTCATAAATCTTCATGGTTTCATTCCTGTTTTCCCTTTGTGCAGATGGGAATGATGGAACATTTCCAAGATGGAGATGAAGTAGTCTTCCCATCACTATGGCTTTTTTTTAAATTAGATTTGTATCTCAGTGTACAGCCTTGTACAAAGGGTCAACAAATGTCCTGTGCAATGTTTCTGTCCTGTATCCTTACACCAGGAGTTGTGCTGAACCAAGGCCACAATACTGCTCCACTTTATACAAGCATTTGAAATGCTGAGGAAGGAGATGGCTTATAAATCTCAGACTGTTTCTTCAAAACTAAAGAAATAAAAAGGAAATGTTTTGCAACTATCTTATTATAAAACTATTCTCTTGTGTAAGAGGTCATTGCTGCTAGAATGGTATCTCAAACTTTCACATAACTTGGTTAGGAAGGAACACAGAAAATCTGTTTTGATTGTATTTCTCTAAGGTTTCAGAGCCCCTAAAATAGTTTGGAAGTCTTGCAGGAATACATTTTATAATGAGATTTGTGGGACTATTTCCTTCGGCTTGAACTGGAGTGTTGAGGGAAAAAACCCCACAACAATGTTTAAGCAGAGTTTGCTAAGACTGAAATAGGTCTGATTTGAGATGGGAATATTCATCTGTACTGTCATGGTATATATTAGTGAGAAAGTATCTTAAATGTGCTTTGCGTTTACTCTTCTAACCTCACATTAACTTCCTGTAGTCCACTGTGTTTTACACTGTAATTCTATCTCTGAGAAATTGGGAGGTTCAGATTTAATTACACAAGAAGCACGAGTCTAATCAGCAAGGGAAAAGCAATAAGGGAGGTACTTCTGGAAAAGTGAGAACTGTCACCAAAAAAAAAAAAAAAGTGGAATGAGAAAATATGTGAATCCAAACATTCTATTTCACTGTTGTCTTTGTGGTGCTGGTTTCCTAAGGAAACTTCATTTTCCCCTCATTATTCTATCTTGCTCTATTTATCCATCTGTCTCTTATTTTAATTATTTGCTGACCAAGCTGCATCCAAATTTGACAAACAGATATAGCTACCTGAAGCATATTGTGTCCTGATAGTGCATGTAGAGCCCTGGCTGTAGAAATTGGTCACTGTAAGCTCTCCTCTTTAGACATCTGAGCTTAATCTTGGGAGCCACATCTGAAAAAGCACCTGGACTCCCTCAGTGCTGCTCCTCCCAGACTGAGTTCCTTCCATGGCTGTACCACTTCAGTTCTCAGCACACCTGGCCAGGCTGTGTTAGGTGCTGTGCAAACACAGACCAAGAGCAAAGATCATCATGAGTGGTCTCCCAGGGCAGAATAATGCCTAGAAAACAGCTCTAGAGTAAAATACATCCAGACATACAAGCTGGTGCTGCTTGACATTCCCACACTGATTCATATTTGTAATGCAAGAAGCGACAAAGGATGAGGTTGGGTGCAGTTCTTCATCACTTGTCATAGTGCCAAAGTGAACCAAAGAGAGAGTTACAGGACTTCATTTGAAATGATTCTCCAGTGCTGAATTCAGCTGCAGCCCCAGCCCTGAGTTTCTGTGCCAAGGCAGGTGCCTCTGTTGCAGAGCTGTAGTTAATTACTCATGGCCCGTGAACTGCAGTGAAAACAGACCTGGAGATGCCAGAGTAATTTTGTCCTTGTAAGTCAAATTCACTGAGTAAGCAGGTGGAGCCTCAGCAATTTGAGAGAAAGAAGTTCTCCAGCGAAACTGGGCCACTCTTTGGGGTGCAGGTGGCAGGGGGTTATGGAAGAAATGGATGTGGCTGATTGGCTTTCCCTGGCACTTCCAATGTAGTGTGCAGCTATATGCTGTGTATTTACTACACCTTCTACTTTACTACAGCTGCTCTTCTTTCTGGAATTGAGTGCTTGCAGGCCATGGCAACAGATGCTATGCAGACAGTGTGCACTGGTTCTCAAAATGTTGGATGTGGTAACAGCCTAGAATGCTGAAGTTCTGTGTACCCTGTGGGATGAATGGCATCACACACTACCAAGCTCCTGAGAAAACACTAGAGTCCTTTCTGCAGGAGAAATGACATATTTAATCCCTAAATCCCTGTGGGACACAGCAGGAGCAGAAAGGGATGTGGAGCTCTGCTCTCAGCAGGGTTCTGCACTGGCTCCTAGCATTTCACACTTGCCACTCAGAGCCAGTTGTTTCACTTTCTCCTGAAATGTATCCGGCCTAGGGGGAAAGCATGGATTCTTTTCCATAGCACAAAGTAGCTGTGACTTTTCTGGACAGAAGATGACAGGCTCCTGTAGCCATCCCAGCTTCTAGAGTGGAGGCTGGCAGGATGGAGGTGCCTGAGTGTGCCAGGAATAACACAGCTCCTCTCTCCTGCAAGGGTGGCCATCTGTCCTGCTCTCCTGGCTCTGCACTGTGATCTTTGGCAGCCTCCTGCTTCCAGCCTTCTCATTTATGGAACAGGGGCTTGCAGTGTTTCCTCCACCTCCCAGGCCTGCTACAAAGCTCTAAGACACAAGATGCTGGAGAGGCCTAAAAATATCATGGCTGCTTAAAACTTGGAGAGCATTTGGATCAGAAAAGCCAGTGAGAAGAGTCTGGAATCTGTCCCAGATCCAGCAAGGTGCATTCATTTCCAGTTAGACTTTGTCATCTGGGCGGCAATGAATCAATGAGAGGAGAACTTCTATTCCACGTGTCCTCTAGCAAGACACTGCATTATTGTTTGTAATACAAGTAGGTGCTGGATAATATTCCAAATAGCACTGCTTTGGACTTTTGTGCCTCTGGCAATGGTGTTAAGTGCATAAATATTGCAGTTCTGCATTGAAAGGTGGTTCTGCTTAAGAGAAAATTTAGATGGTTTGAATTTTGGTAATATTCTGACTTGAGACGTGTTTTTAAATCCTCTATAAAAAGAAAAAGACACGGGACTAGGGCTCTGAAGCAGACATCTTGGCTCTCTTCCCCACAGGCAGTGCAATGCCAAGAGCCCTAAGAAACCCAGCCTTTGTGCTGGGTGATCCCAAAACTTCCTGGGTTGTGAAGAAAAACTGTCAAAACCAAACCATCTCTTCAAAATGTTTCAACTTTGACAAATAAACAAATGCTAATGGGGGGAAAATTATATAACAACAAAAAAACCCAGTAAAAAACCCCAAACCAACCCCTTCTGGAATTTTTTCTTAACCATGCTAGTAAACATGGAAGTGCAGTGGTTCCAACTAAGCAAACAGGAAAGCATGCCCTGCTGTCTAACTGTGCAATCTGGCAGTGGCAAAATAAAGACTAGATTAAAGGTGTGATGGACCATAGCAACCAAGAGAGGTCTGGTTCTCTAAATAACACCATGTAACAAAACCCATAAAGATAGCTCCTCTTCAGATAGTTCCTCTTCATGAGCTAAACCTGCTGTGCCCTGCAGGTGATCCAGGCTGATGTTGTGGTGAAGCCATCCAGGAGAGCAAATGGAACCCACTGTTGGGCAAAAGAAATAAATAATGACTTCAGGAAAAACACTCATCTGTTCCCTCCATTTGATTGGTAAAAATATCACTGGTATTCCAGTGCCTCCCTGATTGACAAAATTAACCCTGATTGACAAATGACTGTGGCTGTGTGAGTGTTGTGCAGGTACCACTCATCCATGAGGTGTTATTCCAGCCCTGTTGCTGGGATACCATCACATTTTGGGAGTACTCATGGTAGTGATACTGCCAGGAGGGGCTGTGGGCAAAACTGGAAATATCTTCTCCACCCATCCTTTGTGTTCTGCGTGATGGCAATTACTGTTCCCTCTTTCTAGGCTGGGTAATTAATTACTGTTCCCTCTTTTTGGCTGGGTAAACATCCCGGCTGGCTGTGGAGGAGGCAGCTCACCCCAGGCACTGCACACCCTCCATCCCTCCCTCCCTGCAGGACTGGGAACACAAACTCTGGCCCCTTGGCCATCCTGCAGCCCATCACTACAGCTCCACTCATGTCTGAAGTCACCTGCAATGATTCACCTTCCTCTGTGGCTAAAACACCCTTGTGTGGCACCTCAGCCCATTCCCTGGGCATTTTGCAACCAAAGTGCCATCCAGGTCTGCAGGGATTAACAGCATTGTTTGCTCTCTTTGCCTGATCTATATTGCTCCTCTTCCCATTTTGTTATTTGCTTTGGGATTCATATATGGAGAGCTGTGACTCACTCTACTCATGCTCCTACTGCTTAAAATTAAAATAGGAAAGCTTCTCCCTCTACACCCTCCACCTCCCAATTTTCTAATATGTTGCCTTCTGAACGTAAATGTTTCACCAGAAGGGAGCTGACGGAGAATTCCCATCTGTCACATTAACACAGCCTGGCTGGAAATGTTTTTAAAAATTAAGATATTGTATGGAGGGAGGGAGTGGACAAGGAGCTGCCTACGTGACTGGGAAAAGGAGAGATAATAGGAAACTGTGGAGTACCTTGGGTTTGAGGATCCAGTTTCCACCTTGAAACTTGCTTCAGCTGCTTTTACAGAGGATGAGCAATAACCACTCTCTACCTGCACTGTTGGTGATTGCCACATCTGTGACTGTGGCCTTTGCCATCTTCCTCTGGACCCTTAAAAACTGAGACACTTTTGTTAGAAGTAAAAAATGTCGTGCCTAACAGTCACCAGAACTTAAGTAGGAATACTTGAAAATTACCTCTGCCTACATTCTCGAAGTGGGGGAGGATTCTGTACCTCAACAGTAAGTTTTTTGTACAGTCTGTCCTTTGAGCCAAACTCCTTTTGGTGCCACCAAAACCATTGCTTTGGGCATGGCTGTGGAGGGTTCTCAGCCTCAGGTGTGGCTGCTCCCTGTGAGACAGTGAGTTCAGATCTCACCCAGCGAGCACTGAAAGTGGTCACTCAGGAAGGAGAAGTGGAACAGCTGAGATGTGTGCCTGCTCAGGGTAGTGAAACTTTTCTGTTGGCAAGGCTTTGTGGCTGTGCCTCTGCTGCTGCACAAAATTGACTTTAAAGACTGGTTCTTAGCCCTGAGTTCTCCTCAGAGCCCAATTTGTCTCAGAAGGAGCTACTCAGCACAGTCCAAAACAAGGATGGGGCAACCTGATGAGTGAACAGTGTGAATGAGGTTTTTCTATTTCCCACTCTTGCTCTCTCCCCCTGTGCCATTCAGCAGTGTGTATTTGTGCTTGCCTGCTCAGTCTGACCTGGGGGCTTCTCTCTTCCTGGGGCTGTCCTGAGCAGGAGCCTTTGGTGACCTGCAGTCATTTTATGGGCTCACAGAGTTGCAGTGGATAAATCTACATCACAGGGCATTGTATTCAAGCTGTAAGCCAGAGACAGTAAAATACAGTAATTTGTGCAGGGAAAAAAAAAAAAAAAAACCACAAAACAAAACAAAACAAAAAAACCAACCAAACAAACAAAACCAAACCAAACAAACCACTTTTTTCCTTTGTAGATTGCTTTAATTCTGAGATGTAAGCACAGATAGTACATCTGTATTTCTCAGTTCCCCCGAGTAGGAGGAGTGCAAAGCATTATCTTGTGGCTTTCCAGGAACTTGCTTCACTCTGCCTCACTCCCCGTGTCTCATGCAGCAGCTCTGTCATCACCAGGATGCTGTTGAGCTGGTGTTTTAGCCCGTGCCCACGTCACAGCCTGTGACACACAGCTCTGCCTGGAGCTGAACACTTTGTCACAAGCCAGCCCCACTGCAGCCCAGCTCCTTGGGCAGAAATGGGTGGCCTGACAGCCTGGATCCTGATCTCATTTCCACCTGTTTCACAAATGTTCCGTCGCTCTGGGCCCTCGCTCTAAGCTGTCACTTTGTCTCCTGCAAAGCAGTGATAACCTTACAATAGAACTGCAGGTTTTCAAAAGAGCTCAGCCTCCCACTCTGACAGCCAGACTTCACAAGGAAATCACCTCCACTTCAGGCAACAAAATGTTCGCAGGTAGGGAAGAAGTTCAGCACACTGAGTCCTCAACTTCTCACACAATCTGGGCAGCAGGCACTGCTGCTAGGGTTGTTGGAAACTTTGAAAAATTTGCACCTTCTTTAAGAAACTAAAAGAGAACTCCGTTTTTTGGAAAATCTGGCTTCAATTTAGGTGTTGAGCACTCAAAAATTTGAGTCTGAGCTCTCTGAAAAATCTGGCATCTAACAAAGGAGTGCTGTGAGGATAAATTAATTAATGTGAGATCCTGGGGTAACGGTGTTGACAGGCCTGCTAAACTTTGTAAAGAAGCGAGGAAGAGTTGCATGTGTTGAAATTTCAGGGAAAATACCTAGTATGTGAGAAATTATGACCTACTGTGGATCTGCCACAACACAAGGAAAACCACAGTAAGTTCTCCATAGCTGAATTCTGCCACTGGCAGAATGAATACTGTTGCCAGTGACAGATATGATACTACTGGCACACAATTTTAGAAGCTTTAAAACATTGAACTACAGGCTTTTAGTGAAGTACAGAAACACAGTATATCTTTAATCCTGGCTTCCTAACCAAGCACTGCAGAGAATGTTTGAAAGCTGTTGCTGTGTTGCTATTAGTTTCAACCAGAAAATCTCTTGTCAGGTGGACTTAAATTTTCCAGATGACAATAATATCCCTGCAGGAAATGAGAAAGAGATGAAGCAATGTCTTTGAAACTGCTGAGAGACTAGTTTGGTAAAGGAATTATGCAAATGTGATAATTGTGCGTTTTCCTTTCTAACTGTATGAAAGGAAAACAAATGCATCTAGGAGATGCCTGTTGTTCTGCATGCTCACCTGCTTTGTGAAAAGTGGTTGTGACTGTCAAGGGACTTCACTGAATCTCTCAGGGACAGCCAGATAACTCTGGTTTGGAGATGAAATAGAAAGGGTCTTGCTTCTGCTGGAGTTCTTTCATTTCTGATAGCTTCTCAAACACAGCTGGAGAGCAGGAAGAGCCTGGCACATCCCCACTGCTGGGGCAGCCGCTCCTCCAGCAGGTTAGCAACATTTATCTCACAGCCTCATGTTCCAAGGACCTTCTATCCCAGTTTTGGAGCGAGCTCAGCAGCCACAAACACAGAGTTCTAATGAGTTCAACAGAGCTACTCTATTTCCAATGAGCAGAGAGAGCAGTCAAGTAAATAAACTTTTTGCAGATGCACTAATTATTTGTTCACACATATATTCATGGACAGCACAGTATTCCAAGGGCAGTGGAAACAAGCAGGTTTGGCACTTCTGCCCTTTGTTAGCTATCTTGCCTCTCTTCTCAACATTTCTTTCATAAGATTTCTCTTTTGCATTTGGGTACTTAGCTCCCTTGCCTGCGTCTGCCAGTTTAAAAAAAAAAAAAAAAAGTGGGAAAATTAAATGATTTCTGGAATGTGTCAGCAACAAGTAGAATCTCTTGGGACCACCTTTGACACACAGGAGCAATAAGTTAGAGAGAGGAAATTGGTTTCCCCATGGCTGATGGCTTTCCTGGATTGGTTTACCCCACTCCCACAGTGTTGAACTATTGAATGCTCAGTTAGTATCCCCCAAAGTGTCAAATGAATTCAACCAACTCCAGAAATTCTTCACTGCAGTTGATGTATCACTTTTCAGGCTCTGAGGAAAAAACCTACTGTTTCACTCAGCAAACAAGTTCTCCCCTTCTCAACCCTGTGCTGTTTTTGCTTTTTTTAAACGTGCTTCAAGGACACCTGCAAAAATAAACAGGAATGGCAAGTTATTGCCTCCAGAATGTGTGCAGTACCTCAGCAAACTAGTTTATAAATAGATAGGCAGATGGTTATAATGACTGTAGTATCTTGAAGTATTTTGGTTTGGTTTTGTTTTGCTTTGGGCAGTTGCTATAATACCCTGTGTGATTGTGACAACAGTAATGGATTCCCAAAGTGCAGATGGCCAGCTCCATTTTGAGCTGCAGGCCAAAAATCATGCTGCCAAACCCAAGGACTCAGAAATCATGACCTATATTTTATCTCAAATGAAGGGATTTCTTCACAAGCTGATGGAACTTGCCTTGTAACTTAAAAACAAAACAAAAACAAAAGAAAGCATTGCTTGTATTTCATATTTATATTTTTTGAGTCTTTGTAATGGGTTTGGTTACATCTTCATCTCATCTTTATATCCAAGAGTCATAAATTTCTTGCTTAGTAATAAAAACAGGGATCATAGTGTGACTCCAAGTTTCAAAGCAAAAGCTTTCTCTAGAATAGACAAAATACCAGAAGTTAGAAATTAACTTTTCAGGCTCACAGGGGGTCTAAGGATAACTGGTTCTGGTTTAGCCCAGTGCACATTCCCAGAAAGTTTCATCTCAGCTTGGATCACTCACTAAGGTACTCAGTGTAATAGGCTCTGCAAATCTTATTTGCATTAACTTTGTAAGGTTTGCTTATTATAGTCAACTTGACCCAAGCTTTGCTAGGGATTTTGGCCAGGCTTGTTTTTGTGGTCAGAAGAAGCAGATAAATAAAAATAAGATATAGCTATGCTGGGTGCTGGACACAACTGAGTGCATCATGCACCAAGATGCTCAGAAGAATGAAAAAGCAGAAGTTGTGTGAACTTTAAACCTCAGATCACAGCTGCATTTTAACCTGAAGTACCAAAGAAATTTGCAACATTTTTTCCACTTATTCTGAAGCGAGTTGTGGTATCTTGGTGCTTTGCAGTGAGATCAAAGATTGTTTTTTGAGAATTGAAGCACTCAGCCTTGAGTGAATAATAAAGAGCCAGCCTCCCCAGTTCAGTCAGGAACTATTTGTGGGAAAACTGCATGCTCAGGAAAGTATCAAACAGGATCTACTTGGAAAATTATTCAGGAGAACTGGCAGAGAAGAAAGACAGGGGCAGAGGGACAATAGTCAAGATGCAAATACCTAATCCCTGAGCTCTGACAGACATGGGGGAACATAATTGATAATTTTCATGATAGGTTGGAAAATACACTTGTGATATTATGCTGGGATGGACAAGAAGTGTTCAGAGAGTAGAATAAGAATTCAAAATGATCCTGGTAATTAGAAGATGTGGTGTAAGATAACTATTCTTTCAAGAAAAAGATTCTTCTCCTTCTATTTAAAAATATTCTTTGACTTCTATTTAGAAAAAGGTTGTGATACAACATTGATTAGTGGAAATTTTGGCAGTCAGGCAGAAGACATTAATGGTGTGAGCACAGCCTGGGGCTTGTCTGGCTGAGAATCCCTGTGTCCAGCAAGGACTTGAGAGTTATAACGAATCAGAAGCTGTGACCATGAGTCAAATCAGCCTGTGGCAAATAGGGAAAATGTCATACCAGTGTGTCTAAAACCAAGTATCAGCTGTAGTAATCACTCCACTCTGCTTGGAGCTCCTGAAGACTGGGACAGCAACAAGTAGCATTCTCCAATGTTTAAAATGTAGTTGTGCTTACAACAGAAGCAAAGCAATGGTCTTAAAATTGCAGTGAGGAGCACTCAGTTAGAGCTTAAGGCCAAACACCCAACAGCAAGGATGACAGACCCCTGGAACAGGCTGCTGTGGGAAGGTGGGGGAATCACAGGAGCCTCAGACCCACAAGATAAACATCTGCCAAGAGCATCTATAGCTAAACTGTCACAGGGCAGACTGGGTGACCTCAGGGTCCTTATTTCCCATGATTTGCTGGTGAAACCTGTAGGAAAGAGGAAAATACTGTCACCATTTCTTTTGCACTCTGGGCAAAGTGATTCTACTTTTGCTACTGAGTGATTCTGAGGGCGATGGCAGCTGCTCAGCGCAGAAGGCAGCTCTGAACAGAAGCAGTGCAAGGGCGAGGGGAGAAGAGTGCTGGGGCTGCTGACTCAGCCTGCACGATGAGCTGTGGCTCCAGAGCCTCTTGCTGTCACAGGATGCTCAGGAGAGAGGCAGGGGTGGCATCACTGCCCACCACTTGCTTCCAGCAGGGATGGGGGTGCAGCTTGGGCCGTGTGAGCAGAAGGATTCAGAGCTCAGCTTCCTTGGGTTTTGCAGCACACGTGAAGATGCAGCTCCCTGGCCCAGAGAAAAGCGCCCAGGTGCCTCCCCTTTATTTATCCCTGGATGGTGTAAAGGGCTGCTGCAGGAAACCTTGCTCATGTTTGGCCTTCTAGCAGGATTCCTGTTTAATATTTGGAGAGGAATCCAATGTCCCACCTGCCTCACCTCTTCCTGGAGCCCCTGGCAGAAGCCAGCATGGTTACCTGGAGCTTCAGCCCTCACAGACCTTATTCTAACTTGGCTCCTTATCAAATGCTACGTGTGGAAGAAAACACTAAAAATGAACTTGAACAAGCCAAAAGAAACAGATAATGGGAGTCAAAAATAGAGCATTTTCAGGCACAGGGTGTTCACAACCCCAGGAACTCTACCTTCATTTTATTTTTTAGCTTTCTAAGGGTGCAAGAAAGTTCTGGGAGAGTGGGAGAGTGCTTTGACATGCACACAAAGATTTGTTCCTTGGCAGAAAAAGTGTTGCTGGATTTGCTACTATATCAAGAGCTTTACTACACCGACCTCAGCTCATACACAGTGTTTCCTAAAGTTACATTTCTCTTCTGATTTCCCTCCTTTCTTATTTTCATTTGGAAACGACGTAGTCAATAAATAAAACATTAGATAGGCTCCTAAACAGAAATAGGCATCAAATCAAGGAAGAGGAGTGGGTGAACAAAAGAGGTGGCAAAAAAAAGGGGAAGGGTGGGCTTAAGGCTGCTCAGAAATTTCTTCTATTTGAAATAATGTCCATGGCATTTTCTCAGCCTATGCTGAGTTTAGCTGTGCAGCTAGAAGAAAGGTCATGTAAACCAGAGCATCTGAAACAATCAAGCATACAATAGATCATTTGTGGTCTCACAGCAATGAGAGGAAGTTTCCATAAATAAGTCCCTAACGAGCCTGAATTGCCATTAGGGCACGACAACAATCTAACTAAATATGGAGTGTAAATCCAGGGACTTTAGTTGAAGGGATCACCCAAAATATTTATGAATTATGCTGTATTAATGAAAGAATCAATCTCCATCTCTGTTTTCTCATGCTGCACTATCATCCTTGCAGAGTTTAAGCAATGTTGAGGGTGCTGGAGCACATGCTGTTTAAGTTGAATTTGCCCTGAGCAACCCAGGCTATAGCTACCTATAAGGGGAAAAAAAAACACCTTGAAATGGAGATTTCAGCCTGTTTCTATTGTCTCCATGGAACTTGCTCTGCAGAAGCCACCAAGAAGCAGGCAGACAGTGGAGACTCATGTTTTCCACACACTGTGGGGCTGCAGGGATTAAAGCCTTCTGGTGAAAAGCTTTGTGTCCCATTAGTAACACCTGAGCTTTTGTGTGCTGGTGGCAGGAGGACTACCTGGTGTGAGGAATTGCATTCCCACACAAAATTTTAAACCTGGAATCTTAATTTAATTTTATTTTTCCTTTAGGACTTCTTTATTGTTTCAGGACTTTGGCTGTAATTTATGCCCTGTTATTTGACTTTATTACACAAGATGCCAAGATTTATGTTAATAGAGGAAAATGCATTTAAAATGTCTCCTAATATATTTCCCTTGAAATACAGGATGATTACAGCTGCTGCAATAAACTCATAATCTCTGAATGCTAGAATGGAAATGTTTGACATTAACAGGCTGCTTTTAGAAATGAAATATCTGCAGCAAGGACACGGAGAACTTACAACTGACGTCTGGTTGGGACTGCATTTGAACTTTGTGTGCTGTTTGAGATTCAGAGGAGGGAAATGTTAACTTTTTACACATACCTCAACACTTCTTGATGTCAGCCAGAACCAGGGGCAGCAGAATTCCTCAGGAGAGACTGCTCCCATGTCAGTCTGGAGTTGGCAGGAGCCAAGGAGGATGTGAAGTCTGGGGAGAAAGTCTGATTCTTCCTATTTTCCAGTCTCAGTGACTTCCATGGAAAATGAATGCTAGGGAATGCATGCAGAGATTTATATCTCAACTGCAGCACAACGCTGAAAAATCCGGAATGGTCTGGGACAACTTTGGGAATAACTGGGTTTGAGTCAGTGCCTGAGTTTGTGGCACACCCTGGTTAAAAATGTGGCTGGGAGACCTTGGAGGTGATAAACCATTCTGCCAGCCCTTAAGGCACTAAATTTCATCACTTTTGGAGGCTGGCTGTTCATGTTGCTGTGAAGCAGCAAATGACAGTGAGATGGAAAGAGGTGGTCTCTGACCAGGTTCTCCACTCTGCCACAGCACTTTTGCGCCAACTAGGATTGTACTAGCTTATCTCACTGTAAATCTGATGCAGTGGAGCAGAGGCTAAGTCTGGGTTTAGAAAACCTGGGCACACTTTAAATTATCAGAGTGGAACTGTAGTTCTTACTACTGTTAGCAATCCTTTGGGCTTAAATAAAATGAAGCCCATTTTTGTACCCATGAAACTCCTGCTGAACTCTGCTGGCATTGACAGGGCAGTGACTAATTGCTCAAAATAAATTACCATTGCCTGCTCTGAATTCCTTTTGCTAAGGATCTAGATCCTTTTGATATACATAGGGTTATTTAAATCGTCCTTTGAAATATGAACGTCAGAGGGTGGGTCTGAGCATGACCTCTGCTTTTGGACTGGGGAGGCCTTGTCATAACAGATATTTAATTTACATCCTAGGCATTAACTGCACAATGTATTGCACAATAAAAATGGTACCTTTCCCTTGTCCTGGAATACTCCACCAGGAGGAAATCGACCTCAGAGTGGTTATATAGCCTGAAGGAGCACAATGGTTTTTGTGCTGAAAAATCACAGATACAATCCTGCCTATGTCAAGAGAAACAAACAAAAACAAAACAACCCTCAATCTGTTTTAATAAAATCAATAATTTGCTATTTTTTAATAAAGGAATCATTTTAGTGCTGAGCTTATGAATATGTTCCATGCCAGAAACACAGATATCAAAACTGAAACACACCACAAACCAGCCCAATTAAAAGAAAAATCTTACATTCTTATCATCTCTTCACATTTCCATCCAGTTGGAACAACAATATTAGGCCAGCCTCTAGTTGAAACAAGATCAAAATGGTTTCAAAGAAATCAATTGGATTCATATGCAGGTTTCTAAATAACTGAAAGCAGAATTTCATCCGTTAGGTATTAAATGAGAACATTTAAAATAGGAAATATCAGACTCCAAGCACAGGTGTCATCAGTTCATATTAGATTTTACCTCTTGGAGCCTCCCAACACAGTGAAGAAACAAACAAGGTGTGGAAAGGAATTTCACAGTCAGTGAGGAGAGCAGCATCTCTTCTGCTATTTACTATTCATTATTGCCTTTCCTGTACAGAACCACAGAATGCTTTCTTGTGCTCATCAGGAATAATTTTTTATGGTTTCAACGTAAATTCTTTTTTGTGTTTGCTTTGGGTGTTTTTTGTGTTCTTATTCTATAAAACTTACAGTGATTCTTTCTCCCTTTCTAATCATTATGCATTATTTTGTTTATGCCATAAAGGGCTCAGAACTGGTTCTTTGCTATATACAAATATGAAAGAAATCACAGTCCCATCCCTCAAAAGCTTAGGAGGAAAATACTAACATCTTTGGGTTCATCCCTTTTATGGAAACTAAATTTAGCCTTCAATATCTTTTAAAGAGAAATCACAACATTTTGGTAAATTATTTATTCAAGCCAGAAAAGGTACTCAGTAGAATCTTAGCTGGGGGTTTTATCTGACCTGCTAAGACTTCTTGTTTTCCACTTTGAAGGGATAAACTGAAAAACATTTTGCTATTCCAGTAGTGCTGGGAATTACAATTCTTTGGTCCTAAGTTTAAAAAAATGCCCAGAGTAAAGCATCTATTAGCACAATTTATCCAGTACTGCTTGAAGGCAAAGATCCCAGGTTTGCAAAATTGCTACATTATTAAGTCACCAAAGGCCTTCATAATAATAGTAAAACTAAACAGGAAGTATGCACATAATATGATCGTTGGATGAGTTTTGCAATTATACTCTCTTTTTAGGGGCACTGTGTTTAAATTTGTTTTTTTTTTAAAAAAACATGGGATCTGAATATTGAGGTGTTTCATTTGGAAGCTCATTAGATGAAGTGGAATAGAGTAAAACTAAAAAACCAATGTGTTCATACCTGTGAATGTCCTGGTCATGACTGCAGTGAGAGTTGAGAGCTCATTCTCTCAGGTGAAGCACAGCGATGCTGAAAGCATTTTGCTGTGTAATTTTATCTCATCAAATGAGCTTGGTTGTACACAGGAATATTTAATACAAAATATGGCTAATCAAAAGTCAGTTTGCAGGTAAAGCCTGCTTTTGATGGCAAATTTATCACCAAAAAACTTATCACTACAACCTTGTAGTCCATAACAAAAAGGAATTCTTGGGTGGGAAGTAAAGACCTTCCTTTTACAAAACATATTCACTGCCACAGCATCAAAGGTATTCAGGCCGTTTTTCTCAGGTGGAGCTTCACAGAATCAGATCCAGAGCTAAGTTGCATGGTGTCCACTTCTGCAGCCAAGGAAACTGATCTCTGATATGCAGAAACTCATTCATTATCAAGAATCTGCTCTCCACCCTCCATACAGTCTAGAAAAGTACTGGGGTCTAGGAAAAATAATACATGATAATGTACCTAAAGATTGTATCATAGACTCAGAGTAATTAGATTAAGATATAATGGACAACCTGAATGCTAAGTACTTAGAGCTCTTTTCTTGCCAACTTAGCAAGCATATTAAAAACAAAGAAAATTAATTGGGTGCTATTAAAACTAATATTAAAAAATGCTTGTCCCATTAATTTTATGCACCTAAACATTTACATGATATTTCATGTAAATAAAGCTTTTACATGCAAAAGATGTGGAGATGTAGGCACAGAGTGTTAGGAGACAGCTTGGTTGGTCTTTGAGCCTAATCTCTCATGTCCTTAGTGCCCTAGCAGGTGTTAGCCCTCCATGTGAATAGTGTATTAAAAGAAAAATTGCCTCATCCATAAGTTGCTTTCTATTTTAGATTAGCAAATATGCAGATTCCTTCAAGAAGACATTGCACTATAGAAATCAATAGCAGACTGCTTTGATAGAGTGAAAATAAAAGATTAGGAACATGAAAAACATCAGGAAGTGCCAGAGCTGCTTCTTCAGTCAAAAATTATTCCCTGGTTTAAGTTAAAAGGGAAGAAAAAGATTGCCTCAACTCTTGCCATGTGTGTCATAGCATTTTTAAGATATAATGGTGTATAATAAATAAAGGTATTTTAGCACAAGGTATTTTAGGAGTATGGTCATACCTTGAACACCTGTGGTTGTCTGATGAGCACTGAATCAAGCTGACTTTGCAGATGAATATTCTCTCTTTGTCTCAGCCTTGCTGGCTAGACAGTGATGTTCTTGTGAGTTTTCAGGGGTGCTTTGCCTGGAAAAGGATGGATGAAAGTACGTGAGGATATGGCCACCATGAACATGTCAGGGATTCACAAAGGGGAGTTGCCATAGCACATTCATCTTCATGGGTCTGACAAGCAGATAATCTAAATATGCTGTGACTTCCACCCAAAACTGAATGCCTGAAATGCTCATTCTAACCCCAATTTATTCTCATTTATTAGTTCTATTTCTAATTCGAGAAAATTACTCTCTTTTTGGAAATGTCAGCTGAAAACCAGGGGAATGATACCAGTGCACCTGATATTGACAGAAGTGCTCTTCTGATGACCTGTGAGGCAAAGTCTGTTTCACAGGATGATGTGAACTGCAATTAATGCTATCAGAGGAATCAGACAGTTCTGCTCACAGGCTACCACTTAGTTGTGTAGCTTTCTCAGCTGCAGAGTAAATAGCCCTGTAGCACAGTTCTGGAGGTTATTTCTCCAGCAGGATAATTATTCAGACCCTGAATTATGCACACAGTCCTTGGAGCACCTAAGTCTCTGCTCCATGTGCGTGCTGCCAGCTCTGCACATCCATATTCCCAACACAGTCCATAATCAGGTGGGATAATTCAGTTATGGCTGCAAAACACTCTCCATCCAAAACACAGTACTTTGGGGGATGATTCACAATTGCCAGAACCTCTGGGTTTTTCCCTAGTTTTTCTGAAACAATTTTCTCCTTTCTTTCAGAGCAGACTGCTTGCTTATTTGAGAAATGGTTTCAGCCCCTCTAAAGCTGAATTTTCCTCTTATTACTATTTTGTTTACAAACCTCCTTTGGTTTATACCTTCTCTCCTGTCTCTGGACTGATACTACAGCAAATTGCTCTATCCATCCATCCATCCATCCCCATCCAGCTGTGGGAAGTTTCTCAGCTCCCCTCACACCCCACAGTCCATTCCAAACAGAACCCAGTTGAGTTGTTGGCACAGGTGAGAAGAGGCTTCCTGTCCTTTCCCCTCCAACTCGTGCTGTAAATATTCCTATGTAGGAATATTTATTTCCCCATTGATTAAGGGAGTTTTTTCTGATCTCTGCTGTGTCCCCAGGGTGGCCACAGCAATCCATCCCTCCCTGCTGTCCCTCAGCTAGAGGCTGCAGCACAGGATGCTCTCAGTGCACTGCAGCTGTGCCTGGCGTGCAGCACTGCATGCAGCAGCCTGTCTGCACATCTGCAGTGCTCAGGGGACACACACACACTGCTTTCTGTGCTGCTTTCTGTGTCCTGAGCAGCAGGGAAAATACAGCCCTGGGCTGAACAGGGCTCCACAGAGCATGAGGATGCACGGTGACCTCTCATCTTCCTCTGAGGCAGGCCAGCAGCTGGCTGTGGGGAATGCTAGGCTGGATCTCCAGACACTCCTGGCCCTGCTGAGGGCACATCCATCCTGGTCTCTCAGGGTTTGGAATGAGAAAAGACTCCGGGAAGGGAACACCAAAGGCAAAGCCCTGCAGCTCCAGGGCAGCAGTCACATCCCAGGACATTCCTCACTCTGGGCTGCTCATCAAGGCAAAATTTGAGCAAGATCCGTGGGTTCCAGCTAAACTGATGAGGGGAGTAAAGATAAAAAGGGAAGCAAAATATTTGCAGCTGTTTGAATAGGAAATTTCTGTGTTGTTCAGACCTCAAAATCAGATTTTGTTCAGGCATCAGCTCATGTTGCTGCACTGGTTTTTACAAGACACCAGATGCTGATCTGATTTGCTTCACAGAAGCCATTAACAATCCAGGAGATTTAGGAGGCTGCTGATAAGAGAAGGAACAGCAGCTCTGTAAAATTGTCTCATTAAATGCCAATAAGGTTGAAGTGGGAGCTTTCATCTACATTTGATCTCTGCCTAAATATGTGGAGTGGTTGAACCTGCCCATTTTCCTGAATAATAAAACTATTGCATTAAACCTTTCAGAAAGTACTAGATTAATTCACTATCCTTCACTGAAGAGGCAGTTGTAGAGATTTTTTTAAACTGCATGTTTTGGGGTTTTTTTTAATGTTAAAGCTTTGGAGGCTACTGCTGACATTTACTTAGGTGGTTTTAATTAAGTAATATTTTCAATGCACCTGAAGGTGTTGTCAAAAGATTTTTTTTATGTATACTGTATAGCAGACCTAAGCAATGATTCCACCTGAAGCTGATAAAGTATAAATGTAAGTTTAGAGAGCAGATATAGTCAATAGTGTAAATATTTTCCACTTGATCTTTTAGTTTTTCAGTTCTAACAGATCCTTTCTAAGTTGTGCTGGACTCTCCCTTGGGATCAGGTCCTTGGATGGAACTGCTCTAGGCTCCCTTTGAATGGAAGCACTGGAGTATTCCACAGCAAGAGTGCTGTCATTTAAAGGGAACAACAGAATTCAGATCAGAAATACTCTTAAAAGGAGATATTACAGTTAAGAGGAGCCTTTTCCAAGGAAAGGATCTCACATTTCCTGCCCCTGTGGTCAAAGTGTGTAGTTTGCTGGAATTTTGGAAGGGGGAAGGTGATGCTGTTCTGAGTTTTATTAAAGTTCTGGTGGGTTTAGGTATTTTCCACAAGGCTTTTCTAAGTGACATTGTCAGCACCATGGCAAAGGCAAATATCCACAGCTTGCAAAAGCTGAAATGTTTCAGTACACTCAAGTGATTTGAGGGCTTTAGAGGTCTCTGCCCTAATTCCTTGAGAGCAGAACTTAAAATGTCACTTACAGCAGGAGAAAGTACAGCAAACACACCTAAGAATATCATTTACATTACAAGAATATCATTTACAAATACACAAGAAGATAATTTCCAATTAAAGTATAACTAAACATTCCTAGGGGTGGATATAAACCAGAACAACTGGATCCAAACAGAAGCAGCCTTTCAGACAGACTGAGGTCTGGTTACAATCTTTGTAGCTGAGGCATCTCTCTAAATATCCCTGAGAGGAATATATAACAACTATAACACCCTGCACTGTAATTTCTGAGTCACCTTTCAGCTAAGGAGGTAGAGGTGCTGAAGACAGCACTGAATATTTGGATGCTAAGGGCGCCTTAGGAGCTGTAGAATAAACAGCCAGTTTTGGGATAAGTAAGGGAAAAAGTCAATAAAAAGCTCAAAAATTCATGTGTTTGGTTCTGAAGATACAAAGCTATTGAATTGTGGACAATTAAAATGAAGCATTTACCTAGCACAAATGGAAAAAGAGACTGAGTCAACCAGATGAGAATTCACATCACATTTGTGTACATAAGGTCCAAAAAAAACCCCAACACTGTTCAGAGTACATCCACCCTGTCAAAAGCTGCATGCTTTGCTCCCAGATCTTGTCCTGTCTGCATGGGATGGAATAAAACAACTGAATTCTTGCCTTCCTCTCCAAGTAGGATTCAGGGAGCAGTTTCCTCTGGACAGTTCCTGTAGGATGGGACTAGCTGCTGTTAAAAATAAACAGCTCTTTCTGTGGGGTGATGGATAGATACCATGGGCTGAGGGGTCCAGAAAGTATCAGTCCGAGTGCTCAAGCAAAAAAATGGCAACAGAATTTTATGGAATCAGTTATTTCTAGTGATGAACTGAAGATGCAGACTTATTTTCTACGCACTAAAAGGCTTGCTGGGCAGATTGGATAAAGCTCATGATTACAGATACCAAAGATGAGCTGACATGCTGGCTTTTGTACAAGGACAGGCAGACCTGTCTAGAGTAGAGATGAGATAATTACATTTAGCTATTCTAATAAGCTATTTCTCATCATGCATAAATACAGCCTGATCAGTAATTAAACTGAATTATACTATCTGAATTATACTAACTGAATTAAAGTAAATTATACTATGAATTTGTGCAGTTTTTCTTTAAACAGGCTCAACTATATTTTGCTGCCTGTCCATTTTGGTATCTCTTCATGTCACTGTGCCAAGAATAATAAAATTACCTTTTTGGGGGACCAAGTGTGAACACACACACTGATCACATACAGCAATAAAGCATTGGTTCAGTGGTCACAGGGCACTAGGGATCACTTCAGAAACCTTTTGTCTCCATCAGTGGTGCACATGTTGAAGAGACAAGCTGCACCTTGTGGCTGTGCACAGAAAAAAGACCACACAGGGTTCTCAAAAATAAAACTGTTAGTTTGTAATGACAATTAATGTAATCATCAGTGTTTATTAACAATAATAAAATGCACAGTGATCACACATCAGGGGAAGACAAGAATCTTAACTGCAATTTTATCCTAATTTGGCTGAGCATGAAAGGATGAATCAGTGAGATTTCAGGACAGGCTGATATGCTTTGTGAGTGCTCGTGTGAAAGAAATAGGAAATAATATTGCCAAAAGCTTATCCTGTTGAAACTGGGAAGATTTCAAGAGATCTTAGAAGGTATTATTAATAGAGGGTGTTGAAGAAAATAATAATTTGGTCTCGGGAAAAATGTCAGAAAATAGAGAACTGTTTATATTTTTAATATTTTTGCTGGTTTTTAAAATTATTTTTTGGTGGTTAGTAATGGAAAATGAAAATATTTCACTTTATAGTGGAAAAGGAATATGCTCCTGTTAGGAAAAACTTAGACTATTCTGCAAGCTATATAAAATTATCAGTGAAAGAAGAGCAATTGAAAACCAACAGGCCTGCAGGCTTCCTCTGTGCTGGTACAGAACCAGACAAAAACCATCAGATCATTTCAGCTGGGAACCACCTTTAGGATCATCACATCCAACCACGAACCCAGCACAGCCAAGCCCAGCACTAAAGCAGGTCCCCAAGTGCCACCCCCACACATCTTTAAATCCCCCCAGGGGTGGTGGCTCAGCCACTGCCCTGGGCAGTCTGTTGCAGTGATCAGCCACCCTTTCTGTGACACCATTTTTTTTTCTTATATCCAGTTTAACTTTTTGTGGTGCAACTTGAAGCCATTTCCTCTTTTTCTTTCTACTCAGAAGAGCCCAACCCCACCTTGCTACACCCTCCTGTCAGGGAGCAATAAGGTCCCCCCCTGAACCTCCCCTTTCTCCAGGTTAAACAATTCCAGCTGCTCCTCGTAAGATTTGTGCTCCAGACCCTTCACCAGCTCTGTCACCCTTCCTTGGGCACATCCCAACACACAAAACAATTCTCAGCATAAATAGAGCATTGGGCTGGCTCAGAAACTCACCCTTTCTTCCACTATATTGGTAGTAAAAGCAGCATTTCTCATTACCTTTCATTCTTGTAGAGGTTCTGCACAAATTCTAAGCCCATTATTTTTATTAAACGAAAGGCTTGTAATAATATATGGCATTAAAAGATAGGGGGAAAACCAATTCTATGGATCAGAGTCTGTCATGGCCTAAAAAAAAAAAAAAGAAAGGCACAGAGTCCTGAGTTTTGAAGGTTTTCCTAAAAAAATGGAGCCATGGAAGACAAATGAGCCACTGACTGTAGGGAAGAGTAATTACATTATAATAAATATTGCAGAAGACAGTCAGCTTTTGCCTGAACATTTCAGAAGTTTCAAGATATATCATCCCTGCCATGACATTGAGCTGGGGCAGAAGAACCCACCCCCACTGGATGGTCTGGGAAACTTCATTAAGCCAAATTCTGCTCCTTGGCACATTCCCAGGAGCTGTTCAAGGACCATATGGAGCCCTGCCTGCAGCTCACGAGGCCTAAAGTTTTGCAAATGCTTTACCACAGTATAATAAAGATCTTGGAACATCTTGCATTTGCAAGAGAGGAAATGGAGACACAGACAGAGACACTGTGATCCTCTCCCACACTGTTTTGAGGCAAAGATAAAACGTGCTTCACACCAGAGGCCACTCGTTCCATCTTTAGATTTTTGCTATTGCTATTTGTAAATGTTTATCCATTTCCTATTCCGGATTTCTCCATTTCATGTTCCAAATATGGCTGATAGTGAAGGCTAGTAGAACAAAACAAATACGTTTTTAGTTTTATTTTACTATGCATTAGTGATGGTAAAACCTTTGCATTGTAGAGGCAACTTTAAGAGTAATGGTCACCCTGGCATGGAGAAATAATTTAGAACATGTAAGAATAGAGAGTTTTAACCTGTACATGCTGAGTGCTCACTTCCACACTGTGAGGAATTCCTCTATATGGAAAACATTCCTCATGTGTTGTGAAACAAATGGTTTCATAATCTGACACAAAATAGAGCTGAACAATGAATTGACTTGGCTGAAATGAATTAAAAATTGTGAGGGAAGTTTGCTGGACACTAGCAAACACCATAAGCCAGATTCCATCCTCATTCTGTATAATAAATGTTTGGGAAAAGAGCAGAATAAAAGTGAAACATATCTTCATGCTTGTAGGATTGTAGGTAAGAAAGAGGTGCACTAGGAAAAAAAAAAAGGAAAAAAAAGTACTTTTAGGGGAGAACAAACATGGAGGGAAAAAATACATTGTCAAAGTTGGGACACACTATTGTAAAACTAAGGGAACCTAAAGATAAAGCAGCTTCATGAAACCTGAAAATATACAAAATAACTTTTCATGAAAATCCATCTCTACCATCTATCTCATTATGCCCTTGGGAGTTGCTTATGTATTTTGTCTGCATATAACAGAGTAAATTCATCTTTGGAGTATTTTGCTCCTGGCTGGGAAATCAAGAAGATGCTCATAAAGAAAAGCTACTAAGTGCATTTCCAACTCCCTGGGCTCAGCACTTCGAGTGGGAATGACTAGCTTTTAGCTAAAAGTGAACTGGAAATTTCATGCTAGGAGCTCAGAAATGGTATGTGGGAAAGCAGCAACAAGATTATTCTACTTTTCATCCTTGGTCCAGATCTATCCCACGTGGCTGTTGGTCAAAAGCATTTTCCCATCCAGATGCATCTGGAGATAAGCCAGGATGCTGGAGAGTCATTGCAGCTTGTGGCTGCCTGCAGCACATCCTGACTGGGTCTAACTGGGGTTTGTGCTGCTGATTTGAGCAGAGAGTCTCACATTCTCTCCAGTGTGCTCGATGCAGGCAAATTCAGGCAAATTCCTCTCCAGCAGGAGCAGCCAGACAGAGCAATGGGACTGTCACTGAGACCACGCCAGCAGAGCTGCCTCTGTGTCCCAGCTCCAACCCCAGCCCAGCAGAAAGCCAGTCTTTTCCAGCCTGAAGCCTCACTTGAGCTCTTGAAAAGCTTCTGTGGGTGGTGATCAGGCCACCCCCGTGATGGTGCTTCAGCCTGTTGTGAATTTGGGACGGTGGTCCTGGCTCTGCCATGTGGCACTGCTGTCCTGTCGTTGTGTTCACGGGCCCCAGGATGAGGGAAGAGATTAATCTGACTCCATATTTCTTAGAAGGCTGATTTATTATGATATGCTATGATATTAAATGCTATACTAAAAAGAATAGAGAGAAAGGATCCATCAGAAAGCTAGAAAGGAATGGAGTGAATAATAAAAACCCGTGACTCTCAGAGAGTCCAACACAACTGGACCATGGTTGGTCATTAAGTAGAACCAACTCACATGGACCAGTCAAAGATGCACCTGTTGCATTCCACAGCAGCAGATAATTATTGTTTTTCTTTTCCTCTGAGGCTTCTCAGGAGGAAAAAAATCCTGGCAAAGGGATTTTCATAAAATATCATGGTGACACTGTTCCTGTAACCCCAGCTCCTTGGGAACACATCTCTGCCAGCACCTTCAGGCAGGGAAAGGTCCCTTGCTGGTTTGTGAGAGTCAGAAGATGCTGTACACAGTGATTTTAACTGTTTGTGTTCACTGTGTTATAATAAACTCCGAGGCAATAATTACTTCCCTGAGGTAATATAACTGCACTCACAGCATGAGAAATTTGATCTGCCCTGGTTTTGGCCGCAGCTCATGAAATCACGACCATCAAATGCAGGGCCTGGATGAAAGGGCCATTCTCCTCTACCTACACAGCTATTTTTGGTTCTTCACGGCTTATAAATAAAATAATCTTTGAGAATGAAATTGATCAGGAGTTCTTTCCAACCACATGGCAAGCTCTTGGGGAGACAAGAAAAGTCAAAATAATTTCTGAATCACAGTTCTGGGTTTGAAGTATTCAAAAATGAAACCATGTTCCTACAAAAACAGATACACAAATACTCTGAGTTTGATCCTGTCCCTGGAGAAGCATTCATAGCCTCCGTGATTTCCATGGAGTTACGCCAAATTACACAAGCTGGATATTTGCCCTAGGCCATTTTGCTATCACAAACAGCAGCTACATGATAAGGATCACAACATATTTCTGAAAGGAGGGCAAGTGTCACTGATAGACTGGTTGCAGAAACGTCATTCATTAATAAAAAGGTCACGAGTCGCCGCAAGGGATACAAACGAAGTATTTCACTTTTTTGGAGCATCATTTTGAAATCCTGTTAATTGTACCTACCAAACATTTTCCTAACCTTTTCCAAGGTCTGTCTTCCTGCAATTTAAGGCCTGTGTTTGGGAACCCAGGTTAAAAAGAGCCTCCCCTTTCAGCCTCTAAGTCTAAGGACATGCTGGGAAGGCAAGGGCTAAAGCTGCAAGGTGGGAGGGAACCTGGGCATTGAAAGGTGCCCCAGACCAAAGACCAGTGTGTGCACAACACAGCTCTGAGTACAGCAGCAGTGGTGCTCTGAAAAGTAGGGAATTACCTGCTCAGGGAATTGCAGACTACATTTTGAAGCAGCACACGCTTAGCAGTGTGAGCCTGTAGAGAGTAAAAGCACGAATGTCACCCAATCCAGAGCACAGTAGCATCCTTAGAAAAAAAGAAAATTAAGTCAAAAGAGATGCAATCTCACAGCATCAAGCATGAAATGACTGAATACTTGACTTCCTCAGTCACTCCCACCTTAGGCAATGAAAGCAAGCTTACACTACAGGGTGAGAAGGAAAATTTATGAGAATTGTGGAAATAAATCACAGTGTTTCACTTGTCTATGGTGTGCAGGTTTTTCTCAGAATCCAGAAAAAAATTTTTGTTCTTGTTCCAAACGCAAACAAGGAATGTGTCCTGAATAAGTGCAAAGTTTTAAGACTGTTTTTCCAAGATAAAGAGCTGTAGCATAAGTAAGAACACTCTAAAGTTCAGCTTCAGGGGTCACAAAAACTGTCTAACTCCTTGATTCGGACAGCACCAGAGGTGAAGGTCTCCAATTCTTACACAGTACACAATCCAAAATGAAATTAAATTGTAAATCAATTGCAAAACACTGAAGATTTTATACATGTAACTTTGCTCCCTCTTCCACCCAACTGATGTTAATGAGCAAGTATGAATGGGTAGTACCAGAATCCGCTCATGGCAGGGATAACCCCAAGGTATTTGTACAGTTTTTCCTGTTCCCTGCCTGACCTGCTCTGCTTTATGTCAGTGTCTAGTTGGAGGGGGAGGATTTGTCTTTCTGTGCCATGGTTTATGTAGTGTCACAAATGCTGATATTGATCTCTTGCAGCCAAGGTTTCTGTTTGATCTCACCAGTGTAAGAGCATGTGTGTTATTTTCATCAGGGCCTTTCCAGTCGCTTGATTCATTTGTTTTGCACAAAGCAGGATTGTAACTGGGCAGTGAGAAGGGGGAAGTTGTATGTGCAGAGCAAGATTTAGCAATCCCTATATTTCCTGTAAGACAGAGGCTATTTTTAGTTTGGCTTTTTGTGCTTTCTTTGGGGGGAAAAAATGTATCTTGCCAAAGCAGAGGGCAATGGCATCTAATTTTCCTATCCACTGCTTGTAAAACATTTATTAAATAAACTTTTACCTTCTCACTTCTTAATTCTCAGATAATTCTGGGACAGAGTAATCTTGTTCTGAGTGTAAATGTCGCTCCTCTCCCAGTCAGAGAAAAGAACTGCCTTAGACAAAACAGCAAATCTCCATTTTTCACAACAGCATTGCTTTCCCACTGGTCGTTTAAAAGGCAAAACAAATGTTTTGCCTGTGGGAGCAATTTAAGATGAGATAAACTGTGGGTATTGGCCTCTCAAAGGTCATCCCAAGCTGATGTTATAACCTTGTTCTGGTGGTTTGTGAACTTTCCTGTAGCAATACCCATAGAAATGGTTTAGTTATGGATCATCCAGCAGGATTATGAATCTGTACCACTGCCACAGGTGGGTATTCTCCTAAGTGGGCTCTGACTCACTTGCCATTTGCATTCTTGGAAGGAGGAAAATCCTTAGAGATGCAAATCAAAGATATTAGTAGGATACAACTCATATTCATGTGCAAGAAGCGGGGGAAAAAAGTAGAAATCCCAATGTTTTGAGATGACATAATCATCCTCATAGGACTAGCTGAGCATTATTACAGGGCCATCCTTACTCCAAGGCTGTGGGATGCAAATTGATGTGCCAAGTCCCATAAAAAGTCTCTTTGGAGGAGATGTCGAGGGAGATTAAGACTGTTCTGTTCTAGGGGTCTGTTTCAAAACCAGAGTCCACCATGCCTGCACGTGGGAATGAGGGGTGCACATTCTCTGTGTCCAGCCAGGGCTCTGTGAAGTTGCTTGAACAGAGTCACCTGGTGCCAGCTGGGACAGCTGCAGGAGGCTGGCTGGTGTGGGACAGGACCTGTCAGGACCTGTCAGTGCTTTTCCAAGTGGCTGCTGGAGCCACATAAGGTGCTACAGGGAATCTCTAGCACCACTTGGTACCCGAACCTCTCCACTGCCCCTCGTGCAGTTCAGACAAGCAGCAAGCACAGCTTGCCCAGGAGGCAAATGGCTCTGGATTCCAGAGAACTGAGCCAACAGCACAGATTCTCTTAATCAAAACGTTTTTCGAGGCAGAAAACAATTTCCTCCCTGCAATTGACCTAAAGAGTGGGAACAGGGTATCTCAGTGCCCTTCTCTTTTCCTGTCTTCTTAAACTTTTAGACCTTCTCTGACACCAAGAAACCAGAACAGAAGTTCTCTATGGGGAGAGTGAATCCACCTCAAGATCTAGGAAAAAACTTGCTTTCCTGAAATGTTGAGCTGTGACAACCAGCCAGCCTACTTGCCTGTCAATTCCTGTCCCTGGAATATCTTCCTCAGATATTCTCCTGGATATCATTGGAGGCCGTATTTGAATAGCAAAGACATTTTTGACATTACTCAGGAAGAACAGCATCGTTATTCTAGTGCTTTACAGCCCCCAAAGGCTTCAGAACCTCCAGGCGTGGTGGTTTGCTGTGCTGCAGGTCCCTGGTGTCTAATCCTGCAAGTAAATATGTGACTCATTCATCCTACAGCAGTGTGGGACCATAAATATCAGGCATTTCTGATGGGCCACGTTCATGTGTAGCTGAGAAACACAGGTCTCTGGGCAGTAAACACTCAAACCTGAAACAACCCCAGCCTGAAACCAGGAATTAAAAGCTTTGCTGTTCTGTAGAATTTCGTGTTCCAAGGTGGACTGTGTAATCAGTACATCAAGAGTGGTCCCTGATGAGAATTTTGCTGTCTGACTTTCATAACAAAAGTATATAACAAGTATTAAATGAGCTTTGTTGTTGTTCATGTCTTTGTATCCTTTTAAGGCCAAAAAATATGTTCATTGTGTCATGAAGTGTTTTCAGCCAGAATATGCTTGACAGATGCTAATTAGTACATTCAAAGGGGCAGTTTTAGCACAGTTTCCCACATACACTTCTACAGCAGCTGTGTTCCAAGGGGGCCATAAAACCAAAGGAGATTTTGCACTGCAAGAACATTTGGTTGTTTATCTTTGGTTGTTTACCTGGGTGTTACGTGTTTTCTCCTAGCAGAGAAGAATGAATTTAAGTGGGAAAAATACCAGGAATCTTTCAGGTAGAGAGGGCTGCATCATCCTGGAGATTTTTTCCTAGCAAATCAAATTCAGAGATATTAGCCCTAGCAGAGCTAGAAAGAGCTCAAGAACACATAAATGCTTCTTTGCACTCATTTAATTTCCACCTAAACTATTCAGTACTGTGATGAAAGTCAAATACAGCCTAGAGATACCACTCCAGAAGTACCACTAGAGACTCCAGCATTACAGGTACATTGACAACTGCAGCATGAAAATCCTGCTAGTTCACAAATTAATGGTAGCTTTGGAAACCAAATTCTAACACAATAGCTCTTCAGGGGACAGTCTGGAGGAGGAAAAGCATTTTAATTTGGTTTTGACAAGCTCATTTGTTTCCTCTGCCCCCTTTTTGCTAGCATCCACTTCAAACCATGCACTTTGAGAGTGCTCTCACTCTAGTACAGATCTGAGGATACATGGCACATTTCAAACCTTTAATCACAGCATTCTTCTTCACCAAATTTAGTTCTTGCAATTAAAATGTCAAGCTTCATGGGTTGCACTGATTTTCTAGAACAGCCTCACTCTCAGCTACAGCTTTGACAGGGATGGCTCCTTAAAGTGTTTGCTCTTCCCTTGCCCTGCTCACATCCTAGGATCAATAATCAATATTCAGAAGCAAAAACTCTCAGCCTAAAAGACTTTATCAGCTGTGTGCAAACCCTGGTGACATCCAGAGGGTGCAATAGCTGTAACTTTCCAACAAACCCTCAAGCTCTGCTGCTCAGGAAAACACAGTTCTCTATTACAGGAGCTGCCAGTCTTCCACTCCCCCGAGTCAGCAGCACAGCAGCTTCTCTCTGGGATGAGTTTCCTGCAGTGCAGCAACTTTTTAAGCTTCAGTTTCTAACTAGAGTATAAAATTTAATGAGAGCTGAAGCCCAAAACAGGAGAAACAACATCAGCAAGATGGGCAAAGAGTTCATCCTCCTCAAACCTTCCTTTACTGGAAGAGAAATAGGCACTTATGCCACAGAGTTTTGGTTGCAAGGTAAATGTTGTCCAATGGGTACATTAGACAGGTTTAGGGTCTAACATAAAAATTACTACAATAAAATTGTACTGCACAATAATTCACTCTCAACATAATTCCTACTAAACTCAGAACTGAGATTTAAAAAAATCAGAGTGGGGCACTACAGAAAATTAGAGTTCACAGCAGACTCTAGAGCACAGGATAAATATTCATTATGAATGGGAAATAGGAGAGCACGTAATTGTGAAGGGAAAGGTGGAATCTAGTCACTTCTTCATGTTTCTCTAAAAATTACAATCTGAGAACCTCACTCTCTGAAAAGATCAATAACTGGTAGTATGTAGCTCACGCCAGTCAGGGTTCACTGACCACTTCCCCCTCTGCTCAGAGCCAGTGAGATCTTGACCTGCTCCTCCCAGGGCTTTCAAAACCCAGGCATGAAGCAGCCAGGGTGGTCACTCCCTCCTTGTACCCTCTTTGTAGACAACTGGAGAGCACAGAAAGGCACCCAGAGTGCTCTCAGGTTCTGTCACTGCTCTCTGGGACTCGTCTCTGGGAGCAATCCCATTAAATGTGAATTCTCTCTGGCATCCAAGAGCATGTCCTTTACAAATCATAGCTTAAAGAACCAAGAGTCACTTTGGGACTTGGTGACCATTTAATTGTATGTGGTCCCTTTTCCTCAGTTACCTATATGCACAAATATGAACCATGCATGTGACTCCAATTTAGCTAAAAAAAAAACATATATATATAGCCAAACATATATCAGAAATACATAAGTAGATTTTAAGGTAAGGTACAACTATAGAAAAAGATTATTGCAACATCTAGACACATCAGTGCAGGCAAACTATTTTGAGCCAATATTTTTACCCCACTTGCCTCCTGAGGTTTTGGCATGCCCTCGCTGTCATGCACCTTGCACTGCTCGTTGCTTTGAGTGAATGCTGCTGCTGCAAGAGAGGGATCTGATGGCAAATTGAAGGAGCATTTAATCTAATCCATTCTTGCTTTGAACTCCTGCCTGCCAGATTGCAGTGCTTGCACAGTGCAGCTGCTCCTCCTGAGCACTCAGGGCTTTGCTCAGGGCTGCTCCAAGGAGAGCTCGGGGCTGCCAGATGTGCAGAAACATCTGGGGGCTTTGCTGCAGCTCATCTCTGCTTGCACAAGGAATACCAGAACCCTAAGAGAGCCTGCTGTCAGGAAAGTTCGCTATTTTTCTCCTGATCTCTCTCAAAGCCAGCCAGAACAGAAGCGCGTGGAAGAATTAAGGAAAAAGTAAGCAAGCAGAACTTTCCAACTTCAAAAGGAGTGCTGAGCAATTTCAGCACGCAGAGAAGCTTCAAGTAACAGTAACAAATAGATAGATTGAATGAAACCAGAATGGTTTTCAAAGTAACTCTGAATGCTCTTTTTCCTCATAGAACTATAATTAGTGAATGCAGTATACTTCATATTTTATGAAACAAAAAAATGCAGGCAATAAAATCTTAACTTTACTAAAAAATTTAGCCCATGCAGTAAAATGTCACAAAGTAGCATTACCTGATGGAGTCCAGAACTGGGGATTTCTTTTTATGTCACCTCTGCAGGATGGCTTTCAGCAAATCATTTCACATCCATATAATCTATGTTTATCAAAAAATGGTAAAATAAAGTCTAGTTAATAAATCGTGTTGCAGAACTGTGGGTGCAAACAAAATTATCTAAGAGCTCATACCAAATACTTATTATCAGCTTGCTTGTATAGCTGCAAACATCACATGGATAAAAGCTACACACAATTAACTGGAAAGCAGGAAAGATAAATTGCTTATCAGCAATAAACTGGCAAAACATTTTGGGAGGTCTTGCAGGGTTCAGGAACCCAAAATTTAGCTTACAGAAAATCAAGGTCACAGCAGAAGGAAGGCAAAACAGACCCTAGGTAAGAAACTCAGAAAATCAAATCAAAAAGCTGCAATATTATACGATTGTAAAACACAGCAGCATGCACTTGGCTTTTTGTGAATTGAAGTTTACATTGATATAGAAAGAATGTAACAAAAATATGAAGTATAAATGTTCTTTCAGTACTTAAAATATAAGTGCATTTACGCAGGGCATTCTTTTATTAATCTCATGTAGGCAAAATGGGTATAGTGGAAGGAAGAAGACAATTAATAAGAAAAAAAAGATGGGCTCAATGAGTGAATATATAACAAAAAAAAATAGAGGATGAGAATAATCAGAAAAACAGCAATAGTAACAAAAACTAAAGCTACTCTCTAAGTCTTACTCAACCCTCTTTTTATAAAGGGAACACAACAAGTATTCAATTTATTTATTTACTTACTCTAGACTATTCTAAATGCTATTAACTATAGAACAAACATCCCTGTGTTGTTTGTGGAAACCAAGTGAAAGAATGCAAAGCAAATATGCAAGTAAACTAATAACCAGAGTTTATTCAATTACTGTTTTGTGCAAACAAGCAGAGTGATTTAATATCAGTTTGTAAACATCTTACCCAAACTGCATTTCCAGTTGATCATCTGCATGCAAATCAGTTTAAAATGAGCACATGCAAAACCGGGCCAAAATTCAAAGGAAGAAACTCTCAAAAATTCAATAAGAAGGGATGAAAAAGGATGAAGAAAATCAAGTAAAAGATAAAAGCAATTGTTCAAACTTTTTCTCGCTAAACAATGTTAGAAAACTGTCAACCAGAAAAAGACACACACACACAAAAAATCTACTCATCTTGTATAAACTCACTTGTGAATTGATAATGAAAGATTTTAAACAAGACTGTCTGCCAAGAAGAGAAGTGGAAGTCCCAGCTGCAATTAAATACATTGACTACTCTTCCTCTGGAAGCAGCAGAGCCAAAGCTCCTCTTTGATGTCTCCCAAAACTTCCCCTTTCCTGTGGCTTTTCCAGGGCAGACCACCTGGCTCAAGGCAGGCTGAATTTGGAGCAGTGAGGGGCTGGAGGTTTTTAGGGCTTGCAGCTATTTCCTTCAGGTGCTTGCAATGAGGGGGAAAGGATCTCTGTGAGGAAAGAAGGAGTGTCCCAGGTGAGGATCTTCTTTCCTGGGCACTCAGGGAGGGAAAAAGGGCAACAATTGCCCTCAGATTATTATTAGTATTATTAGTATTAGGATTATTATTAACAATACCAAGAGAGAGGGTCTTACAGTGCCCATTGCTAGCCTCACTCCTGTGAAGGAATGTAAAACAGAAGAGAATCTGCTTTTCAAATGTAGAGGTTATTATCTTTGATGAACAAACCATGTAAACTGTAGATTGTAGTCAGGTATCCCCAGCAGCAGATCTACTTTCCTGGGATAGTTAAAGCAGGAATGAAACTGAACCCATTTTACTGAAATATTTGCATTGTTCCCTAGCCAGTTTTCAGGTTCCTGAGTTATTCTACCCCACAGGTATTGCTCGAGCAACCACTCAGCTTTCCTGTTAGGATACCCCAAGCATGGAGAATTTCTAGGACATGATGAGGTACCTCATAAAAGGACAAAGCAGCTGAGTAATTTGTTTTCAGCACTTCCCCCAGACACACATCTCCCTTATTCTGTCCTCTCTCCTGATGTGCACACCCCCAGAAGCTGCTGCCCCTGGAGATGCCCATCAGCACGTGCATGACCCAGCTGCTCTACTGCAGGGTTCTTGCTTTGTCCCACATCTCCTGAGAGGAATCCGGGCTCTTCTTTGCAATCCACCTCATGCTGGAAATCTCCTGAGTGTTATTAGACTCTGAAAGAGCTGACCTTTAAAAGTCAGCGGTGCAATGAAGCAATCTGGGCAGCTGTAGGCCAGCAGCTCAGCTGGTCCAGGAGAGGCAGGAACCAGACAGTTCACTCCTGACTAATGCCATGACAGGAGGACAGGAGGGGCACCCAGACACTCTAATTAAACAGCAGCAGATCTGCTCAGCAGGCTGTTATGATTGAGTGCAAAGCAGAGAGACAGAGCAAGACATGACAGAATCCCTGGGCTTGGTCCAGTGATGTGTCACAGCCATTTCTGGGGGGTTGTTGGCAGTAGTTTCTCATAAAGGTGGCAAAAGGAAGGGAAGGTGTCCAGAGAAATGGGGATCCATCACTGCCAATGCTCTGGCCTGAAGGCCTCTGTCTGTGCTCGCCTTATCAAAATCAATGCATTAAAGCACTTGCAGAACGGAAGAAAAGGTGGTGTGGTGAGGGGATTGCTTTCACTATCTGTGTGGGACTCCCTGCTCTGCTTCCAGGAATTCCTGAATGTCAGAAACAGCCCTGCATGCCACGGAGCCCCTGAGATCAGAGGAGTCAGCTGCTCAAGTCTGACCCTGAGTTTCTTTGCCACGGGTCAGGAGCCTCTGGCCAGTGCTAAATGGTCACTTCTCTCTCCCCATGTCCCCTCTGCTTTAGATATGGACTCAAACAGCAAAGCAGGAATCCTGCAGAAAGGTGAACCTTGCAATTCTGTTGGAGTGGTGTGCTTTTTGTGGTGTGTCAGATGGCTGGAGTTGTGGACTGGCTGCATTTGTCCGTGTCTGTGCTTGCTGTCCTTTCCACTGGGGTTCTGCTGACATTTCTTGCTTCTTTCTCCCTCCTGCTCACAGTAAATTGCCTCTGGTTCCATGCAGGCCTCTTCTGTTAACAAATGAAAAAGCTCAGACTTAAAATTAACTGCTTTTTGCTTGTGTCAAATAGGGCAGGCCTGAATTTGGCTTTTATTTAAACTATTTACTCTGCAGTACAAATGGAAGTCAAAGTGGTGGCTGCTGATTCTTTTGGCCCCTCATTTCTCTCATCTCTTTCTCAGAGAAGCAAAGTTTTCTGAACAGTTTCCTGTGAAAGAACCACATTTACTCACAGAGAGCCTTGGGCTGTCCCTAACCTTTGTACAGTATGCCAAAAAGACCCTTTCATATTCTCAAGGAACCCAAATATCCTTCATGTTACTGAAAGCTGAATATATTCTTAAATGTGGGCATGAGCTCCTTGCAACTCTTTACCCCAGGGACAAAAGTGGAGGCAGATTATAATTAATCCAGATTATAATCCAATGCAAAAACCTAATCTATCAACCAGGCAAAAAATTATTGGAGAAATTACCCTTGTGAGGCCAAAATAGCAAATAGATCCCTGACACATCTTAGATATCAATCTAACAGTTTTTTTGAATTTAGCTGATTGTGCAGGTGGCCAAATATATGTTTCATGTCTGTTAAATTAGATGGGTGCAAAGCTTGGGAGCCAATTTATTCAGGTTGAAGAACGTTGTTCAAAAACATTTAAAACTTCATACTGATTTCCCAGCTAAGGCTATGGAGTGCCTCTCTTGCTTGTCTTTTTTTTTGGGCATTGCCAGTAGAATTTGCAGCTGAAAAGTATACTTCTTTCACTTGCAGAAAAACATTGTTAGCATGTTTTTTTCCTCTGAGGAAAAAAAAACCAAACCTCTAAACACTTTGGTACTTGCTTCTGATTTATTTCTGTGGTTTGCACATCTGCTCTTCTGTCCCATATAACATACTCTTGTTCATCCAGTTCCATATCTATGCACAAAACTTCTAATTGATTTAAGTGGAAGCTGTAGGAATAATTACATATATTGATATAAAATCTACAGTGAAGGTCTAAACTGACATAGATGCAGTAGAACTTGCAAAGCTAGTAGGGGGTGTACCTCTTCTTGGAAATAATAAAAATGACAGAAAATTCAAGTTGTAAACAGAGATTGAGAGCCAAAATTGTTACTATATGTATGTTTTTAGAGCTGCAAAAAAGTGCCAGGAAAATCTGATTAGGTCCTTATTTGCATCTGAAAGTCTTCAGTACATTTATATTTAAGATGAATAAGAATTTTTGACTGAGGCTAATTTTGGAATTGGGCCTTTGGAAAAAAACCTAACCTCACTGAAGCAATGGGGAAATCTGTCAAATACCTTTTAATGATTTCCTAATCTTTTAGGTCAGTGTCATCCAAAATTTTGACAACCATAGACCAAAAGATGTTGTAGGAATTTGCCCAGGTTGGGCTTTTGGTGACAAATATATACTTTATGGTCTTCCAGAGCAGTGGAAAGATCATTTTGCCAGGGGTAGGTGGAAAAGCAGCCCTGCACCAAGCCTGTGGAGTGACCACATCAACCCTCTTTTTATGATACTTTACTGACCAAAGGAGGGGAGAAAAGCCCCATAATTCCATCAATTCAAGTCCTGTTGGAGAGAAACATAAGAAAGTTTATCTCCTGCATAATCTTTTCAAATGGATTGAAAGTAAATTTAATTTTACATAAGTCTTAGCCTTGTACTCTGTGTGGGTGGATCACAGCTGACTTGCCTGTGCTGGAGAATCAAGACTCAGATACAGAAATCTGAAGACCTGTGGGAAATATGGCCAGCACTGTTTGGATGAGTAAGAGGAAAGAAAGGATATGAGAACATCATTACTAAGAACTAACTCAAACCTTAGTTAGCAGAGAAGTTTTCATATTTTTTTGTCTAGTGTAAAAAGAAGGTCCTCCCGAAAAGGGCAGAAGAAATAGAGATCAGGCAGAATAAAAGGGAAGGTTGCCATGAAATTTTACCTAAATCTGAAGTATTTCAGGTTTTCTTTCACAAAATGGGAGGGCTCACTGAGAGGGAAATAGCCTAAAATGGCAACATTTTCATTTAAAAAGTTCCAATCAAACCCCTACTGGCAAGGGCAACATAATGCTAACAAAACTCATTTTTCTTTACATACTTTTTCTACTCCCTTCAGCCACCCTGCCTTGTCCCCAGGCTGTGATTTCACTAAACCAGTGTTTTTACCATGGTCCATTTGGCACAGATTCCTGAGTGCCACCATGACACCACCGTGGATTAATTCATTAATTGCCTGTTGTGGTTTACAGCACAGCCATCTGCCATTCATAAAACACTCTGGTCATGGTCTGGTGGGGCAAAAACTAGCTGAATCTGCTCCTAGCCATCATTTATTGTCCCTGTTTCCTTAGCTGTGTGGTTATGGATGTCTGTGGGATGCTGTTGTACTCCTCTGTTAGGCCGTGTGCTTTCTTTAGTAGTTAGGCTGAAGATCTTGAGGAGAGAATAAATGAGGGTTTGGCTTAGTGAGAAGGCACTGAGAGGCTGGTAAGCACTTGGAGTGATGCCTTGGACCAAAAGTGGACAAACCAAGGAAAAGTAAAGTGTCTGCATCCAAGGGATGTGCCAGCAGGATCCACAGCAAGTGCCTGAACCCTGCAGCAGTTACTGGGGAGTGGCTGGGATGCTCCCCGGCAGCACCATCCAGACAGCTGTGGAAGGGTCAGACACACAGGACAGCAATTAAAGATTAGGCAGAAAAAGAGTTTTTGAGGAGTTCTCCACCCAAAAAGTCAAAACTTGGCCTAGCAGTCCTTTTCCCAATGATTATTGAAGTGCTGTAGTTTAGTCAGGTTTCACAAGAGAGAGACCAGGAGGCAGCCTATCCACTCAAGAGCTGCTGGCATATAGCAGTTGTACTTTAATTTACATGCAAGATGATTTTCCAGGCACAGGCAAGCTTTCCCAAGCCATGAACAGCATAGGAAGAACTTGAAAAATCAGTGAAATATTTGCAAGAACCCTCACAAAGAAGACTTTGGAGAGATGAGAAGTTCTCTCTTTAGGAGACTTCGCTCTACAATTCAGGAACTTAAGCTAAGCCTCCTTGTTTTTAGCTATTTCAGGCTCTGGGATTTCAGTCTTAACTTCTTTCCTGTATGGTTGGGTCTGCTGCCCATATCAATTTGAGAAGATCTCTTCTCTCACTGCATCTAAACAACTCCCTGGGGCAGGCGCTTCAACCTACACAGAGAAAAGCTTTGATGACTCCAGTAGGTTGTGCCTCAGGCTGCATTGAAGGAAAGAAGAATTCAGCACAAAAGTCATGCCAGAAATATACCCAGCTGCACTGAGCAATGGCAGGGCACTTCCCAGCTGCTGAACAGTTTAACAGCCCAATCCAAAAATAGCCTCCTGATGCGTGTTTCACCAGGAATAATTTCAGTGGCACGTAAATTTTCTTCCCTTTCATTGTCAGCTTGATTTCTAGGAATGTTGCTCTTTTTTTTTTCCAGCACACAGCTCTCTGTCTCAGTGGTTTATCTGATAGTAGCTTGCATTGGACCTGATCTGATAGGAGCTGCTTCTCTGCTTTCCCAAATTCACAGTCCCGGTCTTATCTGCCCTAGCAATGCCTGATATATCTTTATATGTTGAACTTTATCTGGTTAAAATGAGAGTACGTTGTTTACCCCTTTTCTAGCCTTAGAGCAGTGAATTATTCAGCTCTTCTTGCCACTCCTCTTGGGCTAAACCCTGAAGAATGGGAGGGCAGGGAATTCAGAGAATGGGGTGGAATAACAAAATTCCTGCTTGAGCTCTGATCTCCACGGCAATGGTGGGAGCAGGAGTTGCTGCTTTGACTGCTGGTGTTTCAAAGGGACTGCTGGAAATTTCAGACCACCTCTCACACCAGGACAGCAGGTGGGGCAGACAGAGAGGAGCAGAGCAATGCTGCTGGGGGGCACAGGAGCAGGATTGCTGGGTTTTACTGTCTCCCCCTAGGGCTCCACCACATCTGCCCTGGGTGGATGAGCAGGAGGTGCCTCAGCCCTCCCAGGTGCTCTTCCATCTAAAGATAAAGCCTCCAGGGCAGGACACTGCTTATAGTAGAGTTTAAAGACCATATCTCTTCCTCTATATGAAACCAAAACAGTAAAGGAGGGATTTAAGACTAGTTTAAAAAATAACCCTTGCTCCTGTAAAAAAGGTCAACCAAGCTTTCAGCTTTGGCTGAGCTCAGCTAGAGCTGAAGAGTTCACCCCACCCACAGCAGAGTCATTTGTGAGACCACAAGGCTCATCTTTATCTCCTGGGGAGGCTGTGCCAGGATGCATAAGGAAAGTTAAAAATGCCATCTAAATTTGCTTCCTCTTTTGAAAGCAGTAGAGAACCAAGAGTTGTAGACTATTCTTGCAGTCTGTAAGCAGCTTCTAAAGGTACATTTGTGAAAGCATTGTTTCAGCATCCAAGTGCTATTTATATTTGTAAAACACTTCTGCTTTGTCAGCATCAGTCTATCTGCAGTGATAATCCATTTATACCAGCAGCAACAGCATTACACACAAGTTCCAGATGAAACCAGAGAATGACCAGGGAAATGAAAGACCAAAATTTTCAACAGCTGCTTGGAGACTGAGAAAAGGAAGACAAGCTGCAAAAAATTTCTAGAAATGCCCTAGTGTAAGAGAAATCTCCAGGTGTACCAACAACAAACCAAATAACAATTAAAAAAAATGAAAACAAACAGACAAACAAGAACCAAGCAAACAAAAACCCGTTTTGGGGAAAGAGCATCTATCTTTTGATTCAGGAGAATTTAATTAATTCCAGATAGAGTCCATCCCCACACACAGGTGAATCAATATGGGTGGGTGGGCGCACTCGGAGAGCTACAGACTGGGGAGTGACAAGAGACTTGGAGGGCAGGAATGGATGGGATTACACTGGGAAAGGGCATCCTTTCAGCTCTACAACGTTTAAATACTTCTGGGCACCATGCTGGCTACCTCTCTGTTCTGCCAGGGACACTGACAGTGCTGAAAAGTGCCCATTACTCTGGGCAAAGCAAAATGTAAAGCACAGTGAAGCAAGGAATGTAAACCTCCTCTTGGACTGGTTCCCTAGTCACTGCCTCAGCTTTCACCATGAGCAACTGAAGGTTTTTTAACTTGTTAAATTTGGAGTCCCAGGGCTGTGTTTCTTCACATCTGCGATGTCATTTTGAGCAGCTAAGCAAATGCAGATTACTGCAGCCACCCCAGGGCACTCTGCAGGGCAGTAACAGGAGAAAGAAATGTATACTGTGCTGTTCAACTGCTGTCAGAGAGACTGGAATTGTTTATGTGCTCTCTGCTCACTCTGGAAAGAGCTCAGGGTGAAACTGAGGAAGTGTTCTTAAAACAAAGCATTAGAAGGAAAACTTAGCCCTGAGAGGTTTGTCACACTGGCCTGAGAAAATAATAGAAGCTAAGTATTGTATTTGCAGGGAATGCCCCAGTGAAGGCAGGAATGATGAGTCTGACTCCATGTTCTCAGAAGGCTAATTTATTACTTTATGATACTATATTATATTGAAGAATACTATACTAATACTATACTACCTAAAGCAAACAGAAAGGATACAGAGGAGGCTACAAAGAGGCTTACAGGAGGCTAAAAAGATAATAATGAAAACTCGTGACTCTCTCCAGAGCCCTGACACAGCTTGGGACTGATTGGCCAAAGAGTGAAAATAATTCACAGCAGAATCCAATGAAACAATCACCTGTGGATAAACAATCTCCAAACACATTCCACATGTGAGCACAACACAGGAGAAGCAAATGAGATAAGAATTGTTTTTGGTTTCTCTGAGGCTTCTCAGCTTCACAGGAGAAAATCCTGGGTGAAGGGATTTTTTTCCAGAGAATGTGAATTCCACAGCTAATATCATCATAATTGCAAACTGCCTTGGAGCTGCACGATCTCTGAGCCCTGGCACTGCTGTCCACTGTGGTGGTGTGTGTCCACCAAGCTTCAGGATGGAGGGGAGGGTCCTTGAAGGGAAAGATCCCCTTGCAAAACTTCTGTGGGATTTTTAACGTCCCCCTGGAACAAACAGGAACTTGGGGTTTTCAGCCTCATGTAAAAGGAATGAAGAAAATCCCATCACTAAGGTCACTTCAAAGTGGATAAACCACTGGATGAGATAATGACTGAAAGAGCCCTGAATATATGACTTGTTATATATCTTATCTGTGTAATTTCTATGGACGAGAGAATCTCACACAGATAACACCTCAGACTGTTGGAGCACAACTCATTATTCAGCATGGATAAATTAAGAAAAGCTCCCTCTTACTGCAGACTTTTAACTAAGTACAGCTAATTGCTCAGCTGAGACCAGAAGAGCACTCCCTTTAGCTCTTGCACTCTGGGGAGGCAGGGCCAGGTCTCCTGGCAGCTGTGATGAACATCATAAACTAAGTTATGCTAATCCTCCAAGTTTCAGACTTGAGATAAGTCAGAGGTTTTACAGCACCCATTATCTACTACTGTGGCTTTTATTTTGTTTGAAGCCATGCAATGTTTATTAGCTGAATGCCCTTAAGCATTGAGAATGAAAGCAGAAATTTACCATTTAAATTTAGATCATGCTTCCCCCCTGTCACACACACACATAATTTTAAAGTTTACTCTGAACTGTTCCCAGGATTGTGTGTCCAGATTCCAAGCAGAAGGCTAATAATAACCCCTACATTATTATAGGCACCAAATGGGTGCTCATAGAACCATAGCTGCAGCCAGAGATAGGAGATGATAGTTGTTTATCAAAACAATGAATTAGTTTAAATTCATTTTGTGCTGTCACTAGCACTGGGAACCAAGCACAGCACTCTGCAGTGCACTGACTGGACCACTTAGCAGTATTTATCTTTGCCCACGACAACATGGCCTTGTAGGCAATCACTGCTTCCAGGATCTGGGATTAACCATCCTCCTGACAGAGGTTGTACGGGATGAGCAGTGATGGGAGCACAGGCAGAGCACCAGTTGGGCTTCAGACAAAAGCTGGCTTTGCTCGCTGGTGGTTTGTGGAGTGTTGCTCTCCACCCACACCCATTCCTCCAATCTGCTCCACAAAAGAGAAGTGATGCTCTGAGACACCATTAGGTACCAATTCCATCTCCCCCAGAGTGACTTTTCTGCCTCCAGGAGCAATCAGCAGCAGCACGTTAGGACACCTTTGCTCAGACTGAGCTTTTCTCTTTGCCTAATCATTTCTACACTTTGCAACACTTTTGTTTTTACTGTGAGAAAGATGTGATCCACAGTGTTTGCCTTCCATTGCACTTCAGTTGTTGATCACAGTGTTTCTATCATTCTCTTTTATCATCCTGCAGCACTGCAAACCCTACTGTGGAAATACCTCTTAAAGAGCTTCTCTGCTCCTCCTGCTGTGTCTCTTAATTCTCCAGGTGTAAAGGCAAAGCTGTTTGCTCTTTAAAAAAAAATTAAATTCCTGGTACAAACAAAAGTTCAAGATTCCAGGTGGCTAGCAAATAACAGGAGCAGGTGTCTTTACAGCACAGAGAAAAGGAGGGAAGGTAAAAAAAAAGAGGCACAGCTAAAATATGAGAATAATATCTGATTTTGAAAAAGATGGGTTCCCCTGAATATTGTGTTGTGCACTGTGTTAAAAAGATGTAATATTTATCAAGGCTCATGTCATCAGAGTCATAAAAAAAAAAAAAAAAAGGAGGATCATTAAAAATCCATGAGTCAGTTTTCAACGTATTTTGTTGCCTTAATTCCTCATCTTCCTGGGATACAGGCACCTTCCAGGCCTGCATCCATCAACTGATTCAGTCCTCAGTCATCAATCAATAGGGCTGGTGCAGACTTCTGGTGTTCACCTAAGCTCCATTGTCAAAGAAAGATGGAAATGGCACAGGACACAGATCCTTCAAGATCTTCCTGAATACCCTGCTCCAGCTGGATTGTCATCACAATGCAAAGCTTTTCCAGGTTGTCTGAGATTTCCATGGAGCCAAATCCAGAAAGCCAAGGTGTGCATGCAAAAAAAAAGGAACAAAAAAAAAAGGAAAAAAAAAGGAAAAAAAAATAAAAAAGGTTTATCACAGAAAAAGCCAGGGAACAGCTTGTTTTTAATTTGATGCAAGCTGCAGTCTCATTTGATATAGTATACATAACTGAAAGTAAGACAAGGAAATTATTATAGTCAGGCTGAGGAGAAGAGGGTGACAGCTGGTCTGTTCAGGCTCTGACCACACAGAAACACCCAGTGCTGTCTACCAACATGAGATACAGAGCCCTGCCTCCCTTAATGACATTTCTAGTCACCATTTGTGCTGCTCCATGCAGACTTAGTGAGACAGCTGTAGAGCAAGGCACTCTGACAAAAGTACTTTTCGTGTTGCGAAGATTACAAGTACAGGCAGTGATCCAGCATTAATGCCAGTGGCTTTACTCACTCAGTGTGCCAACTGCCCTCCCATTCAAACTGACTCACCAGAGCCTGATAAAACTATATTTTTTTAAGCATTTTGACTTAGTCTTAAGCTGCAAATAGTAAGTTGTGCCTTTCCAGCATGACTTTATCCTTACCAGAACATACCACGTCAAACAAAATGTCTTTTGCTCCCAGCCAGAGCAGCAGAAGGGATGTCGAAACTCCAGCCCTCAGAACTATCAAGCCCTAACCCCAACAGGAGGCAGATTGGTTCTTGGAGTTCCTTAGGAGCAGCTTCCCCCTGGGCAGGGCTGGGATTTGTGGCCAGGTTGCTGCTGGCAGCCAGGATGCTCTCACAGGACAGCTGGGCCCTGCTGACCACTCCCTGCCCTGGCCAAGGTCCCACAGAAAACTCTCTTTAAACTTTGTTGGAAACAGTTCTTCATCTCCTTGGTGCATGAGACCGTGCCCCCTCTCCTAGACCCTGGGAAAGTGGAGTAGGATGTCTGCACTAAGAAGGAAACAACTTCACCTCTCTCCCCTTTCTTCCAGCTCTTCCTACTCATCTCTTGGCTTCTGAGCATGGGAGAGGGAAGAGAGAAGGGATCAGACCAAAAGCTAGAAGAGACCCTAAAAAAAACCCACCAAAAACCAAGGAAAAACCCAGTCTCCCACAAATGGGATACAAAACAGCAGTGAATGAAAGAATAATCAGAGGCTAGTAAAGCTGGGTTTGTTTGTTTTAAATATGCAATTCCTAAATTGCAAGTTCTTTGAAGACAAATGGTGAGGTTGAGTAATTTCCTTTGAAAATCCAAAAAACCTAACTTCCTTGCAAAAAAATGGCCTTTCTGTTCAAAATACATTTACCAACAAAAATTCATGCATGCAAAAATTCTTTGACAATAACCAGATCATCCTTCCCTGGAAAGCATTATAGAATTCCCTCCTGTATCTCCTTTCTTTCTTTTTCCTTCTTAAATATGAGAAACTAATTTGAGTTTGAGTTTTAGCTTTTTTTTTTTGTTAGGGTTGGGATTAATTGTGTGAGATGGTATTTCTTGTTTGGATTCAGATGTTTATTAGTTTTTATCTCTATTATAGTTTTAAATGTGAGTTTTACAGTACTTTAACAAATTAAAAAATGGAGTTGCATTTTTCTCTTTATAAGGATTTTTAAGAATAAATTCTCTAATTAAGAAATTACACTTAAATTAGTAGTTAATAACTACTTGTGATTCATAATGTGGATTTTTATGTAATTACACAATACTGCTTAAACTTATGAAGAAGAAGGTGGAGAAGAAGGATTAGCTTCTGGTTTTAAAATTTTTATCTTGTTTTATATATATTGCTATATTTTAAAACTTTAAGTTTTCTACTATGTGATATTACACACTTCTGTTCAAACTACACACTTATAATCTTAGTTTTGTCACTCAATTTTGGAAGCCTTCTCCACAGCCTCAGGTCAAATGCAGTGTTCTCTTGGGGGTCAGTGCCTGCCAGCACAGAAAGTCTGAAATTCTCAGTAACCAGAGTTCCAGCACATGTGTGTGTTAGTAACAGCACTCCAGAAAGTTCAGGTTTCACAAACAGGGTGACAGAACAAGTTACACAATGAAGTCAGCAGGGAGAAATTATACAAGTGTGGATATTGCCCTAAAATGATCAAAACCATTGGACACACCAGTCTGATAACTTATCTTTCACAGGAGTGCAATAAACACTCATGTGAAATAAACAACTTTATACTGAAGTTATATGTTATTGAACAGGGTAATGTAATGTAAATTAAGCCTCCTGCTTGAGTTCCACGTTCAGCAACCTTTGTGGAAAAAATGCCTTGAACACTGAATGCAGTGGGGAGAGCATTACAACAAAATTCCTCCTGTTCAGTGAGGATGGGGTGAATGACTCCTAATCAATAAAAAAGTCAGGGTGAACTGTCCAGAGGAGCATACAAAGAAGTCCAGTCTCCTGTGAAGACAGCTGAGATGAATATGTGAATACACAGTGCCGTGGACTTCCAGAATTTCAGATGAACTCCTTGAAATAGGTTATTTTTCCCCAGGCTCTTTCCACTGAGAAGTTCCTAAAATTGCACATTTCCCACAGAAGCAAAATGCAATTACATCTGAGATAGATGGAAAATGCCATTAACAGAAGAAATACTCCCCAAAACCTTGTAGCAGAAATTGAAAAGTGACAGTGGCATGAAATACACTGACATTTAGTCAGGCTGGAATATGAATAACCTGATGGAGACTGCAAAAAAGCAGAGCTGAGCAGGAGTGTGGTCTTTGTCTCTTCCACAGTAGGATACTCTTTCCACACAACTTGTGAAAAGAAGGTCAGTTATTGACATCTAATTGGACAACCTGCTGAATTATTATCTGAAACAGCCTTTGGAGTCCTACTGCGTTCACATTCTGCATGTAAAATATTGTCCACTGTAAAGATAAATCCAATCTACAGCACTTAATGTTGTACATTTGAAAGCTTATTAGTGGTTTTGAAATACTTGAACGTGGAATGGTGGTTTCAACCATGATCCTGCAGTGGGAATTGAGATATTTGAGCCAGGTATTCCAGTCCTTTTATATTCCACCAGAACAAAAAGACATTTGAACCACTCTTGGTGCTCAGATTTGAACCCACAGAACTGAAGCCCTTTCCATCACCGCTGAAGAAAAAGGTTTGCATTACACAGTGAGACCTCCTGAAAGGCAAAACCAGCACATTTCATCCCACAGCTGTTCAATCCTGGCCTGTATTTGCTGTAGCACTGTTTATATACACCTGTGTATACACACACACTGTTGCAGATAAATTGCTTTGTGGTATATATAAGAATATCTACATTTGGCATTTTTGTTTAATTGATCTTTATATATTAAAGTGTACATTTAAATTTACATATACTTTTAAACTTACATTGGCAGTCAGTGGAGGACCTCCCTGTGCTGTAAAAGAAAAATTATCATAAACAGGAATTTTTCTGAACAACTTAAGGCAGTGACTTAAAAATGCCTAAAACATGCAGAGTTTGAAACAGCAAGGCAATGTGAAACAAAACATTTTTATACTTCATTGAGTTTTCCCATATTTTCCTCACTGATCTTGCTCTGCTCCATTAGATTTACTGCAGGAAAAGTCTGGTTTGCTGCAGTAGGTCCCAACATCAGGAGCGACCATGGTGAGCAAACCAAGAGAGGAGGCAGAGACGTCCTGCTGTTGATGTCTCAGCAGCCCTCACATCCCCACATCACGGAATTGCCAGAGATCCCATCAGAGCTGAGTCAAACTCAGGCCCACGGGTGCAGAGCGAGGCACTGAGTGCGTGCTCACATCCCTGATGGATCAGAAAAGGACTCTGCTTTTATAAGTTCACACTTTCCCCCACACACAGACACCCCCAGACGACCTGCACTTCCAGAGGCAAATTAAATTCTCATGGTTTTGCCTTTAAAAGAAACCATTACTTCCTGAAGCATGGAGCTGTTTAAGGAGGCAGAGCATCACCTGCCAGAATCCAGAGCACTGCTATCCTGCAGGCTGGAGCTCACCCCATCTTCCAGGGGGGCTGAAATTCCAATACCTAAAGAGCTTCTGAGAAGGTGAATGGGGAATGAACTCTCAAAAAAAAAAATTTAAGAAATACTTCATTTCTGAAAGTGCCTTTTGATCATTAAAACCTTTGGTTTTAACCACTCTGGTGTCTCCTGCCAAGTGTGGTTTACTGATGACACATCATCATGGCACCAGGAATGGACTTGTTGATAAGTTAAATAATGGGACTACTTTCAGACCATTTTTATAGCTGAAAATTCTCATGGCATAAAAGAGTCATCATACAGTTATTTCACTGTGGAAAACTGTTATTTTTCTTAGAATAACTTTGAACTCTGTAACTTTTTGGGAAGGGGGTTGTTTTTCAAATAAAACCCTGCTTCCTTTCTTCCCCAAAAAACTCAGCTTGTATTAGCTGGAACGATACCAAATCCACTAAGATATGTATTCAGACAGATTGTAAATTTAGCTAGAGCATTTATATGTTACTAAATCCAAACAAAGATCTAAAGCAAGATGCAAAACATGACACACGCACAAAAAAAAGTTCAAAATATATGGAATGGGATTTTTAAAGCTGAGCAAGGGACTCAGCCACACAAGTTTGAAAGAAATTGATTAATTATGTGGTTGATAACCTTGGTTTATATGCCATGTTAAATCCTGGTATAACTTCATTGTTTTCAGTGGAGCTGCTCTGCAAATGTGTTTGACAGATAGTCATGATTCTTCTCCAAGAATAACTTCTGAGGCAGAAATTTTAAAACATGAGTGAATGAAAGTCCTGTGCCAAGTCCTACCCTAATTTATGCCATGTACAAAACAGCTGAGTTGGAAGTGAGGGTGTCAGGAAAGGCAGAAGGAGACATGAGTCTGTTCTTCCTCAGCTGGGACGTTACATCAATTCCCCTTGGTGATGGTCATGTCTCCAAACAACACAGCAGGAATCCACAACGCAGCTTGTGGGAGATTCTTTCCTTCCAAGCCTGCAAGTTCTTGTATTTCACAAGCTCTAAGTGTTCAGGGAAGAGCCTGGACTAGTCTCAGTGGAGAGCCATGAAATTCACTCCTATTAACTACTGCATCGATCTGAGCCTGGGCTGCTTCAAAATGAATTTGAGGATGAGCACTGGAAATGGCCATTTTAATATGAATATTGGAATTAGTCACTTAATTTAATCAGAAAATAATGTGTTTCAGACAGGCTCGGTCTCAATGTTATTTTGAATCAAAACCCAGCATTTGGATTGGTTTTCTTTAGTCTGCTGGGTTATTTTGGGCTCATTATCAGCATTAAGCATGTCTAAGTAAAACTGACTGGTTCAACAATACACACACCTTTGCTCAGGTGAGAGGGAAGTAATGCCCATCTCAAATCATCTTTTATGCAGCATTACTAAGGGCATGAGGGGGATTTCATTATTTTTCCCAAAGCATCATTTAAGCCAGCAGCAGACTGCTCCAGCTCTAAGCCTAGCGAATTGCTAATGTCCTCACTCCTGATTCTCTGCTGGCAGAGCTATTTTACAGCAAAGTGATGTAATCTGGCAGTGAGTGAGCTCAACATAAACAGCATGGCTCCAGCAATACCCCTGCTCCAGGGGATCATTGCTGGGGCAGGAGGCACCAGCCAGCAAGTTGGTCTCCAGACTGACAGCCCAAGCACTTGGATGCCCTTCCCAGCTCTTCCCTCATTGTCTATTTTCAGTCAAATCAGGCAGCAAAGTCTCTCATACATTGCTTTAATACCCCACTGGATGTCAGAGGCCCATCTGCTGAGCACCCCTAATGAGGCAAAAGTGAAGACATTTCCCATCCAACAGGGTCTGCAACACTTAGAACAGGCTCTGGATCTGGATAGAGAGCCTCTCACGCTCCCCATCTGCGAAATGCAGCTAGCTGCTAATCTTCAGCCTCATAAAAATGTGTGGAAGTGAAAAGCTTTATAGGATGTGCTGTGACCACTGCCATGACAGAGAGCAGCAGCATTTTTGAAGGAATTTGACTGGGTCAGAAGCAGGGAGGCTGAGCAGAGCCAGCCTTGGAGGAGCAGCAGTCCTGCACAGCCCCAAGATGCCCCAAAACAGACACAGAGCACATGGTTCTGGAGCTGGTTGTTCCTCACTCACTGGGGTTGTGATAAGGGGGTATTTTCTTCCCTTCACTGGGCCTAAGGAAAAGGAAAGTATATATAAAAATACTTTATTGGCAGAAGTGCCTAGCAAGTGGCTCGCTGTGCTTTGTGTGCTCACCTCTGTGGTCTGACTGCACAGAGGCTGATTGCCATCTGACTGTGCATGGCAGCCACCTCCCACCCTTCTTTCTTTAGTTCTGCACCCTCCTAAACATATCATTATTTATATATTTGCAAGTGCTGGAGATAAATACAGCCTAGCCTCCCCCTTCTCAGCAGAGCTGACACCTGTGATCTCTAATTCTTCACCTCTGCAGCACTGCACTCCTGCACCATTTCATCCTGTGTGCACAACTGGGGGTTATGTACCCTGGGGTTTTATGTAACCTGGGTTTCTCCTCCCAGGCTCATCTCAGCGCCTCCAGCCCAGTTCTTCTTCTACTTCTTATGGCTTGGCCCCTTCTAATCTCTCACATTTGGGCACCTCCAAAATCAGCTCTTCTCCCTCTTCCCCTTCAGAGCTCTCTCTGTGACCTTAGTCATGCTTGACAGACTTCCAGTCCCTTCCATCATTTCTACTCCTCTCTGTAGCAATTTCCATTTATTACAAGTACAAGGTTATCATAAAATATGGGGAACAATTTTAAGTATAAAAACCATTGGACAGGTTTTTTCTACCTTTACTCTTTCTTCATTAGCTTCTCCAGGTCCAGGCACAGGCTCAGGCTCTGCCACACAGGTAGCTCATCACTGCTTCTCCTTCAGAGTATGGCTGTGAAAGCATTTTTTAATTCTTTAAAATTTATAAATAAATTTTTAAAATCTGTTTGATTTTTTTAAATCTGTTTTAACTCATTTTAAATCTGTTCAAATTCTCAAAATCTGTTTTTAAATCTGTTCTTGACAAAGAAGCAAGTAAGAGAGAATCTATTACTAGCAATTAGAGAAGAATCATGACCAAACTTTCAAAACAACAAAGTGTTTGAACTATTCCAGCTATGATAAAAGTTGCAGGAAAAAAGTCCTGGTGCAACATCACCATGGATGGGAAATTAGCTACAAAGAGGTCATCTTGTTTTGTTATGGAATTCAAGTTAAGGACCATGACTTTAAAAGTTACTTTGACTAAGAATTGCCATGTCTACTCTGAGGAACAAGGACAGCATTTCAGCAAAGCCTAAGCAATAAAAAAATTAAAAAAAAAAAAAAGAAAAAATAAATCAAAGTAGAATTTCCTAAGGAAAATAGAAACTTAAATTAACACCAAATAGAAACTTAAAATAACTTCAAATTGCTTCTTGTGTGGTGATCTCATTTCCTTAGGATCAGCTTCTTATTAGCCCTCCAAGTATGAGGAGGTATATTAATCTTCTTAAAACTAATAATCTGATTGCCTGATTAAGGAAATCTTGGTTCATTATATTTATTCTGCAGACTCTTGCCTTATCCTACTGTTGGGCATAGAAGTCTGGGATGGAGAGCATTCTCCTGGCTTCAGTTTTGAAAAGGATCAGAACGGGGTTTTATTGTCCACCTTCAACCAAAAGATGGGACAATCATATGAATCTGATGACAATGAAAAGTTTTCCTGTAGCTATAATTGCTGCACTCATAGCTTGTGATATCTCTGGCTTCATTTGCAGAAAGGATTTTGGATGGTTTGCAGGGGTAAATGATTCATTTGCATCGCTAGAAATTCAAAGCACTGCTTGGTTTGAAATTCAAGAATAATCAAAGTCTATATAAGTTGTTTTTAAACGGTTTGGAGGGATAGAAAAATTTAAATACAAGAACATAAGTAGCAAGATCTTATCCTATAAGCTGAAACGAAGAACTACCTGTCCACTGCTCCAAAATCTAAACCATTTTTTTCTATTTCTGCAAATTGATTAATAACGTGTCTTGACCATTGGTTTGAAATATTTAATCTGTTTTCTTCAAGCAGGCAAAATGTGGAAATTAAACTGTTACAAGGAAGGCATGCCAAAACAGAGAAGGAAGCTATTTAGCCAGTTATTTCTGCCTTACAAGGTTTACAATCCAAAGGCAACTTTTCAGGAATAAAATTATTTTGATCAACCCCTCATTTTGAAGTGTCAAAGCTGGCTCCAAAGCTGCCAACACTCTCCCCGCTGGTTATAGGATACCTAAAGCATCCCACGAAGTTGCTTTAATGCTGCAAAAAGTTTTTTGGTTTGTTTGTTTTGATTTGTTCTGTTGCCCCCATCCAAAAGTGCGAAGTGGGCCACAAACAGTGACAAGTTCTCGAGTGCCCCAATAACCAACCCTGACTCCTGCTCGCAGCTCAGGGGAGCTGCTACCTGTCCACTCACACAGAAAACTTTGCTGGCAAAGCTTTAAAAACAATCTGTTGAGTCGATGCCTTGTCCTTCTGACCCGAAATCTCTTTGTCCCTGCAGCTCTCGTGGTGCGCTTCCTGACCAAGCGGTTCATCTGGGAGTACGACCCAACGCTAGGTAGGTGGTTTGTCCTGGAAGCCTGCTCTGGAATAATGGCATGGCTGAAGCAATGGAATCACAGAGTTAAGATTCCAAGCCTCAGTCAGCCTCTGAATCTGCTGCAAAAAAGCTTCTCTGTGGTCATTTTAAGCTGGAACAAATTGTTGCCTAAGATGGTAGAAGAGAGAAGGAGCAGCAGCAGACAAAGGCTGAGTTAGTGTGTGAGGCACAGTTCTGCCCACTCAGAATTCCAGGGGAATTCTGCCTTTGAAACAAACCGCTTCAGCATTAAACTCTTCAAATCATTTAGTGTGAGATCAGTCTTCCCCTTTTGAATAACCCAAATGTCTTCTGCTGGAGAGTGAGATGACTGAGGTACAGATCTGTGCTCTGGGATAGAGATGTTAAAAATTCATGGCAAAAAGAAGGTTTTTACAGCCAGCCTACCTAGACTTAGGTAATTTTTTGGTCCTCATTTTCAAACATATATTATCTCTTAGTTTTTGGGTGACCAGATAGGGGCACCAATCAACTAAAGGGCATCCACATGTCCCTTCCACTGCTCCCACTTAGCTCTGTTGGGTCTGGCATTTTCAATAAGCTGGCTCAGATATCTAAAAAAACCTGTTGAACAGTTCTCCTGAATTAGAGGCTTCACTTAAAATTTGTGCCAAGGTCAATTTTCTTAGTGTTTCTTAAATTAGCATATATTTAAATGCTCTGCAAATCCAGGCCAAGAAGTCCAAGAAAAGGCATTAACTTCTTAGAAGGTGCCTTCAGTACCTCAGGACTAAATAATTCACACATAAAGGCTGGAAAATTCTCTTTTCTCCAACAATGTGTTTCCCTCTCCTTCCTAATGTTTCTTTGCAGGCTCCAACACAGATCATACAGTTAAATACCAATTTCTTTATTAATGTTCTTTCCTTAAGAGGTTTCATTAAGGAAATAGAAAATGCCATAAAACTGCACAGCAGAAATGAAGTTTAATATATTCTATTACAGAACCCAGGCAGCCCTTTGTAAAAAGCAAGTATCCAGGATTTTTGTTTGGCAAAATGGAGAGATAACAGATATCAAAATTCCCATCTTGGGAAAATAAACCTGGGCAAAACCTGAACTCAAATGCATTCTTTTATCTGCTCCTATCAATGTAGTCCTCAGTGAATTACATGTCAGCTGCCTTGTGCTGCACAGTGGAATGTTCAACAGAATGTTCTTTTGGTATTGTTGGTGTTAGTACTTTACGTTTCTAGCACTAGTACATCATTCTAAGAACTTGACAAGAGGTTTATAAAGCCTTCTCTGTCAGTGTAGTCCAAGTTCATCAATTTCTTACAGGGCCACTGCTTGCAAAAGAATCCTTTTTGCCTTGTTTAAGCACACAAATGAAGTTATTAGCAAGCTACAAGGTTTATTATTATTTGCCCCATTATGAGGGCCCCATGCCCTTTTTGCTCTACAAGGCTTGACATTTGTTTCTGTTTTACAAATGAATACAATTGCAAATTACTGTGCCCCTCAGGAATCTAATTGTCTTCTCTTTGCAGCAAGGAAAGCTTTCGTGCAGGCAGCAATAAACTAAAAAATTAAATCTCTTCTGACTTACTGAATTCTACATCACCATTCAGTCTAGAGAATAATAGCTTAAATTATGTATTATAGTCATTGTGATGCTCAGCTCGCTAGGTTGCTCCGAGGAAAAGGTTTGAGAAATTCAAAAGCTAATAAACTATTGTCAAGGAGCTATTTCTTAATCACAGAAATCTCTAGTGGAAGCTGCTCACCAAGAGATTGTTTTGTAAACTATTATTTTATCGAACTACAGATCACAATGGGATTCAAAAATGGTCCTGAGGTGTTAGAGATGACAAATAATCTTGAAATTGTAACCACTATTTAAGCCTTCAGAGATCAATGAGAAAGAGACTGTACCTTGAAAAGCTTTCAAAACCAGTGCCTGAAAAAATGCATTTCAGTCTCTTAGCATTGTCATCCTGCAGTGATTTGGTGTCCAGTTGCCTGTAAACATCTGAATTCACTGAGAAGTTTCAGCAGAATAGATTCATTTCTTCTCAGCAGTCATGGGCTGGCAGTTCTGTGGAAAGAGGGATATCATGCTCAATCAGTATGAAAAATTAAAGTTGTGTCAGTGAGGATAATTTCCTCAACTGGGAGAAATAAGCAGCTTTGTCAAGTTATTCTAAAAGGACAGGAGTGAAACAGATGCAAACCATCCAGCTACTAAGCAACGGGAGCTTTTGCCAAAAATCACTGGGGCTGAGACAAAAACATCAAATTTATAGTTTATTTCTTATGTCAAGTTTTCAACCACCCATTAGCCCTCTGATGCAAGCAATCCCCAGACAGTTCCTATTTTAAGGAAAGCTTTCACCAAGCTGTTCAAGGCCTGATGGAAATTCAACATTAACCTAAACTAAGCATCGTGTTTAAAAAAAAAACCCAACTATTCCTCTTTTTATTCAAGGGTGGCACATTTTAACTGGAAGGGAAAAAACACACCTTATAAATATTCCTTACAATTCTAACCTGCCAGAAGAAAATGAAGGGCCATATTTTTAGCAGCACCTGGATGGAATGCTGTACCACCAGGAGCCAAATTACCAACCACAAAATAACATTTTCTGGCAGGAGGAACATCACTGAGCCCTGCAAGCTTTGGAAAACAAAGCTGCTGCTGAAGTCAGGGCTCTGCAGCTCTGCCACTTTTGTGCAGATGTTGGATCTGTGCAACCACTGGCAGGACAGCTGCATCTTCACCAAAAGTACATCTCACTCTCTGCTTTTTATTTAACTGTTCTCAGCCAAAGGGCAACAACCTCAGCAAAGGTCATTTTCTGGGGAGTGTTAACCACCAGCCTTGACTTCTCCAATATTTCTGTTTAACTGGCAACTCACTGTCACCATCTTGGCATGGGGATTTTGTTTGCTTTTCCAAAAGGTGTTAAATTCCTCAAGGTAAATTCCTACTTGGCATTATTAAGGTGAATGGGTTTCCACATCCATCTTCATTTAGAGAAAATTGCAGATATCTCACATTTTCAACAGAATTAGATGAAAGAGCTCTATGCAGAAATGGGCTGGAACAGCACATTTTAAAGAATACATACAGTTGTTTTCTAAAATATTAAATACATAAAGAATTCAGCATTAAACTAGTCTTCTTTAACTAGTTAAATAGACACTGAGAAAGGGGATTCAGTTCCCACATGGATTTCACCAAAATTCATTAATGTTTACATGTTTTTAAATAGAACAAAACTTGAAAAACATATCAACAACCTCAGTGTGATGTTAGAAAGCCTCAGAATGTTTGGCCTGGGTAGGGACCAGTGAAGTCACACTCTTGTCATGAATGTGGGACTCTCATGGGCCTTAATGACCCCAGGGCTTGACCCCATAATTTGCAGGGATTTCAGCAGGGAATAGCTGCTCTCCCCAGTCCCAGTAAATTGTAATAACAATTTTTGAGTCTGCATCTCAGCAATTCCCCCAGGATCTGCTGGCAGTGCCCAGAATTTATGGTGCCTTCAGCTGAGCTCAAAGAGGGAGAGATAGTGTGGTTCACTTTGATATTTAATTGATTTTAAAATTGGAGATGCTGAATCAGAGTAATCACAGAATCTGCTGAATTTATTTTTTCCTGGGAGGCAAAAAAAAAGGAGGAGAAAGCCCAAAGAGCCATCACAGCAGCAGACAAATAGAGGGCCTGCAGAGAACTTCATGGGCAGCTGCAAATTTCCTTTCTCCAAAAGCCATGACATGCATGGAGAATTTCCTGGATAAAATGTTGAAGGAAGAAAATTCATCATTGCTATGACTGACCACTTTTAAAAATAATTTTGCATCATTTATCTGAGAATACATTTGTTGTTCCACCAAAACCTGAACAATTTGCTTTACTAGAAACAGAGCTGGGGTATCCAAGAACTGGGAGAAAGAAAATCAAAACAAAACAAGAAAACCCCCCAAAACCAAAAGGGGGAGTATTATGAACTATGTTTTATCATTTGTTTTGGATTAGCATTTTTATGTATAGTTGGGAGAATCAGGGGGTTCCTGAGGCTCAAGGACTTAAACATCAATTTTTGCTATATAGGAAACAACCCCAAACAAATAAAACCCCAGGTAAACGCAGGAGACAGGCTCCAAGTTATTTTCTTGTTTCTGTAACTGATTTGTTGTCTGCAGTCTCTCTGCCTCAGTGTCTCACCTCCAAAATCCTTCATCTTAGAGAAGGATTGCAAATCCTTAGAGTAACTGATACTCACATTTAAGCCACCCATCAAAGGCACACAGAAACACCAAGGAAAGCCTGGATTTGAAACAAAAATCTACTTCTATCAGCAAACAAGGAGATGATATTTTTGTTGACCTTTCTAAAAGTGTCTTGGCTTTCTCACACTGCCCCTAGATGTCTTTCTCCAGCTATTCACACATTTCATATGACTTTGGCAATCCTCTGAAAACTCTGTCTCAGCAGATGATCAGTAGAGCAGGACATGACAGATTGTGTATGAAGGCAAAGAAAGACAGAAAGCAAAGTTTATTTAGTTTGAAAGGGATAGAGAGAAGACTCTTCACTACTTTAAAGGAGTAGAAGTAACTGTAAGAATTAGATTAGATTAGATTAATAGTGACATTTTTGAAGAGTATTTCTTGTGACTATATCACAATTTCTGTACAGGTTTTTGTTCACTCTTTTTTCTCCCCTGGCAGAATAAAACATTGAACAGTGTTTCTATAAAGTCCTATCTAATGCCACATACAGACAGCCCATGAAAGACCCTCAAACATGGGTAAGATGTGTAGGCACCAGGAAAGCAAGAAAGATAGGAGACAAAGTTGTAAAAATTGCTTAAGGAAGGAGACAGGAATGTCTCTTAGAGCCCTGAATTCTCCCAGAGCAGAAAACTAAATCTCCTACAGACAAGCTCAAGATTTGCAAATGACACCACTGTGGCAAGAACAGCAGAAACGATTTTGTGAAGGTATTTACACTGGCAAGGAGGCTTTTCCCGCTGGAAAATTTCTTGCAAGGATGATTATTTTTACATTAGAAGGGCAGTTTTTCTTACATCTGCAGCTGGGGGGGTTCTGTTAGCAAAACAGTATCATTCAGGAATCACAAGGAAAGGGTGGAGGTCCTATACAGGATATAAATAATATGGCAAAACTAGCAAATAACTCTGGCCTGAGTTTGTTTTCTACACTGGATGAATACAGGTCTGTATGAACAGCATAAACAGCGAAGTAGGAATAGATCAGGAATATATCCAAACTGGATTTCATCAAAATGGTTGAGAACCAGAAACAGCTTAGCTGTGGGAATCAGGACTCACTAAAGAGTAGAAGCCAATATAATTATGTATTTATTATTATTTTTTAAATTATTTATTATTATTTTTAAAAATAAAACTATATATATTATATTTAATATAAATAAATAAAACAGTATAAGTGTATATCTATAATATATTATAGTCAATATTAATTATATAATTGTATAATATTATACAATTATAATATTACATAGATAATGATACATATTATATAAATAATTATATATTATTTAGTATAATTTATTCTATATTACAATATATCCTGGCAAGAGAAGATAAAATAACTATCTTTTTGGGACAACTTTGTGCCACCAAAGCCATGATAAAGAGCTCAGGTCCAAATACAGCTCTCCAGGATTCTCTTTGCTGTCTGGTTTATTCAGCTAACACATTGTCTGGACATGTGGAATACCATGTGAATACAAACTCCTGATCCCTGGGCTTGCCATCCCCGCTGCAGATCCCAAGTTAAAGAAACATTGTGCATTGTGGGTTTGTTTTTTTTTAGTTTTCTTGACTGGTGGCTTACTCAGCAAGTTTGCCCTAACACTCCTGAAGGTTTAACTGCCTGTCTCCAGCACAAAAACCCAGCAGCAGAGGGAGAAACTGCCCAGACAGCAAACAGAGCTTCTAACAGAGCAGCCCAGAGTGTTTATAGGTGTTTATAAATCATTAACTGGTGGCCCCTGCAGCCCTTGGGTGCAAGGGCTGACAGCCTTTAAGGAAAGCAAGCAGCTCCTGATGGAAAATAACCAATTCCTACAGGGAGCAGAGGAGCAGGGAGTTCTGCCACCCTCTTGCAGAACTTTTCCTTCTGCATATTTCAGCTCAACACCCCTGCTGGCAACTCCAGCTTGTCCAAGCCCAGGCTGGCAGTGACACACGTGCTCCTGAGCGGGCTCTGATGGTAACCAACATTTGGGGCTGGGAGGAAGGGCTGCCACGACAAATGTGTAGGCACTTTATAAATCACTGGGAAACAGCCTTCTTCTCAAGCCAGACCCCAGCTATTCGTATCCTGGATTTTTATTGACAAAATTACTCATTCCTTCTGCTTCAGTGCTTAAGGGATTCAGTCCTCGGCTGTCTAGGTTTTGCCTTCCTAGGCATCTTCCTGTGATCACATCTTTCCTACATCAAAACAGCAGAAACTTTATTTAACTTGATATACTTTTAATATGCTGCATCATTTTTACTGTGCTCTTCAGCACGAGGAATTGATACTGAATGTATTATACCAATGAGCCGTGAAAGTATTCCCAGTTTCTCTGAGGTGTTTCTAAGGAAATGGACTCATATGGCCTAAAGCACCTTAAAACACCAACTCTGGCTTCTAAAATTCTCAACAAAGTCTTGAAATGATGAAATTGTAATTGAGAGCAGCAACAGAAGATGCTTACAATAACAAGGGAAGCAGTTATCTGAAAATGTGGTTTGTTTTCTTTCATATGAGTCTCAAGATGAAGATATTCCTGATGCCAGTAATAAAAATACTGCTTTTTTACAGTAGCACAACAGACAGCAAAACTTAGGAATGGCAGTGGCTGTTCTTGCTGTAGCTACAGCTGCAAAATATTTTGCCCTTACTTTTGTTGCTCATCACATTCTGAAATGTTTCCCAGATGGGCAGAATTTTCCAGTGTTTGCCTGTGCTCTCTCAGGAGAGAAGGCTTTTTGTTTTACTTGTTTTGGGTGTGAGAAAATTCTCACTGGTTAGCTTTCATTTATATTGTCAGAAGTAAGGTGAAACTCAGCTTCACCAACAAACACTTCTTGCTGCAATCAGGCAAAAAGGCATAGCAAAATATTATTTATTTAGGCTTAAATTTATCAGGGACGTATTTCCTACCAAGAACTAATATCCCTTCCAAACACTGGAAAGAAAATTAAATGAAAACCAAAAAACCATCAAGCCAAAACAACCAATAACTGTTTAAACCTTTGAGCTTGCTCCCTACTTGTTAGCACTGCTCTGGCTTCATTGGTTTGGTTTCAGCATGCCCTGATGAATTCAGTTCCAGGTACCTGCCACATTTTCTTTGTCTAGCCCAGCAAAAGCTGAATGAGGACAGAACCTATAGGAAAGGAAAAGCAACACCACCTCACTTCTCAAAAGAAACCCATTCTTTACATGCAGCAGAAAAACAATTTACATGCAGCAGGAGGTATCAAACAAAGACATTTTTCATTGTTTTTAGAGTCCTCTTCAAGAAAACTTTTCTACAATTTCTTTTTGGAGGCCAAAATATTATTTATTGAAAATATCAACACATCAAGAAAAAAATATTTTCTCTAGACTAGGTTTATATTACCCATGTGTTCTACCTGAAAAGAGGAAATTCCAGGGATGCAACAGAACCTCTCACACCAAGATGAGAACTTTATATCTACTGGGGCTATGTACACACTAGCCATCTACTACTTTCCCACTTAATTAAAAATAGGAAAACATGATAAAAACCAAACTTCTCACTAAGCAGCAACCTGATCAAGCCTCATTCCTCCTGGATTTGTTCTCCATATTCCCCACTATAGTAGCTGGTTTTTTTTTACATGTGTCCTTGTGCTCCACGGAGCATCCTTTCCCCCATGAGTCCCCACAGCACCTGAAGCTTCAGCTCAGGTCACCCACAAATATTTTCTGCCCATCTCCATGGACCAGGGACAGCCCCAGATCCTGCCTGGTGCAGAGGCTCTTGCCTGCTGACTAACCTGTGCCTCCTTAGGTAATGGGTTTTTGGTTTTTTGGCTTTTTTTTTGGTTGATTTTTTTGGTTTTTTTTTTTTTTTTTTTGCTAAGGTTGGGATTAAATGTGTGATACGGTATTTCTTGTTCAGACTCAGATGTTTATTAGTTTTTGTTTATATTATAGTTTCACAAGCTGTGAGTTCTACAGCACTTCACTTAACAAACCAAAAATGGAGCCCTATCTCTCTTTCTACAAGGCTTTTTATGGATAAACTGTTTAATTAAGAAATTACACCTAAATTATTTTTACTTTTAATTTAATAACTAACTACTCATGGCCTGCAATGTGGACTTTTTAATCTAATTATATAATACTACCTAAACCTATTAATAGGTGAAGAGGAGTGACTAGCCACTGCCCTAAAACTTCTATTTTGCTTTATATATATTACTATATTCTAAAAGCTTAAACTCTAAAGTTTTCTACTATGTAATATTACACACTTCTATTCAAACTACACATTATAATCTTAGTTTTATCATTCAGTTTTGGAAGCTTTTTTTTATGACCTCAGGTCAAATGCAGTGTTCTCTTTGGGGGTCTGTGCTTGTTAGCACAGAAAGTCTAAAATTCTCTGTAATTAGAGCTCTAATACTCAGGGATGTGAATAGGGTTGCTGTGCCTCACCCAGCCTTGATTTACGTGGAACAGAAACCTCTGAGAGCTTCACCTAGCGCTGGAAAAGGCGCTGGAAGCAGCTGAGCCAGCACAGTGCCCCCAGTGCCTCCCACCCGGCTCCTTCTGTGCCCAGCCTTGACCTGGCCACCTTGGGGACACCCACAGCACAGTCACCAATCTGATTTTGGCAAAGGCGTCCTTGGAGAGGGCAGCCAGAAATGAAGTTTGAGAAGAAACCTGTTTGCACATCGCCACGTGAATTCCAGGAGCAGCACCCGCTGCGTGTGAAGCGGGCTGGAGGCTCCAGACCTGGGTTAAATATCTCTGCCAACGAGTATCTTCTCTCATCCATGTTTGGGTTGAAATTTGTAGCTTGACACGAGTGTTTGTGTAGCTTGACAGCTGCACTTTAAGAGCACACAACACCCATGGGGAGTGTACAACCTCCTGGAGCTTTTCCTTCCCTGTTTCCTGACTCTTGGACAGCACAACATTGAAGAGTCCAAGTCTAATTATCAGTCACAAAGTCACATTATTTTTACTAGTTTTTCTCCTTTTACACATGATAAAAATGATGCAATGGCCATTCATGGCATCTTGTTTGATGGAATTATTAATAAATAACCCCACTTTTCTCATTTGGGGGTCTGTGATATTAATGAATAGAGAGACACATGAGGTTATGCTGCATTAGCATTAGAAATATGTGCTAAATACACAAGGTACTGTGTTATACTGTGGTACTGTGCTTGCTGTAAAACCACTGCTGGAGGCAAAATAAAAACCCTCCTGTAAGGTAAACAACAGAGGGAACACAGCCAGAGGCAAGAAAGAAAAATGATTTCCACTGTGCTTTGTGAAAAGCTGGGGTTGAGGAAAGAAGAAGGCAGGAGAGACATTCTGAGTCAGGAGGATACACTCAGCTTACAGGGGCTTTCTAAAATGTGAAAAGCTCCTGCAGCAGCAGAGAAATGCAGAGGGGGACAGACCTCACCAGGGCTGGGGCAAGGAAGGGTTGGGAGAACACCATCAGGGTTAATAATAATTTATTTTTTTTCCCCCAATGGGCTGTCAAAGTCACTGTTCTCAAACGTGACAGGTGGCCCTGATGGGTGTCAAAGATTGCAGGAGTAAATGAGTAGTGAGGTACCAACAAAACCACCCCAAACAATAAACAAGAACACTTATTCTGTTAACAGAACTAATTATGGGGAGTTTTAGTCTTTTAGACATTGCCATCCAACAGGACTTTAACAATGATTTTAAAGTTCATGTCTATTAGCTGAGGTTTTTGGTCTGAAAACTTTCCTGTAATCAATACACAAAAAGTCTTGGGATCTCTTGAATTTCTCAGATCCACCTGGCTGAAAACCACCATCAGACCAAAGTTTCTTAAAGCATTTTTATCTGGCCTTGTTTTAGTAACCTCTCTTGACCAAAAAAATCAACTAAAATACTGTATGGAAAGAGAGGTTGTGTCCCTCTGTACTTAAAAGCAGCCAAGAGACCAGGCTGGCTTAAGTTTGCCTGTAAAATATAATTGCTCCATCTCACCTGATTTACCTACTCCTAAAATCAAGAAACACCTCCATGCAAATATTATGTTCTAGAGCTATGACAAATTCCAATATATATTGGTGGTTCAAAATAAATAAGTATTGAAAACAGCTTTTTACATCACTAAAAACTTTTACATCACTGCAAATATAACTAAAAATCTAGAAATTATTTTCCAGATAACAGTTTTTCTCTACAAACTACAGTATTCTGGAACAAATACACTCAGAAAAACAGGATAGTCCTGGACAAAACAAAGGTTTGAGAGATGGCCAGCCAAGTCTCATAGGCCAAAACTCTGTTTAAAATGTCATAGTAAGCATAGTGCCAGGATGTGATGTAATCAAGCTGTGACTGAATATTTCATCCATAGACAGTCTGTGGATCATGGGCTTCAAAATTTTCCCTAGAAAAGTAGGGTTTTTTCTGTATTTTTTTAATCATACTGCTCAGAAGAATAGAGATATTTGTAACATGCTTATCAACACCAAGAGCCCCCAGGGAAGCTGGTTTTTTCCCTGCAAATAATTTTTTCCACAATTATTCAGCAGCTGTGGTAATTTGATTAATTCATTAATTAATGAATTATTGTGGCTCAAAAGCAAACCAACTGCTGCCATTTTCCAACATGTTTCTCAGGCCTTTTGACAGCTCTAAATCTATTTGAAATAAACTTGAATTTTTCAAACAATGGCACCATGAGAACCAAGAGTGCTCTGCACTGCAGGAGTGCTGGGGGATTTCAGCTTTAGGACCAGGAGCCACTCTGAAATCTGGCATCAGCCTTCAAAGCCACACTCATCACACCTTTGAGCCTCTTACTGGGAATATGACTGGAAGCACAGCAAGAACAGGTCAGATTTACTTCTTTATATTGAAGCAGAGCAAATAAATCAATCTATTTCCACAGCACTACCAGATTCAGGCAGTCTTCACAGCAGCTCCCTGACTCTGCTCTGAGTTTGTTGTGAGCAAAGCACATCTCTGGTGTCTGTTCCATCTCTGAGGGCTTAGCCACATAGCTGGAGGTAGAATAAAAGGCAACACCTGGTGCAAAGCCAGGTCTGAAGTGCAGAAAGTTGCCTAAAATCATCTTGGGAGCTGCTGGTAGAGTGCTGCACATTGTTTTTTTCTACTTAACCCTGATGATGCAAGCATAAGACTTTTACAGCCTGGATTCACCTGACCAGTTTTGGATTTCCCAGTACTTTTGAGGTGCAGTTTATTCCAGGAGAGAGCTCAGGCAAGCTATATCCAGCAGCACCTATTTTATTTCATCAATTCCAATAGGAGTCAAGGGTGCTCAGCTGAGACACAGGCACCTGTGTTGTCTGTGGCTTGTTTCAGTCAGGGCTCCTGCAGTTATCTCAAGCCCTGTAGTTATTCTCTGACTGCATGTCTCAAAACAAAACAAAAAAAAAACCCAAAAAACAAAAAAACAAAAAAAAAACCCAAAAAATAAAAAGACACCACCCCAAAAAAAAACAAAGAAAAAAAAGGCAGTGCCACAGGGAAAATTGGCAATGTTTTGTGATGTACCATGGGATCAATATGAGCAGGCTGGAACTCACATCTTCAGGGCTCATAATTTACAAGACAACCAGATTCTTCAGATTTTTCTGTTCCCTTGAAGGAGAAGCCATGTCTGTGATTGCACCAAAAATGCTTTCAACCTCCAGCTGTTTTACACTCCTCATTAAAATTCACCCAGCTACCACACATTCCAGAGCACAGGAGCAGACACACATTTAGGAAGATTTATTTACACGAATCTAACCTAAATCGGTGCTACTCATCCAAGATCAAATTCCATTCCAACATGAGCAGCCAAAGCAAGTTAAACTTGCAACATAAAGTGCTGCCAGAGTCCTATTTTGAGAAGTTAAGTGTCATTTAAGATTCATGCTGCTTTTGCACGGTGAGCAAAAGTCTATTCCTTGAGATTTATTCTCCCATTTCATAGGGAGAACAAATCTCAAGGATTTTATATTTTTATTATTATATATTATATTATTATTATAAATTATTTTTTTATTATATTATTGTAAATTTCATGGGATAGCCTACCCCCTCCTGCCTCCTGAGGACATTTCACAGATATGAAATGTCTCCTGAGGACATTTCACAGATATCCTGCAGTCATGGCTGGGTGAGCACTTTCTCAGGTTCTGTGGAAAAATTCTCAGCAGCCACTTGTCAGGCAGGGCCAGATGGTTGAAGGCACATGAGCACTGCAAAGCCCTAGCAAGTAAGGAGCTAAAATCACTGCTTACTCAGAGTAAGTAAAATCACACTGCTTACTCCTGCACAGCACCCTCCCCCAAAGAAACAGAGCAGAAGTTCCTAAATAACCTTGAGCTTGGAGTACTACACAGGGAATCCCAACCCGGCACTAAACACTGAAATAACTCATTGAAGGTGCAGCTCTAACACCAAACCAGAGTTTCCTGCTCTTTCTGCATTCCCTGAGGGAAATTGCTGCAGCCAAGAGGGTGTGTGGAAGGCACAGATTAGACATTCCACCAAGGGACTTTGACATACCTCACTCTGATCACAAAGGGAGACTCCAAGGCCTTCAACAGCCTGGAGATACCATCCAGAACGGGTATTTACAGCCTTTAAGAAAGCCAATCTTCATGACCTCAAACCCTCCAGCAAGCTTGCTTGCCATCTGGCCAAGTAAATTGACCATTTGTCCCTATTAGAGACAGCTGGGCTGTTAAAGCTATTAAGGTGGCACAGGGAGGGAGTGAATTTTTGGTTTGGGAAGAGGCTGTTTGCAGCACAGACAGCACTGAAACATTCCTGGTTGTGAGGAGGTGACATTATTAAAGGAATAATGAGAACAGGCATTCACAAAACACCAGCCCTTGCAGATGTTCAAGTTAAAGACATGTGTTTCCTAAAAAAATATCCTTTGTTCCTATCAAAGAGATTTGCACCAAATGAAAGAGTTGTGTCTCTGACAATGCAAAGCATTCATAGTCACTGGCCAGACTTTTACAGCATACATATTTGTCTTTTGATATAGGACATCTGTGTGCTAGCAACAGTAATAAATCTGAATGTTAGCACAGATAGTTTTCCACATTTTAGGTCAAATGCTATCAAATTTAGCTTATCAGCTTATTAAGATAAACCAATCTGCTTTGTCATTAGCTTTCTGATTAGTTGCTTGGTTCCAAAACCTGGGACAGTAAATAGGGTTGTTGATTTCTGTTTTTCCATGGTATAAATGCTTAATGCCCACTGGTTACCCTTATAAATCATAAACAGGGAAATCACTGCTTGATCCCTTGCTAGAAGAGGGGAATGTGATGATTTCAGCATGTTTAAAACACGCATTCCTAACATACCTAACTGGTCTGTAATTTTTTCACAGTATAAGGCCTGAGCTTAGTTGTTGGGTTCCTTGATGTGCAACCATACTGGTTTTGATCAGCAAGCTATGCAGTGACTCTCTGTTGAGCTGGATACCTTGAGAGTTGTGGTATTGTCTTCCAAAGGTAGCAGCCTTTCCTGGGAGCAAACAAGAAAAATGGGATACAGCTTTGCAGAGCTCTGTACCACAGCAAACTGTCCTTTGCTGGGTGCAGACTGCAGCATCCTCCAGGCTTTTGCAGGTCTAACCCATGGGGAAGTAAAGAGAGGTAAGTGCTGCTGTTTTAGAAAAGAGGACTTGAGTGTGCTCCAGGATAGCTGGAAGGGCTCCAGCAAAGAAAATTTAGTCAAACTGCACGTCACGTGTCTGCTTTTGTGCTGGGAGATCTGTGAGGAAGATAAAAAAAAAAAAAAAAAAAGAAAATTACGTGCTTTTAATACGTTTCCCAACGTGTGTTCTTATTTTAGAGTCGACATACCGTCACCAAGCTACCATTGATGATGAAGTGGTTTCCATGGAGATACTAGACACAGCTGGCCAGGTGCGTGGGTGGATGTGCTGCTGCTACCCAGTGCCTTGGCTGGGGTGTGCAACAGGGCAGGAGATTGTGCTGGTGGCAGCAGTGCAGGGGCTGGCAGGTGTGCCCTGCTCTGGGGACACAGATTTGCTTCTGGGCAGAACCCCTTCTCTCCTCCCCCGTGCTGGATCCAAACCTTCTGCAAGGGACCCTGCTTGGAAGAACAAACAAGTCAAGGGGTTTACTCTGGGGGTAAAATTATTTTGTTGTCCTGCCTTTTTATTCAGGGCCAGCCCAGAAAGCAGGCGCAAAGTCACGGTCTATTTCTACAGTCAAGTGATGAGGCTTGGCAACTTCAGCCAATGATTCCCACTAGAGTGAAGAGCAGATTTGTCGTAGTCAGATCTCCCTTTTAAAACATTGCAGGTGCACGTGCTGCACAGGCCTAGGCAGGTCTCGGCCTGGGTGAAACAGATCTCCTGTGCCACTGATAAAAAAGGTGATGTGAGCAAAGTATAGAGCAAAGCAGATGCACGCGGGTTTGTAGGATCAGCACCTCTCTGGAGACCTGCTGTCTTCTTCATAAATCACTCTTCTGAAAGGGATCCTGCTTGGAAGTACAAACAAGTCAAGGGGTTTACTCGGGGGGTAAAATTATTTTATTGTCACACCTTTTTATTGAGGGCCAGCCCAACAAGTAGGCACAAAGTCACAGTCTATTTCTACAGTCAAGTGATGGAGCTTGGCAATATCAGACAATGATTCCCACTGGAGTGAAGAGCAGATTTGTCATGGTCAGGTCTCCCTTTTAAAACATGGCAGGTGAACAGGCCAGGTAGGTCATGGCACAGGGTGGAATAGATCTCCTATGCCACGTGATAAAAAAGGTGATGTGAGCAAAGTACAAAGCAAAGAAGATGCACACAGCTGTAGGCCTGCTGTCTTCTTCATAAATCAAATTCCTAAGGCATTCTTCTGTCTTTTTTGAACAGGAGGATGCCATTCAGAAAGAGGGACACGTGCGATGGGGCGAGGGCTTCGTGCTGGTTTACGACATCACGGACAGAGGCAGCTTCGAGGAAATGCTGCCGCTTAAGAACTTGTTGGATGAAGTCAAAAAGCCCAAAAACGTCACCCTGATCCTGGTGGGGAACAAAGCAGACTTGGACCACTCCAGGCAAGTCAGCACGGAGGAAGGTGAAAAGCTGGCCACGGAACTGGCGTGTGCTTTTTACGAGTGCTCCGCTTGCACGGGAGAGGGCAACATCATGGAGGCGTTCTACGAGCTCTGCCGCGAGGTGCGGCGCCGCAAGATGGTCCAGGGCAAGACTCGGAGGCGAAGCTCCACCACCCACGTCAAGCAGGCCATTAATAAGATGCTCACCAAAATCAGCAGCTAAAAAGAGCTCTCCTAAGCCAGAGAAGCGTTTTAGAGCGTATTAGCTTGGAGTAGGGATGGGGCAAGCAGAGCGCGTTTAATGAGAAGTGGTCAAAACTTTGCAATGAAGAAAAAAAACTACAAAAAGACAAACACCGCCACTTTTTTGAGTAACACGGAATCATACTATTTTCCTGTTTTGAGATGTATTTAGCCACACTGCTTTTGACTACTGTGGGGGGGAAAAAAAATCAAACACCAAATGAACTCCAAATGACTAGACAATTGTGGGGATTGGCAACCAAGAGAGAAAGTTCTGCTTCTACGTGGCTAGCTCCAATCCCCTGCAAGTCAGTAGTGCCTAAACATCACTTCCAGCCAGACTGCTGCTCAGTAGCCATTGGAGAGTAAGATTCAGCCCTCAGTCCATCAACAACCATCACAACTGGTGTTCTCCAGGACTGAATACGTGTAGAGACTTCTGTGTTGAAACAGAAAGTTCACCTGAACACCTTCACCAGCTCTGAGTTGGCTCATTGTACGCTTTCACTCCTTCCTTGTTATTTTTGTCAAATCCATGAGTGTTGATGTTCTTAGCAAGGTATGCAAAAAATATAGGAAAGGTCTATTTCCTGGAGTGTTTAGCCAGCTAGACACACATTTCAAGAGAGCTAGAGTTCAGCTGCTCTTACAGCTCCTCTGAAACTGTAGAGTTCTCCAGAAATAATCATTTAGTCCAGCAGCATTTCACCATTTCCCCTCAAAGCATTGCACTGTGCTTGGGGAAATGGGAGTATGTGTGCTGGGAAATCAAACTGAAAAAAAAAAAAAAAGAACCATATTACTATTGATTTAGCTATGGTTAGTATTTAGATTTTTTTTTGGCTTTTTTTTTTTTTGATTCAAGTAGTTCCTCTTAGTTAGTTTTATACTGAAGAACTGAATCGTTGGGAAGGCAAGTATTTACAGTCTAAGCCCAAATGTAAATCAGAACTGAATGGCCACTATCATATCAAAAGACCATAATATTCAGCCGTTTAAACTTCCAGATTCTGCTTGGAGCACTCTAGGGCTCAAAGCAATGCAGGTTTTTTGTGACTTTTATCTGACACATTGAAGCGGAAATGCATTTTATCAGATTTTGGTGCCTGGGATGTCCAGTGCTTTCCTTCGCCCTCATAATCTCATTCAAGCCAGCTGCCAAGTTTTGCCTCCTGTCTAGATGGTTTCTTAACTGTTAAAAGATGCAAGAACCAAGATTGGAAGCTTTTAATTCAGATTGTGCTGGTCTTCCACCAGTGGTGTAGCAGCTCAGGCAGTCAACGACTGCCAAGGGTTGGGATGACAAATTGGCAGTGTTCTCCTTTGAGAAACAGCCCCCTTGGAACATTTGCTTACAACTTTACTCTCCACTGCTTTGTACTTAATGTGGGTATTTGCGAGGAAATAAGTCCAAAAGCCTATCAAATGCAAATTGCCACAGGTGTAGGAAAGTGAGTAAATCTAGCTGGCTATCACTTTGTAGAGCTATAGGTAGCCATATAAGTGGTGGAATAGGCTGAAGAGGCAGATCTGTATACCCATGTGAACAGAGAAAAGTTCCAAATTACGACTTCTATCAAAAATACTCACTTAAAGATATTTCACCAAAGTACTTTTTTTTTTTTTTTTAACTTTTACCTAACCAGCAAAGAACATCACATTCAGATGTATATTTTAATATTTTATTTGGGCTGTTGTTTGTTTTCTCTGCTTCTGTATTCTAGGTGGTAAAAACTCATTTCACTGTCCTGGAATGTCTGTATTTTGGTCCTCATGTTCACGTGTGCTGCTGTCCATCAGCTGGACACACTGCAATGGAAACTCCACCGTGTGCTTCTGGGCAGGGGGTTCTTGCAACAGGCCTCTGTGACACACTTGTTCCCAAACTACTCATCATATCATTAACTTTTTTTAAAAAGGAAAAAAAAAAATGGAAAAAAAAAAGAAAAATAGAGGTTTTGACACTTTTAGTATTGTAGAATCAACACAAGTGTAAAAGAGCGAGCTAGTGCCTGTTCACAAAGCAGAATTCTTTAGCTGAGGGACTGAACTTGCCAGCAATTTAGTTACATTAGGAGCCAGAGTGAGCATTTGCAAGTTGAAGCACTGGGGTTCTGTTATCTTTCAAATCAGTGCTGGTACACGTATCTGAAATAAACAAAATCCTTACCTGCAATCCCATGGCAACGTAGTCACGTCTTTGCTTTGGTATGCTAAGCAATTGGTTCATCCCTCTTAGAAAACCTCAACAGTTCTTTTATCTGAAAATCCTTTCTTGGGGTTCAGGTTGGAGCTGCATTTAAAATACAGAAAGGTTCTAAATGAATGACAAGAGAAAATAATTAATCATATTCATAGGAGGAGAGTTGAGAGGAAGGAGAGGCTAAGTTACAGCCCTTGTACTTTCTAAAAGATTTCCAGCAAATTGTATCTTCTTTAATAACATCTGTGTGGGTAAATTATAAAATCCTGGTGAAAATAAAACGTTCCACTGTGCAAACATCCCTTGTTACATAAAGAACCTACAATAAAAATAGTAACACTCCTTTGCAAAGACTGAAAACTGCCAAACAAGATAAACACTTGATCAGAAGGGAGGCTGCCATTTTGTGACATTTCCTCCAAAACAAACCTCTTTAATTGATCCTTAATTTTTTACCTTGAAGCCAGTTCTGTTGATATGCATAACATAGCATTAAATGCAACTTGATCTACTGTTGCTCACCATGTTGCAACCTATTACTGGATATGTTATAAATCTGTCATATTCCCACAATGTGTAAATTGAGCCCAAAATTGCCCAAGCATTGAAAAGGCTGAGTGCAGCATGAATCCACATTCAGTAGCCTTTCTGCAGCAGACATCAACAGATTAAATTCTGTCGAATTTTGTGTTCAATTTTCTCCTGCTGCTGTTTAAGTGTGTGTATGTGACACTAACATTGAATTTCTCTCCTCTGCCCGCTGCCATTTCTGCAGAGAGAGGATGGGAAAGAAGATAAAAATGGGGAGGAAAGGTGAAAGGGATACTTGTTACCTTCAACAAGTTGATTGTCATTTATGAAGTTTTTTAAATATTTATCTTCAATTGATGAAGAGTTAGTCATGCCCGTGCTGCAAGACCTGGATCAGGACCCAAAACTTCCCTAGAACTTTGAGAATCTTTATATCTGGGGGTTTGGTGCAACTGCAGATGGAAGTGAGGATCACCCACTGGGTTTGCACCTGGATCCAGACAGGTTGTCCCCAACCTGGGGATAGTTGGATCTGGCAGTTTGCTACAAGGCTAGTTGATTTTTATATATATAATGATCTGTATGCATTTTTACATTAAAAATATGAAAGCTTGTGCTTGTAGATAATATATAAGAAAAAAAATAAAAAAGAAAAAGCAAATATAGTGGTTTTTGTACTGGACTGTCACATATTGATCTTCCATTAGATGTCTCCAGTGTTCCTTTCAGCTATTAAGGGGCCAGTTCCAAATGCCCTGGTTTGGTTCTTATTTAATCTTTATCTACAGAAAAGAAACCGTGAATTTTACCTGAATAAGCGCTGTAAAATTTGGATCCTTTTACTTGGACTTATTTGGCTGTTAGTCCTGGAATAGAGAAGTCAAACAGCATCTACAGTGAGGCACAGCTCCAAATGTCCTTGCTAACTATTTCAGGGCTGATGAAAAAAGTTACAGGGTAATTAACTAACCCCCAAAAGCTGTCCTGCCAACTAAATAACACAGATCTTGATCCCAAGCTTCTGAGGTGAAATCCTGGGATAAGAAGTCTGGGAGATTTATGCTGGTGGTTTGGACAGAGGCAACTTTTCACCTGCTGCCAACTCTGCCCGTGTTCCAAGGACAATGCACTGTTAATCTGAGGAGGAGGTGCATTATTTGTACCTTATGAAAGGTACTTGATATGAATGGTAAATAATCAGAGTGTGGGTATTAAGCTGCAGCAGAGGAAGCTTCAGCACTGCAGAGGGGAGCTGTAATCTGTTCTTTTTCCCCCAAACCTGGGCCAAGCAAAGCACGATGAACAGGAGTGGGGTACAAGAATGTCACAACAGGCAGAGCACTGCATAAAACCTGGGTGCAGGATTTGGGCTGGGAGGTGAAACATCCCAACACCAGTCACTGTCTGCCTCTGGAGCACTGCAGAGCAGCCTGGAGTTTTGTCAAGCCACAGAACATTATTTTGCTCCAGTCAAAATAATGTCTCCTGCAAAGTTAAGTAGCTGCAGTCATAAAGGAAATGCATAAACAGTCTTGGGGTTCCTTTTATCTTTTCCTTTAATGGCTCAATACATATGCAAATCTTAAGAAGAAGAAGAAAAAGAGGCTTTAATTAACAGAGGCTTCTTGGCATTTTGATGTATCTGCCTTTATGCTCTTTGCAAAATTAAACCTGCAATGAAAACAGTGTCATGTTAGAGACTCCGGTGTTGTGCGTTTTATTTGCTTTACAGATGCCAGGCACTAATTACCTCAGGCTATGAAAATACAAAGCACAGCTTGTCCGGTGCTGTGCAGGGTTTCTGGGAGGTGACAATGGTGGGAGGCCAGCTCAGCCCGGTTTCTGCAAGCCCCACTGCCCGTGGGGAAGGCTGTGAATGCAGCAGGAGGAGAGGTGGCAGACACTGGGGCAGGGCTCTGCTGGCTCTGCCAATTCCTCTCATCCACCCGAAGGATTTTATCCATTTTCAGCTTAAATAAACTGGCAAGAAACACTAATTCCTCACTACTACTGGCTGTTAACAAACCCAAGGATTTGAGGGGAGTTTGGCCTTTTTTGGACTGGTCTCTTTCATCTCCAGCTTGATTCCCCAAAGTAACATTTGTGTTTTGCTGTTTCTATCATATTAAATGAAATAATTTTGAGTTTTGTTTGGTTGTTTGGTGTTCTTTTAAAGAGTAGTTGTCAATAAACTCTGATACCCATGGGCAAAGAGGCTGTATCACTTCTCAGAGGTCACTCTTACAAGGATGGATATTTGCTAATGCCTCTGGATATGAATTATTCACACTGAACACAGCAGCTCTGAAGAGTTGGAAATAATTTTTTTTTCAATAAGGGAACCTCTCATCATTGTAGTATAGATGGCTGTGTCAAGTACCAGTCTAAACCAGACTGAAATATTCTGCATCACTAGGAGCAGCCATGGCCTGTCATGAAATATCAACATGCAGAATAATAATAAAAAAAAATTAAAAACAATTTACAGGTCTGTCATGAAATATCAACATGCAGAATAATAATAAAAAAAATTAAAAACTATTTACAGGCAGACTTCAAATTATACCTCACAGAAAAAACCTGCACATTCTTTCCTTTTAAATTTTATGTCGTATCAGGAATTTACAGAACCTCATTTCAAAATCCAGCAAGTTCTGGAGGCTAAGAATGTATCAGTAATGTAAAAAATAAGGGTTTTTATCAAACTTCTCAGTACAGATCATTTAACTCTCCACTCTGTTTCCTCTAGCTTGGTCAAAGCCGTCATTACTACAAAGAATATCAAAGAGAGACAGATGGAACTTTTTATATGAAAAAAAATCAAATTAAAACCCCCAGTAAATAACCCCAGAGGGACATAATCCAAATAAAGGTTGAATTGTCATTTTCCCAAAAAGCAACTGTAAGATTTCACACACCAGTGCTGGTACACAGGTGATCTGACCAAACTAAATAATCAGCCAACAGTGGAATATTTTGAGGTTTTAACTTGGATTTCTTTTTGCAAATCTAACTGTAAAGAAATAAAATTATTATTGTTCAACAGACATTAGGTCTGGAATTTGTAATTGATGCCAGGTTTTTGATATCCAGCTTTTAAAAATCAAGAGGAGAGAAGAGGAGAGGGAAAAGAAAAAGAAAACAGAAAAGGGGAAAAGAAGAGGGGGAAAAAAGAGAGAAAATAAAAGAAAATAAAAGGAGAAAAACCTAGTTGTAAAAAGTCCAAATAATTTTCTCTTTGTTCTTAGGGTTTCTCTGTGCAGAGCTTCCTCTAGTTCTGCAGTTCCTCACCAAAGCCAGTGCTAGGACACTGAACACTGACACTTGCTGTCCAAAAATCTCATCTCTCCTAAGGACAGATACAATCCAAACCACATCCATGTGAACATTCAGCTCAATTCCAACCTGGGATTGAAGTCTACATCTACTTCAATCCAAATTATTTCACTTTTGCATTCAGGGTGTGTTTCTCCTCTTTGGAATAGAATTCAATTCTAAAGCAGTGAGTGTTATTAACGACATAAAATACACATAGGTTTACTATGTATCTAAAATAAATCCGTGAACAAAATAATGCTTTTTCTGTGAGAACTAAAGAAAGCAAAAGAGCATTAGCTAGTTCTGTAAATATTAAACCTCTTGTAACAGACCAATAAGTTGCCTGCAGCTTATTTTCTCTGTTTTTTCAATATTTGAAATAACCATAATAAACACAAAGAGCCTGCAACTTCCTTTAGGGAATTTCCATAAAGGACAGTATTTCTTTGCAATAGAGTTAAAACACTCAAGTTTATAATTCAATAGAAAATAGAAAATGTAGCAGAAATTACCAAGAGTTATATTAGAGAGGCAAAAAGAGAGGGAAGAGATAGAGAGACATCCTCAGGCTTCCTAGACAAGAATCTAAATAAAGCTCTGTGAAGGACTCTGACATTTTCATACAGTGATGAGCTGTTACCTGAAGTTTAAACTCAGATTTAAAAAAGTAATTATTACTGCAGGGAGCAAAGAAGAGATGGATGAGATGGTGTATTTTGGTAGCAACCATCAGATCTTTAACTCTAGGTTAGAGTTGTTACCATTCTGAAGCAGGGCTACTATCCTGGTTTCAGATAATTTTCTCCAAGAGAATCCACCACCACTCATATTTTCACCAACAGATGTCAGCAGAAAAGAAAATATTTTAAAAATTAAAAGAAAAAAAAATTTTTAAAAAGGTGGAGACTGCAAGATCACAATGTTTAATTTACCTGTGTAACCCATGAACATTTCCTGGGGTTTTAGAAATGGCTGCAGAGAGAAATTCATAAGCTACATCCATAAAATGGCAGACACAATGTTCTTCCATGCCCCTTCCAGGTGCTGGCCCTAAGTTTTCTCCACCAGATTCTGGTCTGTTTTAATGCCTTTGTCTTCTTCAAGGAAAGACCTAAAAATTGTTGGTGCAAAATTTAGGGATTTGAAGTCAGTTTGGTTTTGGTTTTACATTGAAACACTTAGAAAAAAATTCCAAAAAAACAATCCCCACCACGCTTTTATTTAGATTACTGTGTTGAGCTCAGTGAAAATATCCCAATAACCGCTTAAGTGGGTTATTTCTCACAACTATTTTAAAAAGAGAGCTAATCCAACCATTTTTCTGTGAGCTCATACACAATTTAGTGTACTCTGATGTTTTCTAGGGTGAACTTCTGGCCAGTAGGGCTCTTAAACATTCTTGTGGACTTCCACAGACCTTTAGGAAAACAAGTTCATTTATTAAGATAGTTGCATAGAGCATGCCATGATCTCACAGCTGATGTCAGTAGGTGTGAGGTCACTAACCATGCTCTAATCAATTTCCTATATTCAGTGATGAGCAAAAGAAACAATAATTATCACATTGATGTCCTTGGCCACACCACCAGGCTGACCAGCAGCTCCAGATGATGTCCCCTAATCTGTCAGCTGGGTTTGATTTACAGCCACAGCATTTCAGCCCAGTCAGAAAGGCCTTGCACTTTTCCCACATGGCTCTTCATGGATTTGGTCCAGTGGCTTCTGTGACCCAGCCTGAACTCTGAACACAAAAAAGCACAAAAAGCGCTTTTTTGGAAAAGTTGTTGTTTCCAACATGCAATTATTGTGCTTATCAAGTTTCAGGAAGGGAATAAACTGCTTCTAATTACATGAAGTAATCACATTGTGTACCAATGGCAAACTCCAGTAGAAGTCAGAGGAAATTTTTCAGAAACTCCCAAAGACTGGTGAATGTTTCAGTAAGAGTGCTGAGAGGCACTTTGCTGGATTGCAAAATATGCAAAAATATATAGCAGGACAGGACTAGAATGCAAAATAATTCACTACTTAAACACCTTCCTCAAGACTAAATTCAGTTTTCAGACTGCCTCAGACTTACCCCTTTTGACCCTGAATTAGAGCTGTTTCTTAGTTTACTGAAGTCAATAAAAATAATTCCCACTATGTTTTCAGGAGCTTTGGCATCTGAATCTTTACCTTTACACTTCTAAGTTCTGTTCCCTTAACTGGATACAAGGGACAATCATTTATTGACCCTCAGCCCCTTTAAAATGCCTCAGTGAAACCATACCAAAGTGGACATGACCAAGCTTAATTGTCCAACTGTCTTAAAAGGATTACTGACTTTATTCTCTAAATGGATAGGGAGTAATTTGTAAAAGCTTTATTTTTCAGTTATTGTGACACCATCCTCCTATCAGCTCCAAGACAGCATTTTCAACCAATTCCTCTCTTTTACAAGAATATTGGATCATTTAAAGAAGCATGGCTTGTTGCAGCACAAGGGAGATTGTTGCTTAAGTTGATGTCAGCTCACCCTCCTCTGAGAGGCTCACCAAGTGATTCTCCCATGGAAAAGAGGGATGACCCTCTGATAGCACCTCTAATTAAAAAAAAGACATTAAACATCAAGAAAAAGCTCCTGTCAAGACCCAGTGTTCCCTTCCTCTGGAATAAATTGAGAGAAGGGAAGTTAGTGTTCCTACCAGAATGATTAAACTGCATCAAGATGTTTATTCAAAGCAACTGCTATTTTTTTCTCTGCTTTTGATAATTAAAAACATGTCATGAACATTAAAAATACTACAGTTAGATATTGTGGAGGGTTTTTTATCATAAAAAACTTGTTTGTTGTAAATGTTCTAGTTGTTCCTCCTTGTCCAAATATCTACAGATAGATCTGCCCTTCAGCCATCTCCATTTTTCACTCCCTAAGTCCTATAGTGCAGTCCTCTTCCTGCCTACTTCCACACTCAGTTAAACATGAACTCAAAAATTACATGCTCAGTCATTCCTTCAGATCAATGACATCGCTGGAGAAAACTAGAGATTTATAATTTTTCCAATAGAAATAACAACAAAAATTGCCAAAGCTGGCTTCAAAGGCTTTGGCAACTCATACTGAGCAGCTTTTCCCTAAGGTCTCACCCACCTTGGGTCCATTAACCTGCCTTACACTCTTGTAAGTGAAACAATAATATCTTTTAAGACCTGTGTATTTTCTTTTTCTATCCTTATTTGTAGGTATAGTCTCCCTCCAATTCAGTCCAAAAATCACTTGCTTGCCAACTAAAAAAAAACAACACACTTCTCAAGAACTTACCAAAGGAATTCCTAAATCAAGTTCTTTGCAACATAAGATTTCTTTTTTCCCCCCATATATTCCACCCAGTGTTGAGCAAATAACTATCACCACAGCAGTAGCACTTGGCACACCTCAAATGTTGACCTCTACGCAGAAAAAAAGTCTAACAGAAAAACTCACTGTTGCTTGTTACTTCTCTTTTTATTTGAAGAATTTTCCTGTGATGGCAGCGTGCACACATTTACACCACTGCATTAGAAAGGGTGACTGTTCCACTCACAATAATGAGAAGTTATATTAAAAAGGGCTGCAGAAAAGGGTAACTGCATAATTAGCATTTCTTAGCACTATATGTTGAAAGGTAAGGAGATGAAGACAGAGAAATAATGATATCCTTACTTTTAATGGCAGCTATTTCTGGTAAATAGGAAATCCAGAAGCACATCAACCCTTTCATCTCCAACCTCTAGCTTTGTTTCTTCTCCTCTAACAATTCCTCCTTGTCCATAGGAAATCAGCTCACCACCCTGAAAAGATCACCTTGTCCAAGGCCTAGCACGATTCCATATTCAAGCTGGGCAAGAGAAATGAATTTTTGAATACAGGATATTGAATCTAAGCTTTGTAGCTTTTTCACTGATCACAGTCACCCCAATGTTGTTCTCCTGTCCTCAGTGGATGTTTGCCCCAAGAAAAATCTTCTCCCAGATGCAATGATGCAAATAGAGAATAGAAAACACAACCAAGAACTGCTGTCATTTCTCTGTCCTAGCTGGCAGTGCTGGAAATCGTACAAAATTAGAGGCACAGGTTCATTATAACAACAAGAACGGTGGTTGCCCTAAGGAATGGCTGATTTATTTATTTTTATTTACTTGCATAAAATTATTTAGTACATTAAGTACTGCACTGATGGTTTGCAGGGACAATTCCTCAGCTGCAGGGAATTGTTCTCTCTTCAAGCCCCACTAAGAAATGCATCTAGGAAATGAAAGATCAGCAGTCTGGTCTGGGCCGTGCTACAAAACTTCTGTCTCTGTTGGCACCAAGCTCTGACTGCTCATTTGGAAACCCTTATGGGTATTCCTGAGCCTGAATTTATTAATGGGGCTGACTTGCTTGGTTCAAGTGCACCTCAAGCCACATCCTCTGGCATCTTCTTCTATTTATTGCAAACTCCCTCTCTGCGCTGTGATAAAAGCCAGGGGAGCTCACCCTGGAAGGCGAGCAGGGGCTGAGCAGAGCCTGCCCTGGTGGGGCCAGCCTGTCTCAGTGAGGAGACCATAATAGGAGAGTTTATGGTGAGCTGCCACCCTCCCAGCCACGCAGCTGGGTCACCAGAGGTGAAGGTAAATGGGAAAGTGTCTGTGCTGCGGCTCCCCTGGCAGCTCCCTTCGGCACACAGGGCCTTGAACGTTTCACTAGGCAATAAAAGAATGTTAAACAGTCCCCTCCTCTCCCTCCTCAAGGTCAGCTGGTGGTTTCATAACCCCTTGAATCCCACAGAAAACTGCATTGTTTCCACCATGCCCATGTATTCATTCTAAGTGTGAAAACAAAGGGAAATGTTTAAACGGTTAATAAAGGGGACCTAACTTTTGGGGAGGGAAAAAAAAGACCCAATACGTTGTGGTGAACAGCACAAGAGCCCTGGCCTCATTTTTCTCTATGATTTTGCTAAAATCACTTCAGCCCTCTGAGCCTGTTTTTTATTTCTAAATGGGGCAAAGGACAAATTTTCCTTATTTGAAATACACATGGGAAATGCTCTTGATGACAGGTTAGAGGTATTGAGCAGAGCCACTCAGCAAAGATAAGAACTTCAAAGAGAAATGGTGGATGATAACTGGAAGAGTGACAAATATCTAGAATTTCAAACTTTTATCTGTGAGAAGTCTTGTTTGCCAGATGTATTTCCAGACAATAACAATTTTAGTTTTAGAATACCATTAGAATAACAACAGCAACAAAAAAGAAAAGTAGAACATTTTGAACTTAAGATACTCACTCCCAAGGATCTTAATGAACTTGGAAATCTTTTTCTCCCAAGCTTTTCTCATAGAGAAAACTATGCAACCATGGTTGCATCTTTTAAAAGGGTAGAATATCATGGCAAATTCTTTGATGTGTGATGGAATAGAATTTACAAGAATTCCTGTCATCTTCAATATTTTCTAAAGGAAACAGCAGGAAGAATTATGACTTTAAGAAGATGCTGACATATTCAGATTTCTCTCTCTTTTGAATTTCAAAACAACAACGAACAGACACTCTGGGGCCAGCATATAACTCCTGAGAGGCCTAGAGTGCTGAACACACAGAATTTGACCAGAAACATGTTATTGGTCAATGCAAAATGCAATTTTGATGGGTTGGTGTGAGTTTCAGCTATCAATGCAAGGTTTATATACCAAGCATGCTTGTGTCTATGTGGCACCAAGGTGGCTAAAGGAACAGTTGATGATGTTTCTTTTCCAGTGTCCCTTTGCTGGAATTTTATTATTGTCAGAGAATGGTTTAAAACTGTGGAAAGTCATTGGGGAATAAACAAAGTTTCAAACTTTGCTGCTGGGATGTGTGTCTGCCATGATCTCAAACCCTAGGTCTGAATATCCCTAAAATCTGGATCCTTTGCAGATCTAAACTCTGTATTGAGCTCCAGGTGGAGCAATACTGATATCTGATTCACCAGCCAACAAACATGTAAACTAAACAGAGTTCCAAGTCCAGGTCAGAAAATTTCCACACTCCCCACTTAACCAAGCCCTTCTCTGTCTAAGCAGCCCTGAAGATTGTTTTGCATCGTTGAAGCAGCACAAAACAGCTCAGAGATAAAATGGACTTGGTGCAGGGACTGGGGTCAACAGGTCAGTTTCCAGTCTGAAGAAAAAAACTCTGGAAGGAAGGAGAGAAGAAATGGCAAGCCCTGAAGAAAGTAACTGGTCAAGAGAAAGGCTGGGTTGTGGGAACAACCTAAAATGGCTTTTCCTTTGGGATCTCAGCTGCAGTGACATTGCTGGCTGCTCCAGAGGGCTCAATGTGTTTGGGTCACGGAGCTGCCTTCTGGAAAACAACAGCTGGAACCAGAGAGCAGGATGAGACACGGGGAGGGAGAAGGTCCTAAACATCCTGCTTGCAACTTTCCAGAGGGAGGCAATGCAGTGCAGCTCAGCAGAACACAAAAATTCAATTGGTAATTTCAGAGACCAGCATATCAGAGTAGATTAAGGTAAAAAGTTTCACTCTGTGTGTTATCAGTAAAAAGAGAATGGAGCACTGCAGGGGTGGACTGGATGAAAAGGGGATGGAGAAGAGAACAGTCAAACGCTCTTGGCAGAAAAGGGGAAAGAAAACCGACACTTCCTGATAAACAGTCTCAGGACTCAAGATGCCTTTGTTTTTTTGCCAAAATATGTTAAATGAAATTGAGCAGTCTTTTCCCCCCAAAATGATAATTTCTAGGACTCAATATGCCTTTGTTTTTTTGCCAAAATATGTTAAATGAAATTGAGCATTTTCCCCCCAAAATGATAATTTAAATGCAGAAAAGCCCAATCACATTCCCACATGCCCTTATGCTGAGTGCTTTCAGAGCCAGTTCTCAGCAAAGAATACATTGGAACAATCTATCCCTGGTACGCACCCAAAGTTAATAAAGCAGACCAAAAGAAGAGACTTTTTCCATTTGATGCAATCTGAAATATGTAAAATAACCTATTGGAGAAAATGAAAAGAGAGGAAAGATCTTCACTTTAGATAGTCCATTTAGATTCCCTGAACAAATATTTGAATATTTTCCAGTGTAGCTTCAGGATATATTAACTTAGAATAAGTAATAAAATAAAATTGAGGGACAAAATAATACTCTGCATAATATTTCTTTTTAAATTATGTTACTTGAGAAAGCAAACTTACAGATATATTCACTGACATTTGACTAGTCAATGCATTTTGAAGATTCAGAATATCACTTCCAAATTTAATAGGGTTTTCAACATGTAAAGTGAAAAAAATATATTTAAATCTTCCTGAGGCACAGCATGTTGATGGCATATTAAAAAGAATATACTCAGTTCAAAAAAGGTGCGACACAAAATTGTGGTGCAAAGTTTATGGCCCCACAGTCCCAGATGATTTTACCTGGACTCATTTCCACAGTCCCACAAGAAGACAAGGCTACATTGCCTGTCATCATCAGATCAGACTGCAGTGGGGAAACGTTCATGAACTTCAAATTTCCAATTTTGTTCTGGGATGCTCCTGCCATCAGCTGTCCCCATCGTGGGTCTGACCAGCACTACCATCTAGTGGCACCACAACCTCCAAACCCTGCAGAGCACTCAGCACCCAGGTCCAAGCTCCAGGGTGTGCAGCACTGTTCCCTCTGTTGTCAGCTGGCCCAGGGACATCATTTGTGGATGATGGACAAAGATGATCCACATCTGGATGTGGACAAAGCCCACAGCGCCATCCCTTCCAGCACATCCTAGGATAAGGTAGGTGGTTATCTTCCCAGAAGGAAGTGAAAGTGATCTTTTTATCCAAAAGAGTGATATATGGCATCTAAACAGCAGGTGGTCCTCTAGCAGGCCACAAAACCTTCCAACATCCTGTGCAGGGAAATCACAGCCTTCTACATGCAAAGTATTCAATGCTGGAGAGCACAGACTGTGTGAAAGAGGAAATGTTAAGAGGGAATTGCATCACTCTCCAATAGATAAGTAAACAAATAAATAAATTTGGCAAGAAGCAAAAGAAATAATTGATTTAAAAGTAAACTAAGTAAGGTCCTGTAAGGGTGCATTAAACACTAAAATGCTGGTCTGTTGAAGTTGGGAGGGTAGAAGCTTGAGAACAAAATCTGAGCCAGAAACAAGGCTTTTTGCAACTCAAAATGAAAACCCCTCTAGCCAAGTGAGGAAATCCATGTGTGGGAACCCAGAGAAAATTCTGAATACAGGTGCATGTCTGAGATTCACAAGCTCTCCACAGCACAAGCACACAAAGCTGCCTCCAAGAGCTCCTTAACAGATATTGATTCCTGCCAGGAGAAATGCAGAGCCCTCTGCTACTCCCCAGGAAAGCTGCTCTCCTCTCTAAAGAGGCTCTGAGCCTCAGAAATACAGATTTAGATGGGGAAATGCACAGGGCAAGTGACACAAATGGATCCACAGGGAAGGAGTGCACCCTGCAAACAAGTGAGAGATAAATGGCACCCCACTGATCCACACCATAACTGAGATGCATGAGCAAGAAAACACACCTCAAGGACTGCTGCCACTGAGAGATCCTCCTCAATGGTTGAGAAAGAAGCCAGATAATCCACTGCCAGCACTGCTTACGTGTGGAGCAGAAAAAATAACTGGTACTTAATTCCATTGGCCTTTTGCTGCCATTCCCACTACCTTCCCTAAGATCCAGCTTTAGCACTGCGAGCCCTTTCCTCTGGATGGGTTTTTTTTGGTCATCACACAGCTTCCCAGCACCCCAGCAGTGGGGAATTTCCACAAGCTGCAGATCTTCAGCAAGGTAACATAGTCAGTCTGAGCTGGCCAGAGAAGTTGTTCTCAAAGGCACCACAGACACATTTAACACAGTTATTTGGTTGGATTTAATCAGCTCACAGAAGGCTGGAATTCTGCATCACAATTCGTCTTAATAATTAGAGCAAGGCACCCATTTTTCTAGGAATACAGCAAAATGTCACAGAGCCAGCCACTGCATGATGAGACAGATAAGAGCCCCTACACACATTTCAAAGAGCATCCAAGAGGATGTGAAGGTCACAAAGATAATTTGCTCCACAGCTGGGAAGGAGATCTGGTTATCTCAAGTTGTGACAAACTCCACAAATCAGGTTAAGTAAGGGCAGCATTAAAAATAAGCTGAGATAATTCCAGCTGAGCAGTAGGGCATAACCTAAGCTTGTCCTGACCTCTTGCTTTTTAAAAGAACAGTATGCAAACAGAAGATAAAGCAAATTAAGGTACCAAAATACATCTCTAAACAACTGAGCTGGTTTAAGTCTGCACTGAAAACTGAGCTGGACTTTATGTACCTACTGGACATCAAAAGAAGGAACATTTTCTCTGGAGACAGAGCCAGAAAAGGAGATAAGAACCCACAACAGACTGGCTTTGTTTGGAAGAGGAATGGGAAGGATTTTAGGATAGCAAAAGACTGCTGTTTGTTATCCCTGTTTCCAAGGGTCATGTGTGTGAATAACAAAACCAGTCTCACTTATGCTCTGCTACTTGAGGCAATGCTCACCTCAGTGAGGGCAGTTCCCTTGTTCAACCCCAAAAACAGAGGGCTGGTAATTGATATTACCATCTGGAAATACCATTGACATTGTCATCTGGTGTAGATGACTGGTCAAACTGCAGCCTGCCTTTTTCTCCTGCAGCTTCAAAAAGAGCAGCTGCCTTAACAGGGTCTCCATATACACAACTCATGCCACATATCTGCAATGTCACTCTTCCAAGACATTTTACTCTGTGGTTTCTACAGTACCAAGAGCCCAGAGAACAGTTCTGCTAATGAGACAGCCTGCAAAGTTTTCTGGAGAGCTGGGAAATGGTGACAAACCCAGGGAAATGAGGGGTTGCCACACACCTACAAAGGAAGTCAGGCTCATCAATCTTTTGCTATCAAAACACTCTCTCAGACATACAAATCTCTTTGCATACTTTTGTGAAGCATGATAAATGCTAGAGAGAATTTAAGAATTTAAGGATAACAGCAGGGACTAGGTGGTGAATTCAGATAGTTCACAGAGACGCCACTGTAGCTTTTTTTGGTCTTTTTGCCTTCCCAGGATCAAGGAACACCTTATGGTGTTGCAGGCACTGCAGATACAACCCCTTTCAAAGTACATATTTCTATTTCACCCTATCATAAAATCTTAGACTGGCCTGGAGTGGAAGACACTTTAAAGCCATCCTTTCCAACCTCCTTGCCATGGGTGGGGACGCCTTCCACTGGACCATCCAAGCCTGACCTTGAACACTTCCAGGGATGGAGCATCCACAGCTTCCCTTGGCAACCTGTTCCAGAGCCTCACCACCCTGACAGTAAAGATTTTTTTGTCCTAATATCTGATCTAAACCTACTCTCTTCCAAACATTCCTCCTCCTCCTGTCACTATGTGCTGTTGTAGTTCCTCTACATTTTTCCTGCAGGCCCTTCCTTGATATACTGGAAGGCCACAATGAAGTCATCACCCCTTTGCTTTGCTTTGGCTGGGGTTTACTGTTGATATCAGAAAAAATCCCTCAGCTTAGCATTTGCTGAGGTTTAACATTTACTAAGAAGCAGAATCTGCAGCACATTCAGCAGCAACAACCCTCCCTGCAGAGAGACACACATTAAAGCACCTGGGTGTTCCTTGGAGGCTTCAGCATCCAGCTGAGGATCAAACTCCACCTTTAAGATGTGATGAATTCCCCTGAAATGTAGCCTGGCTTCTGGGCAGAAATGATCTGCAGTTCTGCAATTCTGGGGACTAGACACTGGAGAGATAACTCCAGACAAGCCAGCTAAGGGGATTCCAGTGCATTCCCATTCAGAAGGAAGAGAGAAAAAGACAACTAAATAACTGAAATACAAAGAAACAATAGTGACATTCAAGTGCTTTACACAGCACTTAGCAATACATACAATTTTTGCACATAAATATATATTAATATACAGTATTCAAATTATGAACTTATGCACACACATACATTTAAATGGTTGGCAAGATAATATTGGGAAAATTTCCCACTCATCCTCCTCCCCGACAAAGGTTAATCTAATTCCCACAGATTTTTCACATATGACATGTACATGAAGATTGAAGTATCACTGTGCTTGCAGCATGTTTGAATAGTTTTGGAAAAAAAAAATTGCTGGGGAGTCAGGTATTTTCTAACCTTGGGGAAAACTAGCATTTTATACAAGCTCTCCAATGCTGTGTCTATTACCACATCAAAAAGAAGCAATTTAAGACTTTTTTTTTTTTTTTTTAATAAGCCATGGCTGTTAAAACAAATGGAGTAATCATGAAGAGCTAGAATCACATTTTTGCTACGTGTAGGTATGCACAAAGCAAAACTTTGTTAATTCAGCACTACCTTGGCAGTCTGCAGGATACAGAACAACTTCTGTCCCTCTGCGTCCTGACACTGGGTCCTTCTCGAGTTGTTAAAGAAACACGAGGAGGAAAACACAGAGCCAAATGTTCCCCAGCAATTCCCTCATGCATCAACAGCTGGAGTCAAGCTGAAGGAGGAAATTGCTGTGTTGTTTTAGGATGTGTGGTGAGAACACCTCAGGGCATCCCCAGGCTGCTGCTGAAGGATCCATCTGAGTGGGGAGGAGAGAGAACTCAGTGTGCAGGAGGAGGAGGACCCTGCACACAGGCAGCACTCATCCCAGCATGCCTCAGGTTTGAGCTTTTATATTTTTCAGATTCTGTGCTGCTTTAGTGTGTAGTTCTGGGCTTCATATCAGGGGATGGTGAGCTCTGTGCACAGAGCAGGGAGAAAAACAATTCCTGCTCCAGCTGGGCACCAAGGACAAATGATCCAAATCTCAGCCCAAGAGCACAAACCCCGTGGGCTGAAGGGACAAAAACAAGCAGGATGGGATTTTATAACCTAAAGCTATAATTAGACAATGAACTCCAATATGCAAATGGACCAGGACTTATAAAAGTGAGAGACCCCATGACTGGGTGTCCAATTTTGGGACCTTTGGGTTCATCTTGGGTGCAGCCCTGGCTGGGCTCTGGTGCTGCCCAAGGTGCATCCATTGAGGAAATCCTTTTAAAAATCCCTGCTTTATTCTTTAACTCTGTCTAGCCTCTGTTCTAGGGCAGCCCTCTCAAGGCATCACCAGTCCTGAAAGAGCAGAGTCCTCCACTCCTCTCCTCAAATCTGCTCCACTGTTCATGGAAGGCAGGACAAGGGGTATGAGGGTGGAGAGATGGACAGTGCCTTTGGTATTCTGTGGTTTCCATGACCTTCAGAACACTTACACAAAATTGAATGTGACATAGGCATTTACAGTCTTATTTATTCCCCATGCAGCCTAGGCTCTGGGCTCTTCTGGAATAGCATCCTTGGAAGGAAGAGATTGAAGCTGCCTAAAACCTACAATTATATCTTTTCAAGTACACCCAAATGAATTGTTGAGCAAATCATCCATCCCTGACTCACCTCCATAGACACACACCAAGTTCCTGCCTCCACATAAAAAGGCAGCAGGATCCTCAGTCATTTAATCACTCAAGCAAAGAACATTTCCACAATTTTCATTTGGAATCTCGTTCTTGACAGTCAGTCTCTATTTTCCTTTTCCCCTGCTTCATCCCATCCTGCCAAGGCTCACCCTTCAGACCACATCAGTCTCCTCTTCACTGCTGTTCTCAGATACTTTTGCCTTAATCACCACCTCTGCCAGATGGCTGAGAGCAGTCCTGATCACACAGAGCTCCCACCCCCTTTACCAACCACTGTGGAGAAGGCAAGTTTCTTTTTCTAACAAAAGTCCTCTATAATTTTAGCCTGAATATGAGCAGATTTAATTTTCTGCTCCTACAACTGAGGACTCCCTGGGAGGAGAAATGCAGTCTTTTCTCTCTGAGTCAGCATGTAATTACACATGGTCCAGACATGGCCTGCAGCATCTTCACAGTTATTTTTGTCCCAGAAAAGGATTAGGCTGAATGCAGCATCATATATTCTATGAGAGACAAAGGGGCTGAGCCAAAAAAGCACTGAAACAGAAGCCTCTGGCTACCCTGAGCTCTGACTCCCCTTGAAACTCAATGTTAATTCCTTAATGAGCAATAAACCCAACTGCTTCCACCACTGCAATGGAGCCAGACTCCTAAACAGTTAAATCTTGTGTTTTCACGGGTGCTGAATTCATAAAAATAAAACAAATCATCCACTCCCCTGTCCCCTCACACTGAAATGATTAACCAGAGAGAAGAATGCTTGTATACAAAGTACATTTTGTGCTGCTCATGGATTTGGGCACAGATTTCAAGCAGTTCAGTCTGGGAATAGGGTCTCAAAAATAAGTCAAAAGCTATAGCAAGAGATTATTAAAAGCAAATTGATAAGTGAGGAAAAATAATTATGGATTGCTTGAATTAGGAGAACTCTTATGATTCCTATATTCTCTTTTGTTTAGAAACTTTCCCATCTTCCACTTCTTCAACTTTTCCCTACATTTTCAATTTACAATCAGTGTTACATCCTCTCATGTGTTCTAAAATACTTTTCAGTTCTTAATATAACTCTATTTCAAAAACTGGAGCTGGCCACTGGTACCAAGAACACAAAATCAACTTACCACCAGTCTGGTGTTTACAACTGGCATGGCTAGAAAATCACTGTGTTCATGTGTTTAAGTTACATCCTCACTTAAAATAACAGCAGTGCAAAATTGAAATAAATCACATTTCCTCTACAAAATGGTTGGGGATCTGAACTGCTACTGGGGACATTCAGGAGGACATCTGAGGATTTGACAACAGGAACAAAACTCAGCCCTGGAAAATAATAATATATGTATATTATGGGTCATAATTCATGGCTATCTGCTCAAGCAGCAGTTTCATGAAGAAATAACCATATGCTAAGCTGGTCATTGGTGAAGAAAATGTTTCTTATCTCATTACTGCTGCCAGGCTTTCACTGCTCAGAGGCTGCCCAGGTGAAGGAGGACCTCTCCTCTCAGGAGATCCAGCTGCACATGGGCTCCTGTGCAGCAGCTTCAGCAGGATCATGCTTCATCCTGTACTTTTTCAAATTATCACAGAAGGTGTTATCACTCTCAGGCCTGATAGCTTATTATTAGCTTTAGTTCTGGCCCACAGCAACACTCCTTTTGGAAAAAGATTATGGATGGGAGTTTAGAACATGTTTCAAATCTAGTTTGAATTGAAATTCTAGATTCAAGAGTCCACAACAGAGCAGTGGAGTGAAAGAATAATCCTCTCTAATGTGAAGATCTGTGCAAGAAAAAAAAATTATTCATTGAAAAGCCATGACAGAATGTGGTGTTTGGTGGCTTCTGTTGCTGCCAGTAGGAATCAGTAAAGTGTTCAAGGAGTTAAAACTCTCTCAAGCCCTCTTTGCTGCTTCTTGTTGCCACTTTGCAGTGAGAGCTCTGAACTGAGAGCAAGAAAGGTCCAAAGCAGCTTTACAGAGTCATAGCTGAGTCACCAGTTTTCCCCAGAAAATAAGCAGCTATGCAGCCTAGGATGGGCTGGGAAATACTGTTTGAATGCCATAAAATGTGCTTATACCAGGAGATAACCCACATAAACAGGACAAAATCCAGGCTGCCCTCTCTGGATGCTGGGAATCCATTCAACCACAACAGTTCTGTGGCAGCAGAGGCTCAGTAGCCCCCTGAGGGTTGATCACTTATCCAAACTTTTCAACAATTGTGGAATACTAAACCAAAAACACTGTGCTATCCCACTCATTGTCATTTAATTCTGATTTCCACATTTCTAAACCCACTACAGCCAGAACCACCACATCATTTTGATTTTTTATGCATTTTCTGCATGAAACATAACACAAGCCTTCTCACACCGAGAAGTATTTATTAGTGATGCCAGGCTGAGGAGCTAAAATATTTGATCCTGTGCAGAAAACCAAGCATGTTTTTGGCTAGGGACTTCCAGAAATTTGAGACTTGCCACAATTTTCTGCCACTATCAGCAGAACTATCAGCCAGTTTTTCTTTGCAAGACAATGCAAAGAAAATGCAATTGTCACCATTTTCAAAAAAAGGCTAAAATCTATCACTCCTCCTCAGAATTTCAAACCAGATGTTTGGCTTAGCTCCCTTAATTCAAGTAAATGTACAATATAACCAAGAGTACTGTTTCAGTCTATCCAAAACAGGCTGTACCATCAGAAATATAAGAGATATCATCTCTACTGCACAGCCACTGCAGCCTTCAGGGCAGCTCTCCCCCAGCTCCTCTAGATAAAAAAGGGGTGAGGATCAAAACATTTAGCACTCAGCGCTCCTCTGCAATAAAACTCCCAAAACAAAGTTCTCTGACTTCAAAACTAGTTAATAAATTTGCCACTTTAATAAGTTTGGCCACTTTTGTAGCCTCGGGTGAAGAGCACTCTGACACACTGAGCTAGGGAATCTCTGATTGTTTTCTCTCTCTGCCTATGGTTTGTCACACAAGGAGCCTCTCCTAGGCAGACTGAGATGTGTGGAGCTACCAGGTAGACTTAATATCTGAATCTAAGCAATCTGGAAGAGATCCCTGAAATCAAAGCAGAGAATCTCAGAAACATGGGCATGAAAATCACATTTTGGTGATTTTCAAGGCAGAGGGATCTCATGCTATGAATTTCAGCTCTTCTTAATGTCTCAAGCAGCTACAGATCAAAGTGCATTCAAAGTGCTTCAAACTGCATCCTGCAGTTCCAGTGGCTGGTCCTGACTTTGATGGAACTGAAAAATGTCAAAATTTGCTTTAAACCACCTTTTAAAGGTCAGTGGCATACCAATGACTTCACATTAATCACCACAAATCATCATGAGTCATCTTAATTCTAACATCTTCAAGGAGACTGTTGCAAAACTGCAATTGTAATTTATTCTTAAACTTTCTGAAGGGAGTTTTTGAGGAGATAAGTGCAACTTAAAAAGCTTGTTGATAAGGAGAAACATTAATTCCTTCCAGTTATTTGCAAAGAAATTATTATCCTCTGGGTACAGCAGGTGCTAAGCAGGGACAGGAATTTATTTTTCCTGTATACACCCACACCATCTGCCCAGAGCACAGTGGAACATTTCCATTAATTTCCCTGTAGGAGCTTTGCCACTATCACTGACACTGAAGTCACAGAAGTAATTTTGCATACATTTGATGCAGAAGTGGTAGAAATCAGGTGTATATTTTCATAGCTTGTCTAACTGAAGCAATGCAGAAGGTCAGAAAGAGCAACTGAAGAAATAATGATGTGGATAGAGGAGGGAGGAGGAGGAGTTGTTTTAATAAGAGATGGAAAGACCAGCCTTTGATCATACTGACAGACTTTGTCATACTGGCAAATTACATAATCAGAGATAGAAAAACTGTCAAATAGCCCTTCATGCAAAATAAACAATCTCTGGACTAACAAATTCAACAGGCATTTAGAAAATGCCATCTCTGACAACCCACCTCAGTGACATGTAAGTCAGCATCAGCTCTCCCCAGACTAGCGCCAAAATGAAGCTGGTTTTTAACACACCACCCTGTGCAAGCCTATAGTTTGTATTCCCATTATGGTCAAGAGATAATGGTGTATTTTGCTCTTGATGAGATATGCCACTCACATTTAATTTCAGCTCCAGCAACTAAATGCGTCAGTGGCTTACAACAGTAGTAACTAAAGTTTTATAAATGGATCACTCTGTGGGCTCCTCCTTTTCCTCCAGGAGCATTGCTTCCTCCACTGCAGCTGCTGCCAGCACCCAGCCTAAACCCTGCAACCAACAATATCACTTCTGTAACCAACAGAAAAAAAAAAAAAACAAACCCAAACAAACAGACACCACCTCACTGAGAACACAGAAGAAATAAATAAATTAATTTTCCAGCTCAGAGGCGAACTCATGCATTATTCCATGGCAGAAATAAAACACCTGAGTGGTCTGACAATACATACTGCCAAGGCAGGCACACATGCCAGATGGAGGAGGCAGAGAAAAGCAGTTTTAAAAATATGAGGCTTCTATAATCAAGGAGAAAACCACAGAAATCCAAAGGGTGGAAAGCAAAAAAAACAAAGAAAACTGGCTCTGAATAGTAAATTCTAATGTAAACACTATTTGCCTTCTTTCATTTACTAGCATCTCTTTAAAATGTACTAATGCAAGGACACATCAGTCCTGGTCTGGAGGAGGGGCAGGAAGGTCTCTGAGGCTCTTTCCTGGCATTGCACAGTTTGCTGCAGCCCCCACACGTCAAACTGGGGGTGATATTAATGAAGAATCTGCTCTGCCCATCCTTCTCCACACTCACCTCACTAACTCTGCACCCACAAAGCTGCTTGGTTGCAAGGCAGTAAGGCTGGATACAAGTTTAAGTGAATAGCAGTCACTGGTTTAAAAACCAGCTTAAATTATAAATGCTACCAAGCAGCAGATAGTTGAGTTAGAGTAGATGGGGGAATGTCCAAAACTGAATTTCTGAACTCTCTGACAGAAACCTGATACTGCAGCCTGGCTGCAACACGTGCAGGCTCTTGCAGATTACCAGGACTAAACAAAAGTGACACATCCCAAATCCTTTTAAAGAAAGAGACAGAACCACCAATTAGGGTGCTGACAACACATTGTGCTTCTTCATACACCGTTTTGGATGGGAACAGTCAGGCATTTATGGTTTCAGCAAGGAGGCCAAAAAGAAGAGTTCCCTCAGAGGAACCATGGCCTTGGAGGGAAGAAGAGAGCCCAGAAACAGGAAGGTGAAGGTGCCATATGGAGGAAGAAGTGGTGGAAGATCCAGGAGATCAGTGAGTGTTTGGGGAGGCCATGGGGAGCAGCACCAAAGGCTGGCACCATGAGTTTCTGTCAGCCTTCCCTGACCTACAACAACCTCACTGCTCCCTCTACCCTAGAGATCTCCAGCATACCAAGAGGGGAGAGGTGAACCTACAGAGGGAACACTCAGCAGAATAAAAAAACCAAAATCTTACGCATTGCCCCATCTTCTCTGGGATGAGGAGCAGCAAACAGCAGATCTCCAGGTGGAATTGTGCATTTTGCTAACAGCGTGGCTGAGGAACTTTAAACAGAAAATGCATCCTCTTTTTGTCCTTCCCTCCTGTTCCCCAGTGAGTCTGTAGCCTGTAATGGTCACTGTCAGTATAATCCTGGGGAAAGGTGACATGTCCAGTCAAGGTGCCACAACACTGTGAGAGCTGTGAGAGGGCACTAACAGGAATGTGGACAGCTCTCAGTGTTGGAATGCCTCATCTCCAGATCCAGGGCCAGAGCCACATACTTGGAAAGAGAAGACATGATCCAAAATCTCTCAGATGGGACCAGTTCCCAGCCCTCTGTCAGCTCAGCTGGAAAAAATAATAAACAAACACCAAAACTCAAAATGCATCTGCAGTGAACGGTCTGGTTACTGGTCACTTTGTCTGACACAATTTACATGGCATCCATAAACTGCTGCTTGTTCTGCCACGTTCCAAGGCACCAAACTTACAACAAGCAAAACCTTCTGATTTCCATGGAAACCCTGCAAGGAGAAGGGCTGCAGGACTGTGCCTCAGTTTACTGCTCAGGATGCACAAGCCAGGCTGCACGGAGGTTACCAGAGAGCACCCAGAGCACAATGAGCTTGTGGAACCCCTCATTTCCCAGGGAAGGAGCTTCCCAGATCCCTCACACCACGAAAGAGAGCATTAGGCAGAGAATGAGAAGATCCTGTTTGCTGAATTAAAATATCACTGCCCACCTCCCGATCTCAAGATCCATTCACAATTTCCATTTGCTGTAGGTTGGCCCTTGGCCACAGCCTGCACTCCACAGCTTGGCTCAGGGCTCCTGAGCTACAACTTGGCCAGCTTCTGAACCTCCCTAGACTTGCTTTTCAACACAAATAAATCATTTATCCCCAAAACAAAAGCATATTACACTATCTGGCATTCTGAAGAAGCTGAGCTACTGTGCATACACTACATTCTCTTGGCATAAGTTAACAGGGTGACAACAATAATGCTGAGCAATGAGATAGGCTGCACCTTGCTGGGAAGCAGGTCAGAAAAAAACTCACTTCAAAGCATATTTCTTCCTGAATGCAAGGTCACTTATTTAAAGAAAATGGCATTTGAATATTAAGAGATTAAGAGTTAATGTGACTTTAAGATTACAGGCAATATACTAAGCTTGCAAAACACAGTTTTATAGATCCATTAGAGTTTTCTTCACTAAAACCTACTTTAAAAACATTCTGAAGATATAAGGTTAGATTTTAAATTTAGCGCTGTTCTACAACTGTGGTTGCTTGCAAACTGAACTTGGGTATCATAACCCATTATTTATATCCTCAGTCAAAAAGCAAAAATGAAATATGGTCAGCTGAATTTCTTAATAATTCAGAACACATTTTTTATATGGATTCCACAGGATTAATAAGTTTATAATTTCACAGGAGGTGCCAACTTGTTTGCAGGCAGTCCTGCTTTAACAGAAACAGAAATATTTTTATTGTTCTGTGTGCTTGTTTCTTTAGGGAAGCTGTAACAGTCAGCAGGGAATTTAAATCCATCCTAATTCTTACCTAGACCCAATTTTGGAGAACCAGAGTCAATTCTTGGGATATCAGCTATAAATAAGCTGCTAAATAGAGTACAGTCAGGGATTGACTCAAGACAAAGAAGTACTTTCTGATTTCCTCCCACCCAACTCATTGCATCACAGTAGGAGGGAGAGGGAGTAAAAAAAGGAGTGTTAGAAATCACAGGTTTGCAGCAAGAACCCTCTCTTATTTAACAGTACACACATCCCCATGTCCTGGGACTCTCATGCTGATGCTCAGGCAGAGAACACCGTAAATTTGTTTGTCTCTATTTTGCTGACAATTCCTGTGCTGGCAATAGTGTAAACAGCAACAAAAATTTCTTTCAATATATGCCCACTAACACAAATTTCTAGGAGACAGAAATTTGCTGCTCAGCAGAAATCTGAATCAATGCATTAGATTTCCCAGGACATTTACATCATGTGAGCTGAAGTATTAACAGAAAAATAAATTTTGCAGAATGCCTTCAAGGGACAAGCAGCAATTTGACCACTGTTGCAAATAAAGGAATTGGCACTAGGACTTCAAGCCCTGTGCCATGACAAGGAGGGGGAGAGCAGCTAAGAGCAGCCATCCTGGTGGATTAAGAATCATTCATACTGTGAGTTAAATGTTATAAAACAACATTTGAGTCATTTAGAAGAAAATTTTAAAACCTCTAATGGGAGACTTAAAACCAAATCCCAACAAGAACAACAAAAAGCCAAGCTCATTCCAATTTTTTCTTTCCAATAACTGAATCAGGGCAAACTACTAACTCCTGGCATAATTCCATTTTATGGTCCATGCACTAATTTGTACTCCAAAACGAGATGAGGAAGAATGAAAGGAGGTTTTCTGCAAAGCAGTCACTTCCAAGCTGTTAGCTTTGCACTGTCAGAGTGATAATGGCATTGTCCTGTCCAGCTGCAGACACAGGAGATGATTTCCAGTTCTCCCTCAGTGCTCCCTTTAACTCAGCAGCCCAAAATATTAAGGCTCCCTTAAGCTTCAAACACAGGCAATGGCAAGGATGCCACTGACTCTGGGGAGTGACTGAACCCTTAGAAAGGTACTCACTGCAGGAGAGTAAGACAGAAATTCTAATTTCCCAGAAATTCTAAATTCTAAGTTAGAAATTCTAAATTCCCGCTACATGGAGTTCCTCGGAGCTCATCATAAATTCAAACACTTCTGGAAATGCTCAACTGCAATCCACCTAGGCTCCATTAAACAAGGGATTAATGGGAGTCAGCTGCTGGGAAGGTGTAGAAAGCTGCTCCTGTGAGCAGAGCTTCTGAAGGGGAGATAACAATTATGCTGATTTACCTGAACTGTGGCCCTGATGCTCTTTGATGTCTCTGCTCTCTAAATACATGAAAGCTCTGGTCTTTTCCTGAAGGTGAAAATATATGCTGTTGAGGCAATTATCCGTAAAACTTATTGGGCAACAAGTTCTTTCTCATTTTTTTGTCCCAAACTGGACTGTTGCTGTCTCATGCATTATTTTAATGATTTCCTTAAAAACTGCTATGGTCTTACCTTTTGATTTTTCTTCATTTTTAGCCAAGTATGACTAATTTAGCACCTCTTGTTCTAGAGCAGACAGGAAAACATGTCACCTACGTAAGCTTGACAATTAGCTAGAAAAACTTATTCTCCTAAATTAAAAATAAATCCTGAGTTTTAACCTAGTTTCTGGTGACCACTGAATACTTGCAGCTAAGCCAACCAAGTCTGTAGTGTTTATAACAGCACCATCTCCTATAAAAAATTGTTTATCACACTATTTTGTGTGAGACAGCATTCAAGAGCAGTTGCATGAAAATATCTATGCCTTTAGCATTTCTTGCCCTCAAAATTTTCAGGGCATATAGTTATTTTGGGGAGGGAGCAAAAGAAGGTGGGAGGTGCATACTCTTTATATCTTTAAGCAGATAGAGATATAGATGGATGGATGGATGGATGGATGGATGGATAGATAGATAAATTAGATTAGATAGATAGATAGATATCTAGGCAGGCTTAGAGGATGTGTTCATTCCCCATCAGACATCAGAGCACCACATAGGCACCCTCCCCCTGAAAGGCATCTCTGTAAAAAAGACTCCCCCAGATCCAAGCTCTTGTTTGATTTCTAAATGCAGTACTCAGTTTATAATAAAACACTTCCTATCTATGTGTAAGTATTTCTCAAATTTTCCAAGGTAAATACCAAGTAGTTTGATCTGTCCTCCCCTAACATGCGCTGTCCCCTCAACATTCAGATGTTGAGCCTTTTCTAAAAACACACCACTCTTGATAGATAGATAGATAGATAGATAGATAGGCAGGCAGGAAAACAGAATTTCTGCTGTGGCTTACAGGATGTGTTCATTCCCCATCAGACATCAGAGCACCACATAGGCACCCTCCCCCTGAAAGGCATCTCTGTAAAAAAGACTCCCCCAGATCCAAGCTCTTGTTTGATTTCTAAATGCAGTACTCAGTTTATAATAAAGCACTTCCTATCTATGTGTAAGTATTTCTCAAATTTTCCAAGGTAAATACCAAGTAGTTTGATCTGTCCTCCCCTAACATGCGCTGTCCCCTCAACATTCAGATGTTGAGCCTTTTCTAAAAACACACCACTCTTTCTGGATGTCTTGCTAAAATATAACCCAATCAGAAGCTACAAGCTGGATACAGCTATTAGTGGCTGAATTCTTTGCTTTGGGTTATGCAGAATATCTAATTAAATTATTATAATGGCCACTTTTGGCCTTAAAACAAAAATAATACAAAACAGCACAACATGTAACATTTAATTCCCCTTTTCCCCTTCCAAAGACCTCAGGACTAAATTCTTCTCTGCAGAACAAAACCTAACAGAATATGCTGTGGTTACAGCAACCCATTCCAGCTAAGTAATCTCATTTGTTTCATCCCCGTAGTGATTGCAGAGCATTTCTGGGAAGCAGAGTTCTTGGCTTGGCTCACAAATCAGGACCCACAAATGCCATTCTTCCCGTGCCATGAAGCTCTGTGGTGCTCAGGGTGTGCAGGAATTGATGCTGCAGGCTGGTTTTTGCTGATGTAGCTCCACCTCACCTTCTACAGGGGGACATGTGCCAGCATGTGCTGCTTTGTCTGCTTTGAAAGCCAGCTGCTTTCAAGGCTAAGCTCAGCCATGATATAAAAACAGGGTGCCCCCAACATGTGGAAATATTGGCATCAACTCCATTGATTCAGAATGCTGAACAAGTGCTTTATCAAACTATAATATATTACATTAATACTATATTATATTAAAAAGGTACTATACTATACTAAATTACATACTAAAGAAAACTCGTGACTGTCTCCCAACAGCCAGGACACAGCTTTGAGTGATTGGCCAAGGAAACAAAACAATCCTCAGCAGAATCCGGTTGCCAAATCACTTCAGGTAAGCAATCTTCCTAACACACTCCACATGTGCAAAAAACAACAGGAGCAGCAAGTGGAGCTAAGAATTGTTTTTTTCTTTTTCTCTCTGTGCTTCTCCAGGAAAAAAACACCTGGGAGAGGGAATTATGTCTCTCTCTGTTCAGAGAATGTGAATGGCACACCATGACACAGCCAGGTATTCTGGGAGGAGAGCATAGAGTGTAAAACTTTGGAAGGGGACACTTGGGAGAAAGAGCAGCTCTTCTTTCCTGACAGCACTGCTGAAATGATGTGTAAAAGGCTGCTACATTCACCTGCTCTCCTCACTGTGTTTTCTTGGTTTAGTTTTCATTAAGTCTGCTCATAGACTCAGAAAATTCCTCTGCCTGGCATTATTTGTCATCAACAGAATCATTCTTGCACAGGCTGTGCTACCTGGGGATCAAAATGGAATATTGTGCCTTAGTGCACACTCTGTGCACATTGCATCCCAGCCATAAGCAGGAAGCCAAGTTTACAGAGCAAGGCAAAATTTAGCCCTTGTGCAATGCAACTGGATTTCTTGATTCAAACAGCCAGATTTGGATTGGGTAAAGGAGATGAAACAATGCCCAAAATCCTCCATCTTGTCTCCTATCTACCTCCATACTAAAACCCCAAAATTCTAGTTTTTTTCTATGATAAACTATACTACTATTTATTTCACACACTCAAAGATTCCAATTAATCCCAAAGTCTTGGAAGCTTTCTCCATAGATGAAGGTTAAAAGCAGTGTTCTCCTGGGGATCAGGACTTCTCAGGACAGGCAGAGAAATATTCCCTGTGCCCTGGGTTCCAACAGGCAGAAATCAATTAAAATTTACTTTCTGGCCCAAAGCTTCCTAAAGACAAAATCTCATTGATGTATTTGTCTATGGATAAGAATGAAAGTGCACTGAGCAATTGCAGTGCTGGAATAAAGCTAAAAAAATCTCTCTGAGAACGCCTCACTTACTCCAGACACTGCAGTTACTAATCAATGCCAGTTTGATCTCACACTAATATCCCAGTTGATCTTCATGATTTCAGTAGCTGCAGTCTCCAGTTACAAATCTCTGGTGCTCACACAGTGGCTGCAGAGACACAAGATTAATAACAGTGGAGGATAAAGTCAGAGGTGGCCATTTATTCTAATTTGTCTTGCCACATGGGTAATAAAACACTTCTTGCCAAAATTAAATGTGCATAAAAGTATGTTTTATATATCTTGCAGCTAAGTTTTCCTTTGCTAAGTCTTATGATCCAAACCAACCCACACAGAGCACATTTATTACTAACATTTGTACCACAGGATGAATTTCCTTCCTTAAACTGGAGCTGACTAAAGGAATTGCAGGGGAAGTTAGGAGTTGAAATGTTACTTTTTGTATCACCTTTGGACCCAACACATCCCTTTGACTGACAAACACAGACAATTCTTAACTCACTTTGGTCCTTGGCACTGAGAAAAAAAAAGAAGCTGTCAGGTTTATGTAGTCAGGAGAATAGATTTATGCTACAACTGTTCATAAAGAAAAAGCTCTTCTTGCCATCCTTCCCTCTGTTTCCCTTTCCTGTTAACAGGATTTCCCAAGCCATATAAAATGTATTAGAGACTGATGGAGAATGCACTTGCCTTGTACATGCCAAGGTGCTGTTGGACTGTAGGCCTGAACAAAGATGATCAACTCACAGCCTCAGGGAGGGAAATGAAGATATTTTTCTTTGAATCACAGTGGGACAGATCAAGGATCTTTGATCTCTTGGAGAAAAGTAGTGATGCACAATACAGCATCCAAGACCAGTAGGAAAATTAAGTGGGCACCTGGAGAGAAAATAGAATTTAAAAAGGTAACTGTAAACCACTCCTTGTGTTAGCTAGTCACATGAAAAGAAAGGAAAAAATAGAATATATGATTAGAAAGGAGAAAGCTTGGATATAAAGTCCTTCAAGGTGTCTACAGATTAGCAGTAGCAGATCAAGTTGCCCTTTTACATCAAGCAGAGCTTGTTTGCTCAGCTCTGACACACAGGATTAGTTCTGTGCCAGAATAAGAAATGGTTAAGCTGCCTTTCATCTGAAGTTTCCCAGTTGATTTGCAGTACATACATTAGGTTAAGTCCCTGCTTGCAGATCATCTGGCTGGTCACCGATCTCTGGTAGTTGCATGGCCCCTATGGAATACGTTGATAATTTGTTTATTTGGCCCTTCCAAAGAGTGCTGGTATACTCAGACCAGCCTAACCCCAGGTCTCTGTATATAATCTCTGTTTACTGGGTCAGTTGCCAAGATAGCAACTAGAAAGAGAAGTCATCTGCTGCCAGGGAGTCTAAAAAATTTCACTTTTTCCAAGGTCACTGATGAGAAAAAAGCCCAGCTCTCTGGTGCTGAACCTGTTGATGTTTGCAAAGTCCTAGGAATGCCTGAAGCTAAGCAGATAGCTCAGGACTGATCCATCCTTTTCCTCTTCTCTTTCACAAAATCCAGGGCTTGGCAAGAGGGACTTTATATTTTTCCCCACACCCTTTTAATTTTCACATGCTTCTCTGGTTCTTGGCTCTGGCTGGGACCAGGAGCAAGGGCAGGATGCTCTCATCTTTCCAGCCTGACTAGAAAAGGGAAATATTAGAAATCTAATGAAAAGCATGTCCTCTGGAGATTTCCAGCCCAGTTTGGCAGATGCAGCAGTAACTCAGATAATCAGCAAGACTTCTGGTCCTTACTTGATGGGAAATATTTGGTTGTTCTGCAACACTACTTAAAGCATGCATGGAATAGGGTTGTTGCTGTGGATTAATGGAATCTCTCAACCTAAAATCTGTATTTTCAGCTCCGTTTTATGAGGTGCTAGTACTCAACATACCGATGTCCTCACTACTCACCAGCACCACTCATTTTCTAAATGATCTGACCCCTGGAGAGGTGCACTCAAGTAAGTTTGTTTTGCTTAAATAGCCCCAGCACTGAGAGAAATTGCTCTTTAATTTGCAATCACAAAAAGGCTGTTCATCAGCAGGCATTTTTAGTCTATCCAGCTTGTGCTTTGCCACAGCTTCCCACTTCCCTGTCCCTTTTCTTCCTGCCAGCTCGAGCAGCATGGCTGGAATGTGCACGAGAGGCTTCTCCAGACACTTCCCCCTGGTGGAGGTGTCCAGGTCCGAGAGCTCAGAGTTCATTGCACAGCCTGTGGCTGCAGAGGGCTCCCAGTAAAACCAGCACCAAATGCACTGGGGAATTTTGTCCTTATTTAGTGAAAAGGTCTTGGACACATGATGAACTGATGAGCTCAGCTTGGTGTGTAGCAAATAGTCCCAGGCATTTGCCAGGCTTTATTTAACACCCTTAGTTAGGCTTTTTTTTGTTAAAGCTGAGCCAGTCTAAAGCCTTTTGTGTTGGGATGCTGTGCAAAATCAGCTCTAAGGAGAGGAAATCCATACAAAGTATTTCTAAATGGGTACCAGGTGATCCATGATTATTTAAATGGATTTTTAAACACATTCTTGCATGACATAATTAACTGTTCTTGTTATTCTGTTATGCTACAGTAGCCAGCCATATGGTAGCTCGCACATTTTTGGAATGGGATGTTTTAGTTACCATTATTTTCAATCCTTTTTTAATCTAGTGCAGAACATACATTACATGATAAATTACCAATATATTGCCTTAATAAATTGACATTTAGATCTAGCCAACACAGAGTAATTTTCCTAATTAAATGTCAATATGTGCCCCAGAGTAGAGCTCTTCAGCATTGCAAATGTCACAAATTAGCAAACAGGCAGAACCATCTACAACTCTCTTTCCCCAGATACCAAGGAGAAATTCTGCTGTTCATCTCCCATGACAAAAACGAGGGGAGAGAGGGGAGAGCCAGCAGGTGTTAGGTGACCCACCAGAGGAACAGCAGCAGCCACGGGGCCCAATTCCTGCAGCACTGCACAAACACTCACTTCTCCTTCATTATTCCCTGCTGGAAAATTTACAGCACACAGTGAGGGCAGCTAAAACTTGAATAGCAGCATGTTGTTAGAGGATGTTGTCACCTCTGAGCTCCGCCACTGAGATGGCCCAGCACTAAATGGTCCTTAACTATAGCCAGCAATCTTAATCCTAGCGGGTTTGAATGAATCCTTTGGTATTGTTTCAAGTCGTTTTGGCAAAGCAAGTTTCGTAGCAAAGAAAAAAACCTTCTCTTCTCCCTCCTCTGAGAAAGAGAAGAGATTTTGTTAACAGGATTCAGTCACCCTGTAGAGGGGAATCCATCAAACGCTGTGCAAGTAAAACCTGCTATTTCTCTAACACACTTTGTGGAAGCAATTCTAGTCCCTCATCTTATAAAGATGGTCTGATCTCTGTCCCCTTGGGGCCATTCAGCTCCAGCAGTTTCTCCAGCTGTTCTCTTTGTAACTCTTGGTCTTGAGCCCCTTGAATCCCATTTTAATTCCAGTTCAAGATGATCTATCAGCCCCACAGAAATGAATCAATAAAGATGCATTCTTTTGACAGCCCTAATCAAGTAAATTGATACAGTGACTTACTGCTTACCCTGTTGTGATATTGGACAGATTTTTCACTGCCAGTTATTTGCTGACATAAAGAATGAGCATGACTTTCACCCAGTGTTTAGAGAACTCACTTGGTGCATAGGAGGGTTGTGATGTAGTTTCACTAAATAATTAACCCAAAATAGTGACAGCAGAAGTCTGAGAGAACCACCCACACAAGGCAGGATTTCAATCATTTTCCTCAGATCTAATTCAAGATAGAAAAGAAAAAATCACTTCTCTAGCTCTCATGTAGAAGCAATTTGTGTTCATTCTTTTAAATGAAGCTATTCAAATCCATCAGAGTGGCTAAAACTAAAGAACAACCCAATTCACAAGTCAGGGAGAAAAAAGCACCTAATCTTCCAAATATCCATGAACACAACGACCCCTATCCAATTTCTTGTACTAAAACAGTAGTGATCAACTGTTAAAATTAATCCCTATTTTTGTAGGGAGCTAAAATGCACACCTAATTCTGGGCTGCAAATTCTACTAGACAGCCCAAATAATTAAGGAGTGACCATCACAATGCTTCACCATTTTTGTTACATTTGTTCCCCAGCTATAGAGATGATCTAGTAATATTTTCTAACCACACAGGAGTATAATGAAACTCACATTCTTGCTCTAGCAATTAAAGGACTTGAAAATTTCATTAAACAACACTGTCTAAAGGCAAGTTGCTCTGCAATGTATGAAATCAAAATTAGATTTTATTAGGAATGGTCTTTGGTGGGGAAAAAATATATGGGAGAACTGCTTTAGTGCTTTTTTGGAATACAATGGCAGCAAAATAATTAAGGTTTGGCCTTTGGAAGGCCTGTCTTGGTAAAATCATGCTACACAATGAGATTGAATATAAAATACATTTGGGGATAAATACTCATTTCCTCATTAGGATTTCAGTAGTTTCAGGAAATAAAATTATTATTGATTAAGTAGACTGATATAGTTTAATAGCTTCTCTTTTCAAGAACAAAAGCCATCTAACTCTTCCTTTGTCATAATTCTTTGAATAAATGTTAGCCATCTGTACTCTGGAGAGAGGGAGATCCATCAGTGTGATTAAAACACTCTTAAAATACAGTAAAATAAGAAATGCAGGCCTGACACTATTGCTGCTGGAAATAGAACAATTCTGCTGAAAACTTTATACCACGTCAAGGGCTGCTTACCGGAAGTCATCAGTGCAAATTATTTCTGGCTCAGAATCATCCCAGAATTTCCCATTCTAAATATTCCCAAAATTCTCAAATCCCAGAATTCCCAAATCCCGGAATTCCCATATCCCAGAATTCCTGAATCCCAAAATTCCTCAATCCTGGAATCTCCCCAGCCCAAATATTCTCAAAATTCCTGAATCCCAGAATTCCCAAATCCCAGAATTCCCAAAATTCCCAAATCCTGGAATTCCCAAATACCAGAAATCGGGATCCCAAATATTCCTGGGAATCCCCAAAACCTGGGATTCCCCATCCCAAATATTCCCAAAAGTCCCAAATCCTTAAATTCCTGAATCCCAAAATTCCCAAATCCAAGAATTCCCAAAATTCCTGAATTCCAAAATTCCAAATCCCAGAATTCCCAAATCCTGGAATTCCCAAAACCCAGAAACCAGGATCCCAAATATTCCCAAAATTCCCAAATCCCAGAATTCCCAATCCTGGAATTCCTCAATCCCAGAATTCCCCAAATTCCCAAATCCCAGAATTCTCAAATCCCAGAAATTGGGATCCCAAAGATTCCTGGGAATTCCCAAATCCTGGAAAATCCCAGTAGAAGGCAAGCAAGTCAGGACAGGAAAAAAGAAACCCTTCCTTTACTCCTACAAAACCTCCAGGGGAATCACATTTAAAAAAAAAAATTAAAAACATTTTAAAAATTTTAAAAAAATTCCTCAATCCCAGAATTCCCCAAATTCCCAAATCCCAGAATTCTCAAATCCCAGAAATTGGGATCCCAAAGATTCCTGGGAATTCCCAAATCCTGGAAAATCCCAGTAGAAGGCAAGCAAGTCAGGACAGGAAAAAAGAAACCCTTCCTTTACTCCTACAAAACCTCCAGGGGAATCACATTTAAAAAAAAAATTAAAAACATTTTAAAAATTTAAAAAAAAAAATTTTCTTTGGCCAATGAAATTTTGGATGTAAGAGAGACAATCATGGCAGAAGCATTTCCTCTTGAGCAGGTGAAAATGTAAAAGTTGTGAGGCTTGCCTTGCAGGTTTTAGATTTAGTTACCTTGAACATAAAACGTGACTCAGTCCCCAGATTTGTGTCCACCTAGGTAGGTCCTGACATTTTTGGCATATTAAGCTCCACTCATCATGCGAGTGTGGCAGTCTTAAGCCAGCACAATCTCACAGCAGACTGGAGTTGGATAAAGCAGCCACGATTTGTGGTGCTCACTGGGGGCAGCCAAAACCAGCTTGCTGAGCAGCACAACATAAACAGCCTTTAAATCTTCTTTACTAATAATAAGTGGGCAAAGGCAAAGCTGGGCGAAATTTATCTGCCTTCTTTTTGGTTTATAGCAAAAGAAAACTCAACTCACTCTCTGGGCAATGTTGGCAATCTGAAAACTGCACGTGTAAACAAACAGAGCACAAACAGCTACACAATTCCATCTATTAAAAAAAATGGAAACTATGACATTCACATCAGTATGCCTGGGAGAAAATTCTGCTGCAGGTGAGCTTGTGTCAAACCAGCTCAGGTTGGACTCACACAGTCCAGCAGCAACACCCTAAAGACAATAAAACTGATTCCAGCATCTCAGAGCCCCCCAGCACTGCTTCAACTCGTCTGCTGCTCTGTGGAATTTCCCTCCACCTGTGGAAGAAATTCCACATTCCTACAGCTGAATCCTAAAGGGGACCATGTGCCTGCCCATTGCTCATCCGAGCTTATGGAGGCTCATCAGGGTTTCCCCATCAAGGACAAATGATCCCTAACAGATCTGCAGAAATCTCTAACAAAACTTCTGTAACTAATGCCAATAAGATAACCATCTATGCATTCTGTTATCATTTTGATATTACTGAAAATTTTAATATAGTTAAAGTTATAGGAAGGTTAATCCTATATTTAAAAAACAGCAATCTACATCAATCCTATTAATTATTTCATTTAATACTTTTATTTTAGACTACTTCTGAGAAGATTTCAGTGGAAAAATGAAAGGCAGTTGGCAAAAAATATTACCTTTTTTTTCAGAAGAAGAAAATAGTCTTGCTTATCCATATTGACAATCCAGACTTCCATAAAACCATGTAATAATGTGGAAAGTTGTCATCTTGTCATAATATCAGCAAACAAAAGAGATGTTAATCCTCTTTGCAGTCCTTTCTTGTCATTGTTTTTCAGCAAAGAAAGGAGAACTGGAAAAACGAGCAAGGTTTTAATTTGATATCACCAGGTTTAAATTTCAATAATTGATTTAGCCACACCTAAATCCAAAGATTTACAGTTAGGAATCTCTTAGAGGACACACCTAAGGGATTTCCAGCCCAAGATTGAAATTGGCAAACTCAATATTGAGTTGCCACCCTTCAGAACACCAAGACCTCTGAAAAAAACTAGTAGGGAGCAATAGAAGTACAGCAGGATATATTTATTAACACACTCAAATAGGCCCATTCTGTAGATAACTTCAAGGAAAATGGCAAAGAAATGTTTTCATGCACACTTTGCCACAGAGGGAAGCTTTGGTGCCCAGATTTCAGAAAAGATTTTTCTAAAACCACACTCTCAATCTGCAATATCTGGTTTCAGCTCATTTCAAAACCAGAAGCCAAGTGAATGCAGCAGGTTTGTCTGGAGAACTTCTGCAGCTTTTGCATTCCTTCAATTCACTTGGACTAAGCTTTGATACACATAATTTTTTTATGTTTTCTTAAGCGTTAGGCTTTTGCATATAAGGTTTTCCACTTCATTTGCAAGGTCAGAAAAAACATTTGAACAAACTTTTTACTAATGCCACAAGTAATCTGAAAGTCACCAAAAATAAGAGGAAAAACACTGTGGAAAACAGAAAGGAAGGAAAGAACATTACAGCCATTAGGAAAGCCTAAAAAACAGGAATAGTAGCAAGCCTGCTTTACCTGAAGATTGAAAATATAAAAACACATTCAAGGGATTCAAGGATATTCAGATTGTGGCTGCTTGAAGGACACCAGCCTCAGGAAAGGTATAATTGCTTTGCACAAAAGCTGACATTAAAACTGATCTTGTATTTTCCCATCTCCCCCTCTCATAAATCCCTAAATTCTTTCCTTTCTTTAAAATAATAATGATGACAAAACAACTTCCCAAGCACAGCCACGTGCAAAGTATCATAATTTCCATCTGAAACAGCACTGGCTGATCAGCAAACCAGAAAGGTTCACCTCTGGCTGGGAAAAAGCAGATTTTCTGTGCAATCACATTTCTTTTCAGCCAGAATTCTGTGGGGTGGGGATTGCCAGCAGCTCTCTCCTGTCTGGGCTGTGGGAGATCAGCTGTCCCTGGAAGGAGATGCTTTTCTGCCAATGACCAAGATGACAATAATGACACAGAGGATGCACACCACGCGGCCCAGTTTTCCATGCCAGTGTCCCAGCTTTCCTTGCTCCCAGAAATCTGAAATCTGCTGGGCTCTGCCTCAAACCCTGCCATGCTCACTCCTGCTGCCACAGGATTTGATAATGGTTTTTGTTTTTTCTTCACTTTCCCCACACTGAGACCCAGGTATTTCCCATTTATTTCTCCTTCTGCCTGTGATGGAAAAAGCTCTGCTACTCCCCTTGTTTTTCCCAGAGAGAAAAAACAAATATAACAACAAATACAAATGGGATTTCATTTTAAAGGCCTTTCACTGGGGACCAGCCTTATTGCTTTAACACCTTTTCAAAAGTTTTGCACACCCAGAGAAGATTCTGCCTTGGGTCCAAATGCACACGTTTCATTAGCAGGGTCTGTTTGCAGCAAAATTGACATTTCTGAGTGCAGATCCTCACTCCCTGTAAAGCAGTGTCAAAGTTAACACTAGAGGAGTTAAAAGCTACACTAGAGGAATTAAAAAGAACCCCTTTATTCCCAAAAATAATAATTTAAAAAATTAATAATAAAACCCTTTACCTTTAAACAAGTCATCTTTAAAACAATACCCCATAAATTAACGTAACCCGTAAACACAACTATAAAAAAGTATAAAAATCGAAAAACCTTCACAATTACAGATTTCTGCAAAAAACTACTACTCATTAAAAAAAAAACCACAAAAAACCTATATTTTCATATAAAGAAGTCTCTGTAACAGTTACAAAAAAAACCTTCTCTCCCTAAATTAACTAAAAAAACCCTATTCTAAAAATAATGAACTGAATAAAATTTTAAGTTTTATTTCTTTACATTAACAATAAGAAAAAGTAGGAAGAAGTAAAAGTCAAAATGGGAGAAATCAATTCTTTGGAGTTGGTTCTTTGTTTGTTTCATGGATTTCAAGAAAAGCAGGAATTACATTTACTCTTTTTTCTTTTTTCAGTTGTCCAAATAATCATTTAAATCACTTAAAATACTTATGAAATGCCCTAATTATATATATTATATGTATTTATATGTTTTATTATATACATTTCAATGTATTATATATTAACATTTTTTTTATCTTTTAATTTTGGCCAAGACCCCTTAATAGCATCCTGTTTAAGCAGAGAAAGGATTTTGTTTTGAGACTTCTGAGTTCAGTGACATTTTTGAGGTCTGTGCTCCTTCTCAAGTTATGCTCCAAAGAATGTCTAGGTTTTGGTGGTGAGAGTGTGAAGTTTGAAAATATGAACAATCAGCTGAGGAGAAAAGGAGAGCAGGGAGGATTAGCTATAGAAATGATTCTGCAAACTGAGAGCCTGCTGCAGTCCAGGGAATTGAAAACTGCCACGGAAAAACAAGCTATAGGAGAGCTAAAAAACAACTTTGGAAAATATTGTTTACTGGAATGGAAACTCTTAAGGATAAGAGGTAAAAACTCCTCAGGAGAAAAATTAAAAATGTACAGGCTTGCTCAGAGTTAGAAGAAAGTAAAGTGCAGGAGCTGTGAATTCCAGAGAAAAAGGTAATTCTGTATTACTGTAGCTTCAAGCTGAGTCTCTTTTTCCAAGTCTTTGTGCTCTTAAAGCCTCAACCCTCCTGCATCTCTGCTTTTGGTTATTTTTCACTGGTGCTCCAAATCTCTGAATTAACTGGTGAAATCAGGGAGGACAGGCCAGCACCAGTTCAGCAGAGTACCGTGGTAATTCCCTGATTCACTCTTTTTAGACACAAAAATGCCATCACCAACACCCACTAAAGATTGCAGATCTACTGAGCCTCTGTCCAGCTGTAATCAGAGGCTCATTGAAAGAGAAGTCAATGTCTCACTAGGTAGGACACTGCCACCTCCTCACAGTGCAATAAACCAGCACCCAGCCCAAGAGAAAGAATAGTCCCAGTTTCCCCTCTCCCTCCCTATCAGGTATTATATATCTAGATATATAGATATATAAGATAGATAAATATAAAATATCTATATCATATATATAATATTATATATTCTACAATATATCATTATATAAGATATAATATATACATTTGTTTGGCTTGCTTTACTTTTTAGGGATTCTGGAAACTTACTCTGCTAAGGTTTCGTACTTATTTACTTATTGACTGTTGGAAATGCAAATTACTGTGATGGGCAGAAGCTCTCCATACCTCCAGACTTCACAACAGCCACATACACCTAGAAAAGTTTAAATACAATCTCCGTATGAAAAAAAAAAACAAAACCCAAAACAAACAAACAAACAAACAAACCCAAAACTAAACAACCAAAAAAAACAAACCAACATAAACACCCCAATCAACCCAAACCAATAAACATCAAAAAAACTCTTGGTAGCCAGCTCTAGAGCATAATTTTCTAGTGATGGATTTCCTGCAGGCATTAATGTCCCACCAGCAGGAGCAAAGCCATCCCTCAGCGCTCTGGTTGGATTTTAGACCAACGGGAAGCTCAGTCCCTCAATTCCTGCATCCAGCTGGGCCAGAGGCAGCGTTTCATCCCTAGACCTGCTTGCAACATGCCTGGAGAACTGGAAAGGAAATAGGAGAGTCAGGAAGTTTTACAGGAGCTGGAAAAGAGAAAGGAAAAGAAGTCATAGAAAACAGAGAGGAAGAACCCAAAGCACAGCCACAGTGCGATCAAAAAATGAAATAAATCCAACTTACCAAACCGCTACATCCTTTAAGAAAAAGCAAATTTTTCCAAGTGCAGAAGAACTGAAGTAAGTCAAGTACAAAGCTTGTGATTTGGAGTATGAAATTTACTTCAGGCACTACAGCACTGTGTAAAATGAAATCAGCATTGCCAGTAGTAAAATCCAACATGCGTTTTGAACACAAAATTGTGATAGTACTACTGGGCAGCCAGAGAAGCACTTGCCTTCTGTGAGGAATTTCGTGAAATAAATTTAATTTCCTTGCAACTGAAAAAAGAAAGAAGTTGGAAGTTCATGATATCTACAGCTAGTCTCAATGCATGGTTGATTTTTTATCTGAAAATATTTTAGTGCATGTGTGTATACCCAGGGCTGCAGGGCCCTCATGGGGTTAGATGCAGCAAGGATAGAAATAATGCCCCGTTAGACACCAAAGACATTCTTCATCTCAACAACTAAGAGCATTCTAATTTGGTTTAGAAATTACCAAATTATCAGTCCACCTTGTCCTAAATTCCCCTTATATCTAGGGGGAGTCTATCTAGTCATCACTAGATAAACCCACTGAAGTCAATGGAAATATTCTATCTGTTAAATTTCATTTTATGGCTTTGACTTTAGTAGACATTTTCTTGTGTCTTGAAGAAAATTTGCTCCAAAATGCATGCTTCCCTTTTTACTGGGTTGTTACATGCAGTTATTGATTTGCAATTACGACACTGTTTGAGGGTTTTTTTTCTGCTGGAAATATATTCCCAGTAGCAAGTTGGGAAAGATCCACTTTAAAAGTTCAGTTCTGGTCTGAAGATTTACATTGTGGAAATTTCTGGGTCTGGGGGAATCTTCAGTTCTGAATTGCACGGGGTGAATCAAGTATTTATTTCTGATTCACTGCTGGGCCCTGGCCAGAACAGCAGAGATATCTGACACTGGGAATCATTATTAGGGCTGTCAGCAAAAGTCAGGCTGAATAATTCTTATTGCAGGGTGACACAGGAGGTGGAAGGAACACCTCTGGCATTTCAAATCCTGGATGGTTTAGGCTGCTAGAGATTGTCCTACACAATCCTGCTTGCAAGGCAAGAGACTGATTCACACAGGAGAACAAATAGAGCCTTTCACAGCCATTTCCACAGGGATGTTTTCTAACTCTCATTCCACTGGGCAGCCCAGGACTGGCAGAAGTTTTTACTGACTGCCCAGGGAGATTTCCCAGCCTGTAGCTCCTTGTGGCACTAATGAGTTTGGTCTTTGGGGAAGAAATCCAAATTTCTGATTGTTCAGCATAAATTTGCAAAGGTAAATGGGATGGCTCCCTCTTTTGTAAAAGGCAAAAAGAAATTTGAGTGATAGCTGCAAGTAACAACATTTTGATAAAGCTTAAAATATAAATCTGCTTTTTTTTCTTTCCAGACACAAAATGTTTGTAAATGATTGATAACTTGCATCATAATACTTTTGCTCCACTTGAAGCAAGTTCAAATTCAAGTTGGTATTTTTTTACCAAGAATGTGACTCAATAATTAGGGAAGGAGACTGGAAGTCAGAGAATCTTGCTGTAAATGATGCCAGATTCACAAATACATATATCTTGATTTATGCAAGTTATGTTGCCTTTCTGGAATGATTCAAAGGGATAGGTATAGCAGGGGCTGTGATTGCTTACAAATATTTAAATAGATGTTTACTAGACATATAAAACAGTCCTGCATATTTCTACAGACTAGTTTGTATTATTTCAGTGTGATATTAAAAAATCCTGTTCTGTAGATTAGTAACATCTCTGTTGCAACTGGCAAAGGAAAAAAAAAAAAGAAAACATATAGAAAGAAAAAGGAAACAACAACAAAAATGCAACCAGGTTCAGAATAACTTTGGTCCAGAACAAGCCAGAATAAAGCCAAGGGTAAATTTTGTTTCAAATCATAAACTCTCATTTGACCTGCATTAGGATTTCAATGCACAAGCCTCACTACTTCAAATTCTGTCTGAAGCAGAGTGTGTGCTCAAAGCAGACCTGCACTGAGAATTAACCAGCCATCTCCAGACCCCAAACCAGTTTTGTTCACATTCTGCAGATGCCATCACAAGACCCAGGTACTTGGATACTGCCTGGAATTGCAGACAACTGTGCTTTAAACTGGTATTTGGAGTTTGAATTCTGCCACCAGCTGAGGATGTCCCAGCCTGGCCATTTAAAAAAAAAAAAAGACCAAAAAAAGATAACTAGATAAAGAAATCATAGTTTCTATGACATGTTTTTAACTGTGTTTCCTCTGACATTCATCCTTTCCCACAACTTAGAGGATCAGATCAGTAGAGGTTCTCATGTAGGAAGGCGCCACAGAGAGAATTACTTCCAATGTTCTCTGTCAACAGGCTCTGTCTCCTCAGTGCTAAATCAAACACACTAATGTGCACTTTCCCCACAGCAAACTCCACAAAAAACTCGGAGTTTCAGGTTGAGCAGAGCTGAATTGCAGAGAGTGATCCCAGGTTAAATTCCCGTTAATGCACTGGAAGTGGATTAGGAGATCAAAGCAGCTGCTGCCAAAACCCATCCTGTGTGCATCTCAGGAGCTTTCCCCCAGAGCTGCTCCAGAGTGGGCTCTGAACCACAGCTCTGCACCACTCTGTGCTTGCAGTTCAAAGGATAATTATGCTCTGAACCTCTGTTTTCTTGGACAGGAGGCTCTCAGTGGATCAGTTTGGGAAGCGCCATTCAGCCTTTGTCAGTCACAGAGAACGCAGCAAACTGCTCAGCCCCTGGCAGAGTCTTCTGTTTAAGGCCTCACAGACATATGCAGACCTCACTTCTGTTCCTGATTTTGCTCCTGTTCTATTTCTTTCCATCCCTACAAAATGAAAAAAACCAAAACAAAACAAGAAAAATAATAATAACAGCAGTAATGGAGAGAGCTCAAAAGCAGAAGGTTCAGTATGTGCACAGAGAATCCTACTATACCAGTATGACTAAAAACATACCTGAAAAACTAGTAGGGTTTTTTTTCTAATAAAATACTTCATTAGATACAAAACAAAAATATTTCTTTTTAGAGCCTACAAAATAGATTCCATGGGTTACCTGTATATTTGGAAATGCTTCTTAAACCACCAAGAATTAAATAAGGTATCAGCCCTGGGCAAAATTCTCAGGTCTGGAGAAACTCAGGCCACAGATCTGAGGGATCACATAAAATTCACTTTTTATCTGCTGGCAAAAAGAGTTATTTATCCCGCAAAAATACCCTCAAGGTTTGATGACAAAAGTAATTAAGTCAGGTAGTGACTTAATAATCCCAGTTACCACCACTTCCTCAGTACCCTGAAAATTCCAGAATTCAGACACTTCTAGGCCAATATGGAAAAAGAATGACCTTTTCCCAGTTCTTTGGCTTGGCTTTCTTTTCCTCCAGCAAGCAGAGGTAATTTATTTTGGCCTGCTTTTTCTGGAGAAGAACTTCCTAACACTTCTCACATCATCTTCCTGCTAAGGATTCCTACCCTCATTCTGCTCAGCTGGAGCAGCAAATCAGTCCCTGGTCCTCCCTCTTTAGAATTTCCATCACCTTTAAATTGTTTCAAAGAAATGCTGAATGTACAGTGAAATGTGTTTACTCACATTTGGTGGAGACATTATCTAGATTAAGGATTTTTGCTTCCCATCTACCTCAGCAATTTTATCTGCAGCTTACCAGCCAATATTTGAAATTATGTGGAAGGAGCTGATCTTTCCAGCTGAAGACCAGATGGTGATTTCTCAAAACACCCCATGCTGAACAGAAGATGGAGAGGGATATTCAGGTAGCTTTTCCTGGCTAAAAAAAAAAAAATCTGGAATTGTCTTTTTCTGGTCACCTCAGGCAGCACTGGCCCCACTGCCCCAGTGCTGTGCTCAGCTGAGACACGAGTGAACTTGAAAACAGAGCTCAGTAAACCCCAGCAATTCACTGGAAAACACTCCAGGGAATTTACAGACAATGTATGGCAACAAATCTTGTTTTCTTGCTAAGGGCAAAGCTTAACTATTCCTTCCCAGAATTTTGTGCCCTAAAGCATAACCATGCATGGCTACAGACACTGATTCAAGCTAATCCCAAGCAGTTTGAAAAAATAAGGGAATAAATAACAGGATAAAAGCAGTGATTTTTGACTGCTTTCCTCTAACATCTGTTTTGCAGATTCTTTTTCTTGCCAGTGCTTTTAAACTTTGTTACCTATGAAGAGGGTTTTATATAGGTGAACTCAAATTCAAGGAGTTCAGGAGAGCAGAAGGGAAACACTGCACCAAGGAACTGGATATTATCAGACAGAGTTCAATAAATCAGGTCACCATCATTTTATAAAAGGTGCTTTTACCCTCAATATTTGGAATTTAGATCCGTTTGCTTTGATTATTGGAAGCTGGCCTCTGACCAAATACATTTTAGAAGTGATTTTTTTTTTTCTCTACATGAGCAGCAAGATAACCAAGGTCACCTGCAGGTAATGCAAAGGGCAGTCACCTGTTGGGGCCAGCAGCATGGACATGGCTCTGGTGCCCACTCTGTCTCAATAAAAATTGTATTTTAGCTGGACAATACAGAACATTGCCTGAAATGTAGTAGAATTTTGTCTCACCTGGTACCACATCCTAATAAAATCAGTGTAAATTCAGACAGTATCTCTGCAATCACTCTGCAATCTGATGTGTTTTTTGGAACTTAAATCTGTGTTATTATTCATATTCTCCTTGCATAGCAAGAAACTGCTGCAGGTACATCAGAGCACAAAATCCAGCCACAGAAGGGACAGAAGGGTTTCAGGGACAAGGTTTCAAGCAACAAATCTACCCAACAAAAACAGAATGCTGAATGTTGATAGCTCTGCGCTGAAGAGGTTTCTATTCATTCCTTTTCTATTAAGCAAGACTCCTTTTGTTTCCAATGAAAACCAATTGTTACCATAGCTGTGTAACACAACTGAAGAATGCAGAGGGCCTTGCCTTTCTCCATTTACAAATTAGTTATGTTCAGCTTTATTCCTAGCCAAGGTCAATAACACACCTCAAGGCAACAAAAAAAAGGCAAGTTAATCAGGGAGTGTAACATTTAAATCTACTTTACAAGGAAAGGGAAAGTCAAGGCAGAGGCACACAGCACACTCCTGCTGCCACCAGATTTCCCAAGGACGGCAGCATGATCCATCCCTGCCCTTTGTCTCAAATTTTGCCCAGAATCCCACCCTCTGGTTTCCACACCAGAGGCTCAAGCAGAAGTGAGGAGGAGGGAGCTGCACCCAGAGAACGCAGCCCAAGTCAGGGAGAAGCTCAGGGGGGAAGGGGAGAGCTCTGTGGGCTCTTTCAGGTGATGGAGGTGCTGTAAGCAAAGTTTCTAGAAACCCTAACTCTGGGTGGGCACACAGGTGTTAAGAGCAGGCAGACAGGGAGATAGATCTCTTTCATGACTCATTTTCTGTCTGCCTTGCTGGCAAAGCTCTGTTGTGTTTCCAAAGATGCAAAGCATCCTCATGGATATGAGGGAGTGTATGATAAAAGATGACTTGCTTTTAAAATCCTATAGATATCAGAATGTTGAGATTTAACTTCTTTTTTTTTTATACTGGGAAATCTAATAAGAAGGCACGGAATTGAAGACAGGGCCCATATCCTACTTAACTGGTGAAAGAAGTTAAATGTATTTTTTTTATATATTCCCTCCTTTTTATCCCAATACAAGGGTCACACTGACAATTCTGTGCCTAAAAAAATGCCTTTCATTCTCAACTCCTCAGCTTATAGTCAAATTCTAAAGCAAGACCAGGCAATGATTTAAAGAAATCCAAACCAATTTTTTTAAAAGATCAGAATCCCTAATTATGTTTCTATTATAATGCAGGGAAAACTGTTGAAAGGGGCAAAGGAAGCAATGAGAGAAGAGGAAGAGGCAAAACATAAGCACATTCCTCCTACCATTGGAAAGTTGACTGTGCTCTGAGAAGTTAGGATGCTGCACATGAATGCCAGAAGATTGTTGGGATTAGGCTTTATCATGACAAGAGAGCCCCTCAAAGTGTGCATCTGGCTCAAGATGTCACAGGAAACCACAGCATGCACCTGGACTGAGGTGTTCAAGTGGAAGCCAAGCAAATTGCAGCTTCCACACCATGGTTATGAGACTGAACCCAACGTTTTTTGCTCAAATTTGAATCCCTGTGTTACATTTGCTTAGAACTCAATCTCCGTCCTTCGTTCTTGTTAACAAGCAGCTGCCTCTCAATGTTTTCTCTGTATTTTGGTGACTAATTTGTTTTGAATGCTCTCTCCAGTCCCAGTATTTAATGGAAAAGTGTGTTTCTGCAAATTTCATGCGAGAGGTCCTCAAAGTCAAAAGCTCTCTTGTCACAGCACCATCACAGAAGCTCCTCCACTAAATGTTTCAATGCCATTCTGCTTGGTCGTAACAGACAATAAACATCTCGAAATCATTCAAATTCCCACAAAACATGCAGTTTCCAAGCAGTTTTCCCTGGAGTTGTCTTACAGAGGGCAGCAACAGCACTGCTGGCTGACACCCAGAGGCTCAGGTCATCATCTCCCTCATCAAAGCTTATGTTTCATCTGAAGGTAACAACATCCTTCAATTTTACATTCTGCTTAAAGATAGATTCTGGGCAGACACTGCTGAAAAACAAGATTAAGAAGCAGAAGGTCAAAGAGCAGGGCAAACAAGAGCACCCTATACCCTGCAAACTAAACAGCAGCACAGGGATACTAAAGCAACATTCTGTGCTTAATATCACAGCAACTGCAAAAAGAAAATCCTGGCCTGGTCTAAACCAGGCTGCTGTGGTCTAAACCAGAGAGGTTCAACATGGACATCCAGCAGAATTGAATGATAAAATGATAAAGGTGATGGCTCAGATAAGACAATGAACAAATCAACCTCCATTCAGAATTTCTCTATTTACAGCATGTAAGACAAACTGTGAGGATCACAGAGCAAAGTGACCCAGGGAGTTCCTTGCCCAGCAGAATAATTTTTTTCTTTTTTTCTCACATTCACTCTCCATCCCCAGAGCACAACAGCAACTTTTCTGTAAGTTTGGATTTTTCTTTGCAGCTGCAGAGATGAGGAGGATAAAGATTTCACACCATTTTCACAAAAGAGAACAATTTTCTTAGTATTTTTCTTTTAGGAAAAATACAAGCATCCACACACATGCATTGTAAATTGCATGTGAACTAAATAAAGAAACTGTTCAAATGGTTCTTGTTATGAAAGCCAAATATAACAAATGCTGAAAGCCTCTGTAGCTAGAGGAGATAAATTGCATTGTAAACCACTGGGACAACAATAAGGAAATCACAATATTTTGTATAAATTACCACTTAGAAACAACTCTCCCCCTCTTATACAAGTAATCTACAAGAAAGGTAAAAAATGCAAGAAAATGGAAATTAAAAAAAAAAACAAAAAAAACAAAGAAAAAATAACAAATATGGAAATATTACTAAGCTGCACACTATCAATATGAGTGAATGGATTAACAGCAGTAATCCTAAAGACTGGGAAACTAAATTAATTTTTCTCCCTCACAAACTCCTCTCCTGACATTTCACTTGTCCATCAGATAAAGTGATTTGCAGCATTCCCTCATTCATCTGGAGTCTGCTGAATGACCTATTGACAGAGTCTACTCCCAAAGAGCAGACACCAAAGGAGTAGTGCTGAGCAATTTCCCAGATAAATGGCTTTTCACGACTTCCAGGTAACAGTGTCACAACTCAGGCACCTTTGAGTAATGACCTTGAGCCATCTGAAATTTCTGCAGGAAGGCAGGACCACAGAGACTGGATACCAGGAAAAGCTTCTTCACAGAAAAGGTTATCAAACACAGGAACAGGCTGCCAGGAAAGCAGCTGATTCACCATCCCTGGAGGTAATTAAAAGAAGTGTAGATGTGTCATCTGGGGACATGGCTAGTGGTGGGCTTGACAGTAAAAGCTGGGCTTGATGACCTAAAATGGTCTTTTCAGCCTAAATGATCCTGTGATTCTATGGAAATAGAAAGAGCAGGTTGCAAAGTGAAAGGCAGGATGAGAAATGCATTGCTCAGAGTTTCTCTAGAAGAAATGTCACTTTTTGAGAGCAAAGGTAGCTAGCATCCCTGTGGAATAAAGTGAGGTGATGAGTGTGAGGAAGAAAGGAAAATGATACGGCAGTTTCACCCTCAGGAGAACAAAGGCAGGTTGTAAAGATAAGTAAACGTATCCTCTGTGAATAACATGGGTTTTTATGTGCTATAAACCACTCAACATACACATATTTCTGGAATCCAGTAGCAAGATGAACTGCAGCATCATGAATTGCAGCTTTTAAGCTCATCTTTGGTATTTTTGCAGCAAGGGACCAAGACAGGTCTGACCAGGACCAGAGTGATCACTTTCTACAGAACATTTCCTCATTGTCATCACAGTTTTGCCCTTTAGAGATTGCCAGTGAGAGCTCCTTCTGCTGCAGAGTGGTGGCTTAGCATCACACCTGCAGGAACACTTTGAGAAGGGCAGTGCAGGGGCAGTGCAAAATCTGGGAATGCCAAAAGTTCTTCTCTGTGGGGAATTTGCTGTTGCAGAGTAGCAGACATAGACCATGGAGTTCTGTGTGGTTTTTCTTGGGCGTGTTCTAGGTGTGATATGAAGGCTGCTTTGCTTGTACTCAGGGATTTGTAAGAAGTCCAGCACAAATTCTCGTTCTGGGCAGGTTTCTTTCAATACACACCCTTCTCTAGTAAAGTTGTGAAGGCTTAATGGAGTTCCATACAAGGACCAGAGAAAAATGGTGTTTAAGAGCTGTAAGACTACATGGACTTCATTCATACTGAAGCACTTCCTCCTAAAGTGCAAGCAGCTCCCTCAAAATCATGCTTCTTCCTCTGGAAAAGTAGTCCTTATGGGGAAAAATCACCTTCAGAATAGAATTTGATGACTCTTCTACAGATGCAGGTGTATCTGAGCCTCAACTATGACTTGATACCTCTCATTATGGTTGATGAATTTAATAACAGCATTTGCACCAGCTGCAATTCTTCTTTATAGCTAGTTATCTATACTTACTCTTGACAAAAAACCCCATTCTTCAGCACAGAGATAAAATCAGAGACGCTCCTTTCTTCTTTAGTCTGAGGAAGAGGTTCCAGGGCATTGCAGCAAATTAATCCTGCAGTTTTACCTCCAGTTTTAGAAGGGATTTAAAATCAAAGTGCCAGTGAGAGGCACACCCATGTGAAGGCAGAGAGAAGGGATTTAAACAGAACCTGCTAGATCTTAAAGCACTGATTAGTTCAGTAACAGGCAAGTCTAAACCTTGCATGCACTCCTGCAGAGTTCCAGGCGAGAATAGCTTAAGTATTTTCAAGAAACTATAGTTTAGCAGTTTAATGCTTTGCTTTCTCATCTCAAAGGATCACAGGCATCAGGCTGTGAGCTTCAAGCCTTGGTGTTTAAGTAGAAGCAGCTACCAAAAGCCAGATTTGAATCCTTTGTTTGAGTATAGAATCATTTTCAATAGCAGCATTCAATCTCAAAATATATTATTAACAACTGAGCTAGGAGTAGATTTTGTTCCATAATTAAAGTACATGAAGTGTTACATCCAACTGCCTCTTATGGAAACCATGACAGAACCAGACTTGACTGTTGGTGCAACTGCTCCAGCAATCACCAAAAAAATCACCAAAAATATGACGTATTTTAGATTTAAATGTCATTCTGATTCCAGCTCTAGAGTGGTTTATTTCCAAAAGCTGCATGCCATCTCTCAGCTAGCAATAGCTACACAGAAAGTGGATTCCAGCTGGCCAGACCAAGATGGTCCTTCCAGCAGAGGCTGAACATGTTCAGTAAAGATGTGGACCCTATTAGTACAAGTATCTGTGTTTGCAAATTTAGAAGATTTGGTCCAAGGGAAAGGAAGTGCTCTTATGCAGATATTAAGAGTCCAAGCTATCAGTGTAGATAGAAGAACTTACCTGACATTCATCAAGCTATGCAGCAGCAGTGTCCACAATCATGTTTTTGATATTTGCCAGTTATTAGTTCCAATTCCTGTTTCCCCCATCCTCTTAATCTTTGCTACCCTTCTGCTTACCAATTCTGCAACAAATCAGATGATAATATTTATTAAGACATCCTTTTATAACACCAAAAACCTTACAGAACCAGCTCACCTTGTGGTTGCATACAGGCTGCTGGAAACAGATGAACAAAGAATTTGAATTTCAAGGGTGTCAGTGTTACCTATGATAATAGACAGGTAAGCCAAAAGCTACCATGTAACATACTTGTCCAAATCTTCACCTTTTCTTTAACTAGAAAACAGCTACAAGCTTTTTTTTTTGTTTGTTTTTAAATAATTTCTCCCTTTCTATCCATGGCTATTTGTCCTGCTCCTGACTCTACAGTCCCCCTTATGCTATCAGTGATCAATTTGGTGGTCTTCCCACTAAGATTTTTATCTTATATGTGACCTGGTCTTCCCCAAAATCTATCATTTTATGGCATGGAAAAAGCAGCTAGCAGTGAGGGCCCAGCACAGTGCACTTATGGGTTTCCAATAGTATCTCTTCTTGCCACACAAAGGGAACTTTTCTCCCCCAAGGGTCCTCAGATCTCAGACCACCAACACCAAGACCAAAGCCAGCCAGTTCACAAGCCCACAGAAAACACACTTGGAGAACTTTTCCATTTGCAGTGTTTGACTTGCATTCATTGCCATCAACATGAGATGAAGGGAATTACCTTATCAGGCCTTTGTTGAAGAACCGGCAGATTCTCCTGCCTGCTTAACAAAAGCGAAACTGTGCTTGATCTCCTTAGTAACCGTAGCAAACAAATATGCTCAGAAAGGGGGGGACAATCTACTAACATGGAAACAGGTTCAGTTTATTTCTACACTGTCGACACATTTTAATGCTAACCAAGTCACAGCTGGGCAACAGCAGCTATAAATCTACATCCTGGTGCTGTGCAATGCCATTCTCCTGACTTTCCCTCTTCTTGGAGCTTAACATCTGTTCAGAAGAACTTCCACGGAGCATTAGAACTCATCTCTGCATCTCAGCTGGACATTTTCACCCTGTTTCCAAGCAAGCTGCCTAATCCAAGCCACGACCAGGCCTTAGCCATTCTCCTCCCTCTCAAACACTTGCTGTGGAAAAAGCATCAGCCACATCTGCCAAAACAGCATTATCTGAGACAGAGTGCTGCTGACCCCACCCTTGACACTGCACATCTGAGAAGGGGTCCATCAGATCCACACTATGAACATTATTTACTAAATGTTGTGTGTTCTGTACTTCAGCCAGTGTTACACAACCAAGGACAGCCAACAGCTATCAAATTAACAGCAGAGCCTTGGGTGCAAGGCACTGTTTTTATGGACAGAGATTTCTGTCAGGGATAGTTTGCATGCTCCGTGGGCTGTGAGAGTAGAAACTCAAGAGCTCCTTATGGAATTATTGTGGGGCAGGTTTGAGAAGTTCATCTGACTACCCAAAATACAGCAGTGCTTTCCTGTGTAGAGAAGGACAAGGCAGCAAACAAACACTGAGCAGTCTGCACCCATGGCAAGAGGCATTCAACAGCACTTCCCCGATCAATCTGCCCCCCATTTTCAAATGAAAGCCTGTGCTTTTCCAGTGTAATTCCTCTGAAAAAAAAAAGCTGAAGTTGCAAACTGCAGCCCTTCCTGAAGGGATCTGGAATCACCCAGTTGGGGCACAAGCCATGCAACTTCTTTTCAGCATGGGCGCACTTTGAGAAGTTATTTTTAAGGAAGCAGCATCAGTTTTATAACTTTAACTTGTGTTACTTTCCTCCAAGTGGTGGGCTCTTACCTCCCCTTTTATTTTCACTTCTGCCATTGAAACATCTTTTCACAAGTTCAAGATAAATAAAGAAGTCAAGTCACATAGAGAAGATGACATTTTACAAGAAACACCAACACTCACATTCGGCTAAAAGCCAAGCTCTATCCCCAACTAAAGGGAAATAAATTGAGAAAAGACAATTTCCCTAAGTTACCCAGCATTGTTCTGTCTGAAGCTTTTTTCAATGTGACAACTACATCAGATACACAGACCACTGAACACAGCTTAGAAACAAAAACTGTTCCTACAGCTTCAATGAAACTAACTCCAAACTCTTGGCGCATCAGTCTTGTTTTGTTTCTAACTACTAGTTCAGTTTATATACCCTTCCCAATGACTGAGAGGCAATAAAATTGAAGCCACCTCTTGTTCTAAGCAAAAAAAGAAAGTAATTGCAATCTGTTTGTAGACTTCATGGCTTAGAGAGAAGCATTTCACTGTGTCTGATTGTAATTAACACCTCTGATTCTTCAATTAGCAGCAACATGTCAATCTGATGACTTCACTTGGAAATCAACATTTTGATAGTTAACAATTGTGAAAGAAGGACTTTAAATTCAGCTGGTTACTCTTGATCCTGCAATGGGGTAGTTGAAGGAGGGGTAGGGAAGACAGGGGAAAATAAAAATAAATAAGCAAATAAAATAAAAATAATAATAAAAAAACCCCAAACCTGGAACAAGTTTTAAGTCTAACTTGAGTGTTCTTCCAGGAAGAAAACCCAGCCTAATGATAAGTCTGTCCTGCTTACTTGCAAATGGGCCATATCACAGCTTTATGTACCCTGGGGAAATCCTGCTGCCTTGTTTTTTTTTTTCCTCACTGAAAAAGTAGATATAATAGTGCTGACTTGACTTGTGAGCTTTGAGTAGAGATAAAACTGTTTCTAAATGTAGACAAGCTCTTCAACTTTGATCACAGACTTTAGGGCAAAATGTTAAAGCTTTTAGTTGGAGCCAAGAGCACTAGAAGCAAGGTGGTAAAAAAAAACCCAAAACAAAAGACAAAACTCTAATGGCATCTCAAATGGCCAAACTTTAAACTTCTAACCAGCTTCTCCGCTCACTCTGAAAGTGAGAGAACTCTGTTTTTTTAAACTATTTTTATTTAGAAATGAAGAAACAAAGATGAGGAGGAATAGACAGGGGAAATATCTCAGCCCTGGCACTCAGAGCATTCTTAGCACTCTTTGTAAGTGACATCCTCCCATCATCCCTGTTGATTCAAGTGATTGTGCATGGTGATATGACACAGAAGAAAGCAGGGTTTTGGAAGGGACTGTACACCACAGCTCAACAATCCACCAGCCCACGCAGCTGGAGCAAAATTAGGAATTAATCAGCCCAGTTAAGTCTCCTGAGGAGCACAACGACCCTGGCTCTGTTGTGCACAGGCTCTTCCACACGCCTCTGTGATTACCATCCAAAACACACAACATTTAACATACAAACCTAAAGGAGCACAAATGTGTCTCTGCTGTTCCACAGTCCAGGAGCTGGGTGCAGTCCAGCACGGACAGCAAGCCCTGTGCAAATGCAAATTAGGTGCTGGCTTAAATGTTCCCCTCTCTGGCCTTTCATCCAGGTTTTGGTGGGAGCAAATTGCTGTGCATGCAATGGTGGCACTGAAGCACTTCAGCTTCCCTGGTGTTCCCTCTGTATCCAAGCTCCTCAGCTGGGCTTTGCACATGGAATCTCACTGGTGTTCCTGGCCTCTGGAACACCTTAATTTGCCATGGCTTTCCCACAGGTGTCTAATGAAAATTACCACAGACCCAGGGAAGTTTTAAAGTGCATCTCTACCTGTCTCCACCCTGACAGCCCTGGAACCACAGCACAGACACCTTCCTCTCCAAACCCAGTGCTCCAGTCACATTGCCAGTCCATGTGCATCCCTGTCTGTGAAAAGGACCAGAATTTATGGCAACCTTCCAGTCTGGGCTGGATCAATGCCTGACTCACCCCAAACACACAAATCCTCCTCCTCTGCTCCCACAGCCGGAGATTTTGGACAACAGACCTTAATTCAGCAAGACATCCACAGAAAAGGGGAAGGTGTTGCCTGTATTCCCCACAGCCACCCAGATGCCAGGATGAGTTTTGGGGGCACTCCTTGCCCCCAGGCTCCTCTAGAAGAGTGAGGCACCAGATACAGCTCCTGTATCCTACAGATACCTCCTGCAGGGGTTCCTGCCCTCCCCATTCCCACCTCTGGTAGCCCCAAAATTCCACCATGGGTCACCACTGATGGCAGAGTGGATCAGGAGAGAAGGCACTGTGCAACAAAACACATTCAGAGATATTTTGGGCAGAAAACAGAGCGCCTTTTACAAAATCTGGCATCAAACATAGTGAAAAGCAATCGTTGTTACACACAACATTATGTATAAGTTCAAGAGGCATATAATGTTAGAGAGAGAGATTTTTAGGGGATTATTTAATGCTCTTCATAATTTTTTACTCCTGGTTAGAAAAGTTATCATTGACCTTCAAAACAAATAAAAATATGCTTCTGATCCTTGTTTGAATTGAAAAAATAGCTTGAAATCTGAGGGGTTCTGGGCAAAAGACTTAACACCTCTGTGAAAAAAGACAAACAGCCTAGGTATGAAGTCCTGTTTCCTATCTCCTGCCTGGCTCCCCAGTAAATTACTTCAAAGAATGGGAGCCTAATTTATCCTCACTCAAAGTCACGCCCATTCCTGAAGGAATTATTTTATTCCCATTGCCCATTTGAAAAATCAGAATGTACTGCACTGCCTAAAAATGATCTATACTTGCAGCTTAAGAAAACAGTTTTGAAACAGATCTAAATTAGGTTTAACCATCTCTCACACATCCCCGCCTGAAGGAGCACCCTAGCAACAACCTTCAGCATTTCACAAACATTTGCTACTAATTATGGGTTCTTAGAACAATAATACAAGGCCCCATGCTTTACAGAAGGAGGCCAAAAGCAGCCTCAAAAGTAAGCCTTAGCCTTTAATTTAAACCAGTGCCATACAAATTCTCAAATATACATTGCAAGAGCTTCCCATAACACCGCTCTGATTAATGGCTCCAGAAACTTGTAAAAGCTCAGCTGTCAAGCATTAAAATGTAGGCTGAGAAAAAGCTCATGTAGAGCAGCTAAATAAAAAATCCTTTGAGACAGCTTTTCCCTGCACCTTGAGCAGTGGCAACACAACAGAGCAGCCCACACAGGAGAGCTCCCAAGAGCTGTAGGTCTTGCTCAAGGGCTCCCATACCTGCTCAAGCCATTAATCAGACCCTGGGACAAGCCAGGCTGCCCCATCCACCCCCATCTCTGACCTCCCAGCCAGCCTTCCATGGCTCATCCATTCACATCACCAGGCTCTCCCTAAAAGCTCCTCTGTTACTGCCTGAGCTCTTTCCAGCCTTCAAGTGCTCTTCTGCTGCCCTTGGCCCTAAGCAGGAGACAGGCACAGAAGCAGCACTATCCTCTCCAGGCCCCTCTTGTTCTTTTCCTCAGGTCATCTTGCCTCAACAAGTGGCCAAGCCGTGTCCAGCCCATCTGCTCCGGGTGACACCACTTGGCCAAGATGGTGTTCTGAGGTTCTTGCAACCTTAACCCTTCTGTGATTCACTTCAGCTGGGCTTGAGAGAGACATTTAGCACAGGAAGCTCAGCCATAAACCCTGTGAAGATGTACTGACAGAAACCCCTTTGGCAGGAGACTCTGGAAGATGCAGCATCTGCTCAGGATGCACCTGGGTCTTAAGAGAAATTAGCGTCTGATGGGGTTGCTCCTTGCTGAGAAAATAAGGGGTCAATTGTTGTGGTTATTTTTTATTTGTTCTCATTATTTGTTCGACGTTTAACTCTGTGAGTGGTGTTTAACACTCACTACTTAGCAATTCCTGGGTAATTTTTAGTGAAAAAAAATTTGTGTGCACAGCCTCTGTGGTGCATTTTGGATTTTCTCTATGATGGGAAAAGGAAGGTGTTATGAAACTGTTCTGTTTGTCTTTAATGCAAGAATTGCATTGGCTCATAAAATTCAAAAGCCGAATGACAGAAGAGAGTAAACACAACAGATTAAATAAATAATAGACAAATAAATAAACAATATATTAAATAAACAATAGATCAAATAGACTACTGGCATTGACTACCACATATTCCAATGATTCAAATGATGGCAGAATTGCTTTTACTCATAGAAACTGAGAATATGAGAAATATCAAGGAATAAAAAGAGCTTTATAGTTTGCTGAAGCTGGAGTTTCCTTCCATGGTGGAAAGGAAAAAGAAAACAGCAGGATGGTTTTAGCATGCAATACATTGGGAAAAGAATGTCCCTGCAGTGAACCAGCTACTTTGTCCTGTGAGACTGAAGCCTGTTCATACTCTGCAAAACTGTTCCTACAGCAGACAAAACTGTCCCTAAGTTTCCCTGGGTCAGACAGCTGATTTACTGCCAAACATCCTCCACGTCTCGCAAAATTCCCATCTGTCCACACTGTGGAAAGGGGGGATTAAAGCCTTTCTCTCCCACTCCCCTGGCTACTTTACAAACTTACTGGAAATCCACTGTCTTTGTGAGGGAGGAGAAGAAACAAGGAGCCAGGGGCCTCCTAGAGACAGAGATTTTGATATCCTTATAAAAAAAAGCCCAGGGGTTTTTCAATGTTTCATCAAAACACTGAACCTGCAGCTGCTGGATCACAGTCCTGTTGTGTCTTATGGTTTTATTTGCAGGATTTGGGTAGAGGTGAAGAAAAAAAAAAAAAAAAAACAAAAAACACTGCTGTATCTGTTCTTCCCCCAGGCATAAAAAAAACCCCAAACAACAATCCTCGGATGTGAGTCTTCTGGAAGTTTGGGAAAAGCTAAACTCCAAGTGCTGCAGTTCTGGACAGTCCTCACCTAAAACTTGCATTATATTGGATACTCAGAGGTCTGGGTTATCATGAGATCACATAGATATTGAATTAAAAACTGCTGGATTTGAAAAATTTGATAGTGATGGCAAAATAATGGGGTTTTTTTCCTTGTGCTTCAGGGGGGGAAATGCATTCCAACAAAAGTAGGCTTCTACCCAAAGGCATCTCAAGATTTCACTAAATTATGGGTTTGGTTTATAAAACAGAAGAGTGTTTTTGAATGGCAAGGACTTTTGCTTCCACAATATGCCACAAAACCAGAATATGCATTATACAACAAAAGTCCCTTGCTGAAGTGTTTGGAAATGGCAGGTATGTGTAACTCTCTGAAAAACCTGATGATAAACTTCTTGCATTATTACCCTTGTGACAGACAGAAAACTGGCTTTTTAGACGAAATTTTTTATAAATTTCAGCAGTAAGTGTACTATGTACTATGATTTTATCATTAAAGGCTGAGATGACACAGCTGCTACAACGTTGAACAATCCAACTAGAAATATGAAAGGGGACAAAGTTTGCCATCAGATCTGAAATTAATGATAAACATATCTTTTACCAATGCATTATTTAAAACGTACGTGATGGTGCTAATTTTTGGGAATATCCTAGTAATTGTTTGGAATTTTGGCTTTTGAGGGGCTGAAACAACAGCAGAGCTTCCACTATCCATTCTGCTCTGCTGCTCACCCACATGGCAACCTGGGATTCACAAAGAGCTCCTTGTCCATCTCTGCCATCCTTCATCCTCTGTGTTTGAGAAGACAGCGCTTCCACACAGGTCAATATTCAAGCTGTGAGGCTTCCTGTTGTTTCTGGCTCTTTGCAAGTCTCCCCCAGCACTTCCAGGGCTTTTCCTAATTAACCCAGCCCCAGCCTCAACCCCTGCAGCAAGCACTGGCATGTTTTCCTGGTGTGATTCATGCCTGGCTGGTTTGCAGAGGACATTAAGACTAGAGCTACAGACCATAATACTGAAGCCAACTGCAGAGCAGGGCTGGTGCCATTAAATTATTGGGAGCATGAGTCAATAAAGAGGGATGGGACACTCCTGGCTCTAACACCCCCCTAGGAGGGAATGAAAATAAACAGCCCACAATGGATGACAGATAAAAGCAAGTGAAGGCACTGAATACTTAAAGGGAATGGTTTCCTACCTGCTTTCCTTCTTACTCTCCTAAGTTTTGAAGCTGTTCATTCCCAGAGGTAATGGACTCCTCTTGCAGTAATGCAGCAGGTGAAGAGGAGAGGTTCTTCTGTTTGAAACAACTGAGTGCTCTTTTCTCTTGCCAGCCAGGGCTTAGGGTGCAAATCAGGGCTCATGTGTGTTTTCTGGGTCAAGAGCTGGCTTTCAGTCTCTCTCAAGCTACAGAAAAGTTTACATTTCACCCCTTGCACTAATGGAGTGGCATTGCGCTAAGGAGGTGCACTGCCAGAAGCATGAGAAGAGCATGAAACAGCAGCACCTGTTACCTATTTTTGGGTCTAATTACCACCCATTACCATGTCCTTTCTGCCTTCTTTTACAAAGAGTTTGTACCTGAAGAAGGGGCAGTGGAGTCAGCAGATGACTCATGCAACTACTTTGGGACACGTGGCACGTCCCAAAGCTTCTAAACATTCAAAGTTCTACTATTTTAATTATAAAGCTGTTTTGACAATTATTTTACAAGTCTGTGGGAGCTCAGCCCTGCAGCAAGGCTCTCTCTCTCCTAGTCTAAAGCTGTTTTGACAATTATTTTACAAGTCTGTGGGAGCTCAGCCCTACAGCAAGGCTCTCTCTCCTAGTTTTGATGCCCACACAGCAGCCACTTTGCTTAGAATTGCGTGGCATTCAGGTGTGCATCAGAGTGGGGAAATAAAACTTGTTAATCCTACAGAAGTTCAGCACCAGCAGTCAACAACTGAGGTAAGCAAGAAAAAATAAGCAAAACCCTTGGACCTTGGTAAAAATGCACAGTGGAGCACTTTTTCCTTTGGAGTGTACATGCTATTCCATATTTTCCACAGGTTTTCCATTGCTGGAAATGGAACCTACCTGGCTTGGCCAGTGGTTGAAGTCTGCAGGTAGATAAAGATCCTTGATACTGTCAGGTCAATGCATCAAAACCTGCTCTTCTTTATTTACTGAGAGAAAGTTACCTGTAAATAAACATCTTTTGGTCAAAACTTTTCCCTCAGCAACAGATATATTTGTTCAGAGAGAGGCCTTAAACAAAAATATATTTCCACAAAGTTTTTTTTTTCAAAGTTTCTGCAGCAAAGGTTTTAGTCTTACTAGCTGGAGTATTTTGAAACTTCTTTTATGTAACAATGACAGGATAAAAGGAAATTTCTCAATATTATTAATTTATGTGAAGTTACTGTAATATTTTGTTGTGTGAAGTTATCTCAATGTTTTGCTTAAATTTAAAATTTGAAAAAAGGAGTTTGGGTTTGGAGTTTTTTTCCTGCCTGTTGGAAACTTTAAGTTATCTATACTTTGAGTAATTTACATGAAGTGATTTTGTCAAGGCAGGGAGACCATGGAGGTCTGTATCCATGGGGGATTTCCAGATTCCAGAAGCAGCCTTCGACCTACCAGCTCACAGACACTAGAATTTAACAACTCCTTAGAGCCCTTAGTTAAAAGGGAGAGTAAACAAGGCTTATAAATACGTACTTATTTCCATTTTTGGCCCCCTCAACAGCTTCTATGTTTTTGTGCTACTATTTACTATGTATTTATTTCCCCCCGTGGAGCTCCTCAACTCGTTTCAAACATGCTTTTCTTCATACATCACAAATATTTAAACGATTTGCCATATCAGAATCCCTAATAAACCATCCATCACCATTGCTTAGTGTTACTTTGACAAGTGAAATTCAAATAAATGGCAATACGAAAAACTTACAGGTAAAATGAGTCTCGTGTAGATCTCCTGCCAGTTCCAGCTGCAGCTACAAAGCTGGATTTGTTCTCCTGTGAGGAAGGACCCCACACCATAAATCTGCAGCATTCCCAGGTGGATCACAGGGGAACAGGAGCACTTTGTGAGCACCAGGCTTCCATCAGCTTCAGTCCCATGGCTCAGAGGTGCCCTCTTCCAGCATCTCTGACAACTTTTTCTGAGCTGTAGCAAGACACAAAGGAAAACTGAATACAGAAGTCAAAGGTTTCCAAATATAAGTGAGGTGAACACGCTCAAGTGCTTTTTCAAAACAGCAGGACAGGCAGACACAAAAAATGACCTTTTCAGTGTATCCCCTGTGGATGCCAGATTATTCTTCTCTGCATTTTCCTTATAGTCAGACTTGAAGAATAAGGCAAGATGGATTATACAAGAACCTTTTGGTGTTAACTCCTCGTGCCTCTTTGTCTCCAGCACGCAGAGGTAACAGGACACCAGGGGGAGATTAAAGAGCCATCAGTCTGAGCAAATGCACCTAAAACACAAAGGGATGATGAAACATGGGAATGTCAGCACAGATTCAGAGTTTGGTGCTCAGGCAACAGAGTGGGGGAGCAGCAGGGGCCATGCCTCACTCCTTGGTCACTGTTCTCCAAGGAATTCCAGCAAAGGGGCTGCTCTGTGGGGAATTTTGCAGGATCTGCAGGCGCATGGAAAGGCCTGACCCCACAGACCCCTTTGTAAGAGGGGGCTCTCGGAGACAGTTTTGCACCCTCTGTGCAAAAGCAATTCCACCAACTCCCAGGCAGAAATGACCCAGCTTAAGGGGTTCCAGAGAAAATAACAGCTGCCAGATATTTTTATATAAAATATCTAGTGATAAAAATAAAAGTAAAATCAAAGAGCAGATTGCCAGAGGTGTGCATTGCCACATCTTCACAGGGGCAAGAGAGCTCAGAGAAGTCATGCAAAATAAATCTCTGTCCTGACAGAACAGCAAAGGACTTCAAAGCAGAACTGGCAACACACAGAGTGGGTACAAAAGGAGCTGAAAAATAAAAGAAAGGTTGAAAGTGGTGCAAAAGTTTGAAAATTAAAAAGGGGAGAATGCGCTGAACAACAATGCAAGCCTGAAAAAAACAGTTGAGTTTAGGTGATGGGGATGAAGAATTATCTTACAAAGCTCTGTACCACAAACTCGATGAAAAATTAGGTCCTATCTTTGTATTTTCTCAGGATCTCTCTGGGTTTGGGAAATAAAGTTGATCTGTGACAGGTGTGAAAAAAGAAAGTACAGACAATCTTCCTCTTAGTCACAACAAAGAGCCACTAGACAGGAGGACCTGCTACACATCATGGTCTCTATTTAGTGTGAGGAACTGTTTGTAGGTTTGGGGGTTTTATTGAGTTGAGTGTGGGTTTTGTTGTTTTGGTTTTTTAAAGGTGAAATTTTTTACCAAAAAAAAACCACAAAACCATAAATTTTAATGGCCAAAGGGATGTAAGTAAATAAATTTAAATAAGGTTAAATAGAGAAATTTGGCTTGATGGATTCCACAAAAAATCAAGCTCATGTGATCTTCCTGTGAAAAGGAAAAACTGTTTAATGGCTTTATAGACTTGAGCAAATTAGAAATTTGCTGAGTTATGCCTCTCTTGAACCAGCACTTCCCTTCTCTCACCCCTTGCTCACTAATGGCAAAATGTTTAAAACTACAGTAAACTGAGACACTCTTGAGCACAGTGTTGTCATTCCCGCAAAATGCAACAATAAATTCGAATTCTCTTTAAACAAGTCATAACAGAGCCACTAACACAAAGTACAAATCATAAAAGGAGTGAGGATAAAACCATCTGCAAACGTCTTTGCGTGCTGCAATGCCTTTCCAAGGGTTCAGGCCAGACTGAAGAGTGATAACATCCACTTAGAGCCGTGTCAAACTCCTGAACACACAGCCCAGACCCAACCTGCCAGGAATCCAAGGGAAGGCTGTGTTTCATTCTGGCTGGACCATTGCTGTGTTTTATTCTGGCTCGCATAAACATCAAGCACTCAAGCAACTCTTTTCCATACATTTCCACACATTTAATCCACAGGTAAAATAATGAAGGTAACAGTGAAGGAGCTAAAAAACCACTTTAACCAGGCACAGGCAGCTGAGGGCTCGGATGGTGGGAGAAATCCAAGCAGAATGGTTGGTGCCAACAAAACTCTTTACAGTCGGAAAGGTCTCTGGTATTAATTTCAGGATTTCAGAACAAAAAAGCCGTGGATATTTGTGCAGTGCACCCTGGAAAGAACATCTAAGAGCATTTACAGGATCAGCAGGTGCATACATAGAACAACTTGGCTGAAAACCATAAAGACTCCTAAACACCAGATAAAGATTTTTGTGGGAATGTCAAATTGAAATTTCACCTTGCTTGTCTACTGCTTTTTCCAAGAGAAAGAAGACTCCAACTACTCCAGCATTTTTTTTTCTCCTCTAGTATGGATCCATCATCATGCACACACTTTTCCCTCCCCTCCCTGTTCCATGTTTCCTCTGGGGCTTAAGCATCTGAAATGCTTTTATAAATCCACCTCTAGTCTGATATTTAGTTGTGGAGTTCATTGTTTAGAAATAACCACCAAAATCCATTTTTTGATGGCCAAGTTTTTTTTGTTTGGTTGTCTTTTCATTGGTGTTATTTTTTTTTTTTTTGGTGGGTTTGCTATTGTTGTTTGGGTGGTTTTGTTTGTTTTGGGTTTTTTGTTTTGTTTGGGGTTTTTTTGCAATTTTTTTGCAATTTTTTTTTTTGACATCTAATTGATCCATTTGCTTAGGAGAGTCAAAAAAGTACAAATGTCTTTCTTGGAATCATGACTATATTCCCCAAAATAAAATATATTTCAGAGCACCCAAGATGCTTTCCTATGACACGTGTAAAGGGTTGGGGTACCAAGTACTTTGTTGGAGATGAGAATTCTGAGGGACCTTCTCCTAGTTTGGCTATCTCATTTCTACTTTACTTTTTCATTTTTCTCCCTTGTAAGAGGAGAAAACACAGTCCCAGCCCCAGGGCTGGTGTGATTAGGAACATTAATAGTGTTCAGCCTAACTAGAAAGGTAAAGCCTGAGTTTGTATGGCATTCTGAGGATGCCAGACATCAGTTTTACATTCAGGACAAATGTATTTATATCTGCAACCACTAACTAGGACTATCCTGAGCCATTTGCCCCAATGAATATATCACAAATTCAATTTCATTACATAGATAATGCCTTGTGCCTGCAAAACAGAGGTAAACCATAATCCATGGCTGAAAAATACATGGTGGTAGTGATGGGGCTTGGAGGGGAAGCTCATTGGGTTGCATTAAAAGATGCATTATTAAATTAGCATCCCTAGCAATCCATTTCAGTGCACTGGGCAGATTTGTAAACCATTTTACTGCATTTGAGACTTAATCTTCACATCTGTTTTGTTGTACACGTTAGCTGTGAGATAAAGCATTGGAAGAGTGATTACAGAGAGTTTGTGCCAAAAGCAGGGTCTGCTGCCTGCAGAACCATAAAACCACAAACCATGCCTGCCCCTTTCCCTCTGGAAAGCTCATCCTGCACTCACTGGTGCAGTTTCCAGATGTCATGGCCATCAGTTCAGTTGTTATTCCCTCCACTCCTCCACCCTGGCCCTGCCTGAATGGTGCTTTTTTTAACATTGTCAGAGGATTTCTTGTGCATGCACATCCCACAGGCTCCCTGCACAACAGCTGTTCCCTGAGATGTTCAGTAAGCACAGAATCTGAAAAATATAAAAGCTCAAACCTGAGGCATCAGTATAGAAACAGATGAATCTTCACTCTGAACAGCACTGACCTGGTCATTTCACTCAGTAATGTCAGCTCAGCTGGATTCACACCAATTTCTCTGCAGCCATGGGTGGTGGGATGGGGAGGCACTGGTGGCAGTGCAGCACAGAAACTCACCATTCTCCACTGAGGGAAAGGTCAGCTTTCAGCCTTGCAGGGGCTTCTGAGAGCAGCAGCAAAGTTAAAACAAAATCCTGCGGTTTTTAACAAGAAAGCTGAGTGAAAACGTGCATTTGAGCAGAATTTAGGGTGACCATCCATAAAGAGGGTCAGACACACAACTACAGCAATCCACACGGATGTGGGCAGCTCCCAGACTCATCAAATGGTGACATTCCACCTCTCCTCACCCTTCTCTTAACTGGCAATTCCCACTCTCAGAGGGGCACAGACAAAAAGTTGCTTCAAGTCCTAAGACTGCATTGAAAAGTCAGGTTTCTATGTACCAGAATAACTTTTTAAATACCTGGGACAGACCCAAGTCAAAGAAGGCTGTTGCCTTATTTACCTCACCCCTGTGGAATTCTGAAGTCTACCGAGGTTATTTATAGACAAATATTCATTTTTCTATTGTTCAGCATTTTTGCAATCCAAGTGTTCTCTGGTAGTATCCCAGCTTCCAAAATCCTAAGTGCCATCCTCACCGTTAGATTTCTTGACAAACACAACCATGTAATTTCGTGGTGGCAGTTATTCCAAAGTATTTTAAGGACCAGAAAATGTGGGAAAGACATAAAATAAATAGCATATCACAGAAGAATAATAATAATATGAATCACACAGCACTTTTTTTTTTTAATGTTAGCAATGTGTAAATGATCCAGCTTAAAGTTTAGCTGAGGCTGCTGCAATCTCTTCCTTTTAACTGATCTGGAGTTCCACCAAGAATAACATGTCCTGACTGTAAGTCAAGGTGAGACAACTTATGTAAAGCCCTAGATGTTATTCCTGTCCATGATTCTCCTTTTCTGCTTTTCATCCCCTGCCCTTTTGGATCCTGGGATTTGTTCTGGCCGAGGAAAAGTTGTCTTTTCCCACAGCCTGCACTACTTGGGTGGGGACTGCAGTGTCCTTGCCAAGTAGCCTGAACTCTGGGGGTTTGCTCCATGTGCACCAAAGCTTTCCAAGAGAATATCACCTCACCACGAAGCTGTTTCCAGAGCTCTGTAACAGCAGAAGATAAAGGATTCTCACACAACTTCAGCTTCTAAATATGATTTGAAACAAGCTGACTTTGTTCCAGAAGCCAGACCATCTCAATTTAGAATATTCTCAGCAATTCAGTCACTTGTTTTTCAGCAATTCAGTCACTTGTTTTAAATTTAAGCTTGTTAGAAAACAAGGCAACTTAAAATATCAGTATTTGGAGTTGGTGGATGAACAAATACATCAGGAAAAGAGGAAGTGGTCCTAACACTTGCTTAAAGAACATTTGTCTTTGCACCATGGCTGGAAATACAACACAGAACTGTAATCTTTAATGATAAAAAAAGGTTACAGTCTTTCAGGATGCTCTTCCATAATTTGATTTTGTGAAACCCATGCTCTAAGACTCACCTGCTTTCTTTCTTAGTGCACAGCACCCAGCACTGCTGGACAGGGGTTGGTGTCCTCCTACTCCATCTTCACTGCTTCCCCACATGAGCTGCAGACCAAAACCAAACCCTGGCTCCTGGCAGCCCTTAGAGGTATAATCTTCTGAGCATTTTGAAAGTCAGAACACCTACAAAAGATAACTGAGGGACGCTTGAATCAGGAGACAAGGAGGTGAAAGAAACCTTCAGCTAATTCACCTCTGGCACCTCTGATACCAACCATACTATCTCTTAATTGATGCTCAAGAAAAAAAGTCAGAGATGCTTGAAATAAATCATGGACTTTTTCTAAAGTTTACCCTGCAACTTTTTGTTAAATACTCAGCCTTAATGTTGACCTTATTCTTGTCCTTGGTCTCCATTACTATGAGGACTTGGCTCTCTTTTACCTAATTACTTGCAAATAGACACCACAAGCTGAAAAATATCAGATATCAGAAGATTAAATGAAAAATACAAGAATTGTCTATTTTATACTCTCTTCCTCTTGTTGCTGTGATAATGTTTTATTGGTAACCTTTTACCAGTAGAGAAATTAAAAAGAGCTTGTGGCAGGATCTCAGCTGTGGAAGAAAGGGAGAGAAATGTCCCTGAAAGCAGCAGCTTCTGCACGCTTCAAACTGCTCAGAGACACCCAAAGGGAGTGGAGGAGCTTCCTCTGACACCAAGGAACACAATCCACGCTGGAGGAATTATAACTGATCCTACTGCTCCTGCAAACAAGAGGGGAGCTGATGAATGGAGCTGGAGCTCAGCAGCAGGCAGGATTTATTTTCTAGCATAGTAATATGTCAGATGAAAAAGCCAGGCAGACTCTGGGACCTATTACAGTGCCAAATGTCACAGACAAGCTGAGTAAACAGGGTCAGAGCAGGCATTTCTGGAGATAAAGACTCCTCTCCCTCAGCTTGTATATAGTGCCAGAGTGGGGTGGATCCAGAGCTGCTCTGGCTGCCTTGGGACAGCAAAACCTCCCGCGTCTGCTCTTCCCACACCCTTAGTGGGTCCAACAGGCTGCTTCTCAAAACTCCCATCACAAAATCCCCCCTTTCAGTAAAACACAAGCAAAACTCACCAAGTGCTCACAGAAACATTGCTCCTGCCTCCAGTACTAGGACAACTTCTTTTCTCTACCCTCTTCACTTTCCTCTGAGGGAAACAGGGAGGCCCAGATGAACACTGAATGTCTTTTGAACTGCGAGGTGGAGAGAGAATTTAATTTTTAAGAAAGGATTAAAAATATTTCATAGAAAAATTACATAGAATTAAAAATATTACATATTTTATTTGAACCTTGAGGTTCCACAGGATGTTTTGTAGAACAAGATAAAGATACAGGAAAGCAAGCTAAATTTGCTTAGATGATTATTCTAATTAGTGAATATAAATACATAGTGGGATAAATAGCACATGTAACAAATATCTGAACACCATAAAATGGCAAATCTAAAGTATAAAGGAAAAATACCTTAACTGTTGACTTTTTAATTTTACCTTATTTGCTGGGTCTATTTCCAACATGAACAGCTCTAAGTTACTTATTCAAGGCAGTCATACATTACTAAAATATTCTTTGTTATGCTTTTTACTCTTTTGTCAAACCTAAAGCATGAAAATCTTTTTGTTCCAGCTGAGAGCTTCATTTTTACTCTTCACAGCTGAGCACAATGTCATGGGCACGTATTTCCCCAGAACCAAAAGAAGGATCTAGTAACACCTGCAGCTCTTCATGGAGCAAATCAAAACATGAAGAGCACAGATGGAGATGCTTCTCTCTACATCCACAGCACCAAACAAATTCGAGCCTGTTTTGGTTGGCTCAGTGCTCTTGAAATAAAAAGCAGCTCTAAATTCAGATCTCAAGTTACAGACAAGCATTCAAAGATGCTCAGACTGTGACGAAGTTTAATTTTCTGAAGGGAAGGTAAGGTGGGAAATAGGGTTTCTGGAAAGAAAGGAAGTCATGAATGCTGAATTAAAGATGTGAGTTGGGGAGAGCAAGAAAGGAACCTTAAACCCAGCATCGTGATGGATTGCCAGTCTGGATTACACACCCAGAGTATCTGAAATGCTGCACAGTATCAGGGACATGGGGAAAACCAAACCAAGGGGCTGGGGGATGAGCCCTGCTGCAATCTGAGCACGGAGAACGCGGAAAACAGGCTCCCAGGAAGGTGTGGGATCATTTTGAGCATGACAAAGAACTTAAGTACTCCAAACTAGTTACTGCAGGCAACTCCCTGATAAGAATGAATATCCCACTGCATTTTTGGAAGGATTTATCCCTTTGCCAAGTGAGGTGCACACAGGTGCAGGAGGGGGAATTCAGATGATCGAACTGCAGCTGTGCAGACTTAGTTAGGTAGACCCCACCTGACAGCAACCAGCTTGCACAGGTTTTTATCTGCAGGACAGGGCTCAGCCACCTGCCCTGAGGAGAGGTGAATCACCTTGGGGCAGGGAGTTCTCATGGCTCTTTTGCCTGCCAGAGCAGGCTGCATGGGTGGGTGAGATGCACCGTGGAGAGGTCTCAAAGCACTTGCACTGTCATGTCCCATTAATCCGAGCACTAACTGGGTGGCACCAGCAGCATCAGAAGCCAGGGTGGGCAGGACCTTTTGTTTTCCTCTCCAGGAAAACAGGAGCCAGCTCCCACCCCAGTCAGTGTAGCTGTCAGCTGCAGAAACCCAGAATTATAGCTGGCTTAAAATAACCCCCCTCCTCTCAGGAGCTGGTGCAGCATCATTCCCCACTCAAAAGCTGCTCAGCAGCTTTGGGAAAAGAGCAAGGCCTATTTGCATCAACTTTCAGAATGCAGTTTATATAACGCCTCACCAGCCTTTTTGAGAGCAAGGACAGCAGCTGTGGAAGTTCTGGAAGTGTTTTGCAGTATGCATCGGGTTGGGAACAAGCATAAGGGAAAGCTCCTCTTTCAAGAACTCTCTCCTTCCTTTCTGCCACAGTGACCACGTCAGCTGAAATCAAATTAGGAAGGTGTGAGCCAGCTCCCACAGGTGGGGATGTTCAGATCTGAGATGATGATGGGCAGTCGCAGAGCTAAAGTACACCTACAAAATCAGAAAGAAGATTCATGCAGCAGCATCCATCCATTTGGCTTACTCTGATCCAGGCTGCTGTCTGGGGATGTCTTTAATTTGTAATCCTCATTAGAGATTGCAAGGAAAAAAAAATAAATAAAAGAGAAACAAAGGAGAAAAACAGACAAGGCAATCTTCCCCCAAAGAAGCACAGAAACAACCCAACCCATCACTTCAATCCTTTCTACATAACTTACTGCAAGTCTGAACTTCTTTGGGATTTAAATAGAGGAAAAAAAAAAAAAAAAGAAAGAAAAAAAATAAAAAGAAACAGAATCAGTATGTTTCTATATAGCTGTCTTTTGCTCCTGTCTCCATTCTCTTCTCCACTGAAAGGCATGGAAGATGTGCCAAAATAACACAAAATTCCTGTTCTTCCTCCCATGCTCCCAGCAAGACAGGAAACACCATGGCCTCATGAGAATATTTTTTAAAAAACAACTGTGGCTGATCCTGCACTGAGCTCCATGGAAACAACAATGGAACTCATTGCTGGACTGTAGCCTAAATGTGGGGTTTAGCTCCATTTTTTTTGAGTTTGTTCTCATTTTGTCCAAAACAGCCTACACATCTCTGGTACAGCTCTGCTGATCCATCAGGAGCTAAGCTGAGCTCTCCAACTTCTTTTTAAAGAAGATACCAAGCAGCCATGAAATGGTAATGACTTTGAGTACTTAGCCCAGTAACCCACAGGAGGAATGCAGGTAAAACCTTGTTGACTAATGCTGCATTATGTAAAGCCAGGATCAGATAAGTGCTGATATTTTTTCTATGCTTGCCATGATGAATAAAAGCACACAAAGCTTTATTTCAAAATATAAATGAGGTTGGGCTGAACAATTCCTGTAGCTGTTTTAAAAATTACACAGCTGAAAAAGAATTGTCAATCAATTTTATAGGAAACAATGAATGCTAAACCTCATACAAGACTGTTTCTGTACTGGTCTTATTTTCCTAGCATAGAGTGCATTATTTTGATCCACATATCAGATGGTATCTTTATGCCCTGTTCTTTGAATGATTTCATCCTTGGTGCACAAAGCCATGAGAGAATCCTGAAAGACCTTTTCAATTTGTTGATCTGAAAGAGTGTTTGAATACTGGAGAAGCCCAGCTATTTTATATCCTTGACTTCATTATTTTTACAAAGTACAGCTACATGTGTTCCACTTTAGCCAATAAGGATGCCATTGAAAAGTATAAATATGCCACTCAGTATGCAGGGCTTTTTTCCCTGGCTGCAACAAGATGTTCTGCCAACTAATTCACATTTGCATGACATTGTAATATTTCCATTAGCATGGCTGATAAAAGTTTTGAAGGTCTGGACATTTTGGCAACCTTCAACGTTTTTTAAGAAACTTCTGCCCTACCTCTTCTTGAGGAAAGGAAACAACAAAAGAGCCAAACTAAAGACCTAAACCAAATCATCATGACTTAGAAAAATGATGGGTTTAGCTTAAGTTTTCTATTTGTTTTAGGTAGGAAAACAATTCAATTTTTTAACGTTCTGCTGTTTTAAATGTTTTGAAGAAACTGGCATCACAAGCAAAACAGACATTGAGAAAAGTTGGGCATAAAGCCAGAACTGGTCACACTTGTGAGTCAATGCAGTCCAGAATTCTCCCATGCACAAAGACATGAGTCAAACACTGAAAGCAGCCAAAGGCCAGAAGGATGAGATAAAGGATAGCAAGGAGATAACTTTGAGCAGTTCCTACTTTATAAATCTTAGGAGCAGTTGGCAGACCTTTTCCAGAGAAACCCAACCTTGGATGAGCAAACAGGAACCACAAAAAGGAGTCGACTCCCTCAAACAGCAAGAGGCCAAAGCACCAGAAATTCATGCAACACAGGAAACAAAAAATAAGGAAATAGATATTTCTGATGGAAAGTAAGCAGCTAATCAGGATGCTAAGGCCTCTGCTGCTCTAAAAAACAGGGGTCAAAGAAATCACACAGGGTCACAGGTACCAAGCACTGCTGTTTACATCCTCAGGCTCAGGTGAAGTGCAAGGCCCCCTCATCTCACCTGAGATGGGCTCACAAATCCTGGAAGAGGGACGTTATTTTTAATTCTTTCCATAAATAAATCCAACTAAAATACAAAGCTTTAATAAATATGGCAAAAAGAATAAACTCAGATCAAGAATATTGGACAAGAAAGGAAGTTTTGGTGTTCTTTGCCTTTCTCCTCACTCAGATCTTCAGCCCTGCTTCTGAGGGCAAGGGGAAAGAACACAACCCCTAACAACCTCACAAGTTTCCTGTTGTGAGGCAACATTAACTACCTACTTTAATACAGATTGAGGCACTCAACTCCACCATTAATTAGCTCATCAACATCTTGCAATCAGTAGTGTGCAGCATAAACAATTCCAGCCCTGCTCCACTCAAAGCTAACTTAATTCTGATGAGTATTTTGTGCATCACTGATTGTAAGTGTGAGCTGTTTTCAGAACTGATAATTGAAGGCTCACTAAGTGATAGAGCTGGAGCCTTAATTCTTCTGGAGTGTTTCACAGGGGTAATATTTGTGGCTTCTAGAACCATCATAAAGATGAGGAATTCAACCTATCCTCTCATGACAGTATTTCATGCAACATGGTAAGAAATACACATTCACAAAGTCTTTAGTTAAAGTCTGAGCACACAGTGCTGCAGGACACTCATTACCTGTAAATTCTTGTGCCCATCTACTGCCCCACGTAACACAGCAGAGCAACTCAACCAACTCAACCAGGCCCTATGAAAGGCAATAGAGCCCGAAGTAATATTTCAATTTAAGAATTTTAATGTTCTGAAAAGTTCCCTGACCAGTGGAAGAAAGCTGCTTTTACTTCTTTTGCACTTGGTGTTCAGTGCAGACCTGGCACCCGTTGGAACTCCAGTTTTCACTGGGATCGTCCCAGGGATTACACTGCTGTTGCTGCATTAAATCCTTTCTCAAGGAGCAGGAAAAAAGGTCTTGAGTTCACTTGGTTAAAAGCAGGAGCAGACTCCAGCAGATCTCTAATTTGTGGCCATGCAAAAGCTCTGGTAACCAGGGAGCAGCTCAGAGGCCCACGTTCATCCCCCCACTGCAGGGCAGCACGATGCTCCTGTTAATTTGAGTCAATTAAACCTTTGGGTTTACACTTCCTCATGATTTTGCCACTAATTTGTTCACACTGTTTTATGAATTGAAAACAAGCCTTCGAGGGACCTTTCCAAAAGTCTTCACACGTCCATACCATTAACTCAGGCCAAGAATAGTTCCAGCCTAACTAAACACAGCCTTTAACATCTCCAACAGCAGTGTGAGAAAGAGCTACGCCTAATGAGCCTCAGCCCACCAGAACATATGTTTGTCAGTACTGCAGATTGATGCCAGGATTTATTATGTAAATTATTACACAACCATTTCTTGAGTCTCCGGTGCTAATGACTTGCTGTGAAAATAGATCATAAGCAGAAAAAGAAAACCAAGAGAGAAACCACATTATTCATATCTGAGTGGTTTTACTTCTGCCATCCATTCCCCAGCCAGAGCAATTCTTGAGATAAATCATTTAATCCACTAGAGACTGTCAATGAGTTCCTGTGTTTGTGTCAGCAAAGGGGCCTAATAATAGTACAGACAGTGTGGTACACACTGAGAAGCAGAAAGGGAAACAAAAGGACCTCTGACTCAAAAGATCATCTCACTTTGTACCCTTTGGACTCCACAAGGATGTTTACACAGCTCATTAAAGATCTAATTTTTTTTACAGATGCTGGTGCCATCCATCCACGGCCTGTAACACGGCCTGATGTTTCAATGACAGCTGTTCAGAAACCTCCCATTTAAAGGTACAAATTCTGCATCATTTTGAAACTATTTGCCAGAAATAAAGGGTTAAAAATGTATGCTCACAGCATGGCAACATGAACCACAGAAAGAATATTTTATGGTGCCTCAGCTCCTTGCTGTGGAGCTCACCCTTTCCAATGCACCAGTCAAAATTCCACATAAGTGAGCATTTACAACCAAAACCCTCCTTTTCTATTGTTTTGATTTCTATATCTGCTCCAAGTCCCACCTGCTTTTTCCTTAGTTAAGAAAAAAAATATTCATTCTGACCTCTGTCAGAAAGAAACATATTTCCAGTTAACAAGCTACCTTTCAAAAACATCCACGCTGCAGTCTTAAAAGTGATTGACAGATGAGTAGTTCCCAGTCCTCTGCTGACTAATTTTAGACACTTAACTGCTGTCACCCTAAGTACTCTAGGAAACAGCAAGGCACCTCCTGACAGCAGCTGAGATCATGGGGCACAAGCTGCTCATTTCTCTCTCTGACTACAGGGGAGACAGCACAATTATTTTCTTAACTGGAGTGCATTAATTACGTACCTGAAGTTATCCAGGCTTATGCAGACATAACATTTACAGAGAATCACTGCACCTAAAGCACTTCTGTGGATAGCTCCTTCTTTTTAAGAGGTTTTTAAGCCCCTGTTACATCTTCAGGTACCTCATTCCCACTGAATTAACTGGGAGCTGGTGAACGTTGCTTAATGAAGATGTTTCCCCAAAGCACCTGTGAAAATAGTTCCTCTGCTTTTCACCTGCTTGGGAGTCTGGGCACAGCAACAGAGAGAACAGCTAGCAGCTTATGGGAGGAGGAATATCTGGAGAAGAGAGAAAATTGAGTTACCTCGTAGGCATCTCCAGCACCTCCTGAGAGTCCTGCTGGTTTTGTGATTGATGTAATTCATGAAGGGCAAGAAGGCAGCAGCAGCTGTGGATGCCACAGAGGGGCACGAGGCAATGACAGCATGCAGAGTCTCCCTGCGTGGGATGCACCACTTTAACCCTTCATTAAAGCATCCTAAACAAGGACTTGTGCATTTATTTGCAAGATAAAATCATCCTTTTGGCAAAAAAAAGAAGCTGTTACAGTCCAAACAAAACTTTTGTTGAAGGAGGAGAAAAACTTTTGTTCTCAGAGGAGAAAAGCAGCACACACACATGAAATTGGCCAGGCTTATTTAAGCCTGCTAAAATAGAGTTGAGGGTTTACCAGAGCAGATCTGATAACATCCCATATGTAATTAAAAAAAGGAAAACAAATACATCCTACTGTATCTAGCACATCTCCATTGCTGTGTGTTTTGGGAAAAAGTGCAACCTCCTCCTCCCTGCTGAAATGGGCCATTTAAACCAATAAAAATATATCAGCTGGGTTTTAATGTTCATTTCCACATTAATAAGAAGCATAATACAAAATACAGAGAGGTGTAGGCAAACGAAATTAGGTAGGAACATCCAGCTCCACACTTCCTACAGCTTCCAGCATGCAAATAATAAGATGCAATACCAACTTAATCATGCAGTCCCAGCCCACCCTTTCTCATTAATGACTTGGGAAAAAAGTGTAACCCCATTGGTGTGAATTTCAAATACACCTCCACGTGATCTGATCCTTAGCTCTAAAATACCCAGGGTTCCAAATGCCAGACCCTTCCCTTCAGACACAGCTGACAGAATTTAATCTTTTGCTTTAATACTAGGACACACTACAAAGCAACGTGCAACCTAATGTGAAAGGCTGACTTGACAACCTTGGGTCACTGCTGCCAATATTTACTTGTGAAAGTGACAGATAGAGGTTTTCCATGGAGGAAAGCCAATTCTTCATGAAATAATTTGTCACAAAGTGTAACATAATCCATTTAATTTTTCTAAGACGCAGCAAAATATGTTGCACTGGGCATGCTCCTATATGGGGTGAATGGTGGAATGGCTATACCCTTCTAGCTTAAATTATATTTAATTATGTTCTTTATTCTGGCTGAGCCAAATGTCTGCATTCAGCCATGAAAAATGCTACATCAGCTTCCTGATCCTGCAGCTGCAGGTGAATGTGGTTTTGTACAAGCTGAGGTAATATTGGAAACTGGTGTCAGCACTTAGCAGCAGAAAAACAGCACTTCAGTGCAAGGCTGTTCATTGCTGGATTTTAAGAAAGCTGTGGTCCATTTTCTTCATTATAACACATGTGGTAGCTGGGCCTAGCAAATAAAAAAGCTTTAAACAATCTCTGGCCCAGAGCTGGTTATGTTTCTACAGCAAAAATTAATAATATCTAATAATCTCTGCAAGGCTCTTAAATTCCCTGGACCTAATAGCTTCCCTCCACGAAACAGATATGACACGTATTACCCCCACAAAAGCATGATGATGAAAAATATTTCTTCTACCTAACCCTTCTTTCAAGGAAAAGAAAGTCCTTAAAAAAAGATTTAAAACCTGATGGATACATGAGTTTAATATAAGCTCAGGCACGTTTTCCCTCGTTACAGAAGACACGAAACACATGCTCATATGGGACACAGTAGGGCCTTCTGGCTCCTCTTTGTAAATTGGCTCTCTGCTGGAAATTAGAGGATTTTTAGCTCTTTGTCGAGGCTTGCGGTGGCCTCTAGTGGTGTCCGTGGGAATGGGACACTTCCCTCTCCCGGCTGCCGGGACATCCGAATGAGATCCATGATCCCAAAGCATCCCTGCCCTGAGTTCTCCCATTCTCTCAAACGGGAAAGGTGTGAAAGAGCTGATCAGGAAAATCAGGAAAGATCTTCCACAGCTTACACTTTGGGATGACAAATACAGGCTCTTTAAATGTGAGGAAATAACTTCATTTGCCCTCTATTTCTTTGCAACAAGCTCAGCAAATCCTTACTTTATATTTCTAAATTTTTTATCCCGGTGCCTCGAATTAGTCCTCTTCCCTAGAGTTTCCCCCAAAGTCTCCAGGGTCTATGGTCTTTAACATGTGCCTGAATTCACCCTCAGTCCAGGGATAAAGAAATCTGAGGATGGTCTTTCCTGACAGAGACACAGGTGAACTCCCAAAACTATTGGGACACAGTCTGACCGTGCTGCAATAATGAGCAATGATAAGGATAGTTTTAGGATCTGATTTGCTCCCAGGAGAAATGTTTTTGAGCTTAAGCTGTCTTTTAAATATTCCTCAAGTTCATTTCAGAAGCAAAACACTACCCTCTGCTGAGAGAAGTATACACATTTTTCCTCACATCATGTGAGGAAATATTTCTGCATGCCCTCTCAGGCCTCAATGACTTCTTTGCCAGATGTCATTTATCATTTCTCTCTTATCTGCCTTGAAATCATCCTCACGAAAAGACTTAATCACCGAAACCCAAGTCTCTGCTGTACCACTGCAAACATCTTTTAATGGTTTTGCTTTTTCTCCTTCCTCACCTCGGACCTGCAGCAGTGTGAGAGGCTCTAAAACCAGCAGGAATTTGTGGCTGCCATGGCAGTGTTCACTTCAGCCACCACATTATTTAGTGGCTCTGAGACAGTTTATTCCCAAGGCACTTGCTAGCAGAAATCAGGATCACGGCATGCTTGGCAGAGGTGTTTGAACTAGATGTGCTGGGGGGGAGCCTAATGAAAGGTGAATCTGTCCAAAACACACAGAGCTTTTTTTTTTTTAAAAAAAAAACCTCTTATTTCTTCAAGGGCTTGTACAGAACTCATTCTGTTTGGCTTTTCATTTCATCTCAAACATAACACATTGAACAGACAATTTAATAATGACATGCTGTCTTTCAGCAGCTCAGCTGGGCTCCCAGGAGAGGCCAGAAGCCTCCGTGGAGGAGCCCAGAGATCAGCATTGAAGTGAGGACTTTGTGGGCTGGGAAACTGAGTCACAGATAGCAGAGCACACAGATAGGACCTGACAAGGTCAGAAATAAACTCCAATTTTCCCAGTTCCTAGGATCCCATCCTAATCCCTGAACACATTCCTTTCCTTGGGAGGGTTATTTCATGGCGAACCCTTAAATCCCACCACCGTTCTCATCTTCCTCTGGCCAAATGATATCACATGTTGCTTTCATTATTGCTTTGTGCTATCCTTTGGCTCTCCTGCTCCACTCCAGCTCACTTGGCTTGGCCCACGATCTTTCCAGAAGCACAGTGCAAGTATTAATTCTGTTCTATGCAAAGCTTGCCCAAATTTGTGGCAAGGAAAAGGCTGCAGAAGAACTGTATAGTGTGACTCCCAAATGAAACCAGCTGCCTATGATTCCCATGACTGTAACTTTAGACCAAATTCTGTGAGTGGGAAAGCCAATCTTCGGCCACCCTTTGACAAAGGGAGAGTTTGTAATTATTTTTATTTACATTTTGCACTGTTAGCATGGAAATTTGATTGCAAATGTGACCTTGTTGTCATCTCCTCTCGCTCAGCCAATTTTGCTGCTGAGCTAATTACAACGGTGTGGAAAATTTGCCTTAATGGATTGTTACATTGTAGCTGTCAAGTCTCCTAATAAGAGACCAAAATTCAGTGGCACCACCTCCCATAGGTCACTGACAGCAATTCCAAAGCTCTCCTGCATTCTTTGCCCAGACTTCTGCCAAACTCCATGCTACCACAGACCATCCCTGTCTGGCACCCACAATGACTGATCTAAAATTAAATTGCAGTAATTAGGTATAATATTAGACCAGAGAAGGATATTGGCACCATGGGATCTCTGAGAGTAGCTGGGGGTCGCTGTTGTTACAGTCTTCTCTACAAATATTGTGTGTCTTCCAAAAAGCAGCTCTCACTCTCAATCAGTTAATGCAGGAACTGTCCCAGGCAACATTATTGGCCAGAAGTCTGTAAGGTGTAAATGAATAACTTAATTCTTTGTTTGGCTGTTGAAGCACATTGTTTTCTCTTGAGCCTGCATGTTAATTAGCTCTCTTTCAGATGCTAGAGTGCCTTATTTCACCTCAAGCATTTCAAAACTTCCTTCTCCAAGCTTCTTCATTCTTGTGGGGAGGCAGAGATGAGAAGAAATGGCTATTTTCCTCATTTTTCCCCACCTTACTTTCTATACACTTTCTCTGTTCTTACTCATTTGTGAAATGTGAAATCTTTGCCTGTCATTGTCAAAAATCTTGTTCTGGCTCTGATTATGACCTGAGCTGTTGCAAAAATTGTTTTTGGAGATCCATAGGATAAGAAAATCCATCCAATTATCAGTAAAAGATCTCTCTTTGAGGAGTCCCACTGAAATGTGAGATCATACAATTGCATTTTTTCTCCTAACACTGCAAGAATAAACAGCTGTGACATTGCACAACGATGTGCTTGTCTTTGTTGAAGAAACTTTCTCAAGGGCTTCTCAGGCCTCAGGTGTGAGGGGTCTGGGTTCCTTCTGCCTGAGGTCTTGCAAGGACTACATCTGAAAGTAAAATGACACCGGTCCCAAAAATCACACTATTTCCCAAAGTCAGGCTCTGGCAGTGCGAAGGTGAAGACATGAAAACAGCTACAACAGAGCCCTACCTAGTGGCTTTAACCAAAATTAAAATGTCAGCACATAGGAGCTGCATCTCTTAAGGCCTTGAGCACCAAAACCAAGCTGTGATTCCCATCTCATACCTCACTGCAAATGGTCTGTGTCTACTGCTCATCTGATCTGCATGGGCTTCTAATTTTTGTGCTTTTTCACTTCTCACCTTTTCAAAAGCCAGAGTTCAGAGACCCACCCAGCCAATGCTCAAAATGCCTTCTGCAACCCAGTGAGAGAGAGGTAACATGAATGAGGCAGCAGACAGAAATAACAGGTTCCATGAGATACCTTCTTCCTTCTTTGGAATACTGTGCAGTAAAGTATCAGCCACTGATATTATGGGAAATGTGAACATCCTAAAATAGAAGGTGGTGGGAGCAGGGTGACACCTCAGTGCCAGGTCTGAATTGCTGTGGTCCGTTCACAGCCAGCACCTTGAGGCTCAGAGTAAATCCTGCAATATATTTCCTTCTAAAAGGAATTTGTGGACAGGAAGAAAGCTGGCTAGTGGTATGAACTCATTGTAAAACAAACACATGCACAAATCCTGGTACGCTTTGAAGGGTAATAGATTCAAATTGACTTCCATCCAATTATTTCTTCATTTTCAGAGGGCACAGTGGAATGAAAGTATTCAGAGGAATGAAAGTAGAGAAGCTTTATCTTAACCCTGCCAGATCTGCGTAAGAGAATTTTGGTTTATAGCTTAAGGCAAAAACACAGTTATTTGTAGAACCTTTGGCTTCCTGGCTGCATATCCCACAGGCTGTGAGCATCCCACATCCTCATCTGGCTCTAAGTCTCCAGTTCAGCAGATCTCCAGCAGAACATACCAGAGAAAGTGAAAAACTCTCAGTTCCCCAGCAAGCAAGGCATGCAACAAGCTCACCATCTCCTCTGCCAACATGAAAGTGCAGATGATGTCCTTGGCATTCCCAGAATAATTGTTATCTTTTAATTTCCAGAAAAATAAATCCAGAAATAAAAACATCTAAGTTGAGAACAACAGCAACAATGCCCAGATGTGAAAATCCTAGATCCTATGCCCACAGATTTTGCCTTTCAGAGATAACTCAGAAGAAATTTCCCAACTTTTCATGGTTCTACAGGTTTCATTTTCTTGCATAGCTTTGCCAAAGTTTTAGGGTTTGAATGCCAGCACATGACTCTCTGGAATATGCTACGTTATGAAAGTCACCCTTGTAGTTCTAAGTTAATATATGCACGTATTTCTTAGATATATATTTACCTAAGTATCAAGCTGATAAATATGCTAATAAATAAGCTGATAAACACGTAAAAAAGTCCTGGAGAGTGTAAATTATAGCATGCTTCTGGCAGAGTCAGCAATCATTTTCTTTGCCTATTGATTTTCAACCCCTTGCTCTTTCTTATATACTCACTGCTTCTAAAAGCTTGCTTGCATTATTATCAGCACTGATGGCTGTTATTCTAGCCCTTGCAGACCAAAGCCACTTACATCTTGTGTGTAACAGACAGAAATGCCCTGTGATTGGTTTTAGAGGTGCCTCTGAGATCTTGACGTGACCATAATCCGACTGAGCCACGTGGGCTCAGCCAAGCCCCAGCTCAGAAAACCCTTCCCACTGACTCTGTGCCCCATGCAAGGGACAGGGGCAAAATCTTGGCAGGATTTTGGCAGCTCACAGTACCTAGAATACACATGCTACTGCAGGGTTCAGAGATTATTGTTAAGACAACTTCCCATATGACTCTGCAACTTCCCATATGATTCTTCCCATGTGAATCATGATTCTGTGATTTCTTCTGACTACAACATTTTCAATCATTTAAGCTTGATTACACTTAAAATTAATTTTCTTCACATATAATTTTATTTTAGTCTTGAAAAGAAAAAAAAGATCATAGCAATTCCTTTAGTTAAGGAATCAACACTAAAGTGGCTGAAGCAAAGGTATTTTTAAGGGAAACTTTGCAATGAATAAAGAGTTTGAAAGCATCTTTCCTGCCAACTTTTCACCTGGGATTGTTTTCTACTGTGGAGCCACCTTCACTTTATCCCATTGGATATGTCAGGTCAGACCCAAAACAGCCAGGGAGACTTTTGCAAAAATGAAATAAAGAGAATAGAGGCAGGCACAGAACAGGTAATTGCTGCTGTAATCCAAAAGGCAGAGCTTCAGGAATAAAATGTAGCCTGAAAATATTTCTGGTCTTGGTGGACACAGCCATTAAAAGGTTCCCAGCACTGTTACAATATTTCATAGGGAAAAAAAAGTTCCCAACAGATCTGAAGTTTCACTCCTGTGTCTAACCCTAGACACTACTCTTGGATTCTCTTGCAAACAGCTTGCTCCTCAGACCCTGCCATTATGTTTTTAGAGTCCTGCATTTTTATTATTCCTATTTTATCCTTTCAATAAAGTTAATAAATAGTAACGTTTAACAGTACAAAAAAATTTTCCCTCACTTCAGTTAGTGTCTCTTTAGCCAATCTCTATATACAAACTTTCTATAACCAATGCAACGTGAATGGAAGCTTTTATCCTTTCAGCATGCCCATTTGAACAGCAGAAATTTTAAACCCAGTAAGACTCTTTATAAAAAGGTCTGGGAGTTTTTTCTGTTTTAGAACAAATGCAGAAATTTGCTCCACTCTTTTCAGAGTCACTGTGACCAGGCTCAACACTTCTGGTCTGTCAGGCTGCAGGAGCTGATCCAGTTACTAGGATAATTTACTCTGTAAATAGACCTAATTTCTAAGCCTTAACTCACCTTTGACACAGCAGATTAAGTGCTAGCAAGTGCCAAGCCATGTGGTGCTGTGCTTTGCTGCTCCTCACAGCAGAAGCATTTATTTTAACTTGTACAACATTCAGAGTGATGATTACAGGAGGAAGTTTCTTATTATATGGAATTACAGGCTGATGATCCAGACTGACTCTCTCCACCTTTGTCTACATGAAAAGAAATCAAGTTCAACTTGGACTGGGTCACACTCCAAGCACTCAGAGGGAGCATTTGACCAATATTGACCACAATAATTCTTAGTCTGCCCCTTCTGACCTTGCCCCAGGTATCCCAGCCACAGTAACATCTCAGAAGAGACAAAATATCAGTTTAACCCTCTCATCTAGCAATTTGCTGCAAATCATTTAACATTCTCAAGCTGCAGTGAGGCTGAGAGCCTGCAAGGCTTTGAACATTTTATTGCCCTGCATCCAACACCGTGTTGGTTGTGATTAAAAAGACTCATTTAACTTGAAAATTAAAATATTTATGAATTATATGCTACCTCATTAAAATGATAAATAAGAGCAACAAAAATAAGCCTCTTTCACAGGTGATTAAAAAGACTCATTTAACTTGAAAATTAAAATATTTATGAATGATATGCTACCTCATTAAAATTATAAACAAGAGTGACAAAATAAGCCTCTTTCACATCTCTTGTCTCTAAGTGAAATAAGCTGGAAAAAGGATGAGGCTCTGGTTGAAACTTTAAGGCACCTGAAGGCCTCCACTGTCTTAATAAGGCCAAGTATTTTCTCATTTCCAATTTCTTCCTTTATTATTTTTTCCTACTTCCCTTTGAGCATACAAAACTAATAAGCATTTATTTTTTTCACAGAGAAATAAAGTAGCACTGCTGAAATCTGCAAGAGCAAGTGGGCATGGAAATGTGGGTTGTTTTTTTTTTTAATAAAAGCTCTTTTTTAATAAAAGCTTTAATAAAGACGTATGTATAAGCCTTGAAGCTCTTCAATAAGAGGTCTGTAGCATCATGCAGGCTCAGGCTCAACTTCCCCTGAAGCTGGCAAACTATTTCACAGGAAACAATCTTGTGCTGGTCCCAAGGCAACGAACAATATTGTCTAATATATCTTTTCTATCTTCAACCTCTGTGATTAGGTTCTTAATTATATCAGTTGGAGACTATTAGGAACACAGGAGAGTGGATATGCAGATCCCAGCTATTTTTTCCTCCTGGTGCAAGAGGTGGGGGACACACTGCCAGCCTTTCCCAGCGGGTGCTGGGGAAGGGAAAGCTCCCAGGGTCCCCATCCACTCTGCCATGCCCAGCCAGAGCCCCTGAGCTGCAGCAAAAATGCCTCAAACGCAGGCTCTGCTTTAGGAATGTGGCAGCCAAGGCCTTGGTGGCCAACAGGTCCTGCTGCTGCCAAAGGTGTGAGCACCCAGGAGCCATGGATTCATTAAATCATTCGGGCTGGAAAAGGCCTCTGAGGTCACAGAGTGTGATTTACCCCAGCACTGCCAAGCCCAGCACTAAACCAAGCCCCCAAGTGCCACATGTACACTCATTTTAAATCCCTCCAGGGCTGGGGACTCCACCACTTCCCCAAACAACCTGTTCCAGTGCTTGACAACAGCTTCTGTGAGGAAATTTTTCCTAATATCCAACCTAAACCTCCCCTGGTGCCACTCTTGTAGCATTTCCTCTTGTCCTGCTTCTTTTTACTTGGGAAAAGAAACCAACTCTTAGTTGCAGAATGCAGTGAATGTGTTCTAGGAAGAGTATCTCGAAAATAATTTTGGAGGCAGTCACTGATATTTTTTCAAAGTAAATGAATCAATAGTGGTAGCAAGAGATTTCTGTTTCAAAAGGCAAGACTTGATAAATTGGAAGGACCAGTCAATAAAATGAACTAGGCTAGTCAACCAGACAGAGAAACCTGGGATCTGAATGCCTGCCTGCAATTTCTGCAAGTTCATAAAAGGCACATAAACTCATAAATTCACAGCAAGTTCATAAAAGGCTTTATAACACACGCTGCCTGTGAGAGCAAGAAAGATCTTTCCCTCCTCCTCCTCCTCCCAAACCATCCCTCATGCTCCAGCCTCTCAAAGGGATTCAGACCTCACTGGTGTCTCCAGCTCAGGCACAGGTATCCTCAGCACAAGGAGCAATTCTGGCTTCAAGCCAGAGGAAAAGCTGGAATAAAATTTTGTTTCCCTTGTTCATGGCTTCGACACGCTCTGCTCAAAATGGAACTCTAGAAAATTCAGCTTACATTGGAGTTTTTTAAGAAATGCCTTATTTGTGTTTGTATTCAAAATTGTGCTCAGAGTTGATTTACACTGTAATAAAGAAGTAATTTTCCTCTGGCAAGTATTGCAGCTACTTAGATATTCCACTGACAGCATTGCTTTAATGAAAGCAGAAACAGTAAGAAAAACAGACAAACAAACAATTTTCTCTGCCTGTTGAACTGTGACAACTGTTTTACCTCTGATCAACCTTCATTAACAGGGGAAACAGCTTTATCCAACAACTATTTACAATAAAGGCAGTTCCAAGTTTGTGAAGATCAGCACTTTGAATTTAATTGCAGAGGCTTTTTAGTACAAAAAAAAAATAAAAATTAAAAGTTGTGTGCTGCAAGACACATCCAGTTAAGGAATAAGCTGATCATTATTTACCAGAAGAACTGATTCTAAGGCTAAGTCACAATTAACACCAGTATAAAGAGTACAACACACAGATTTGCAGATTTAGGAGGCCAGGCTGGAGCTGTGGAATAGAAACAGCTGCTGAAAGGATGTCTCCTTTCATGAATCACTCTGACAAGACAGAGAGTTCTACAGCCTTTCACTGTCACTCTTTTCAGGTTGCAGGCGTGCTCAGAGGGGCAGGGTATATGAAACTGAGACAATGATGAAAATGGATTTTAGTAGCAAAATCAGACAAACCAGCCCAGACAAACAACCACATTTGGGTTCAGGTATATCCAGAAATCTGCAATTCAGTACTTGAACAAAAGTTAAACATAAGGTATTGCTGTTAGAGCCTGATAAAAACCCTGGAAAAGTTACAGAAAATTTAATTTCTGAGACTCAGGCATATAACATGTCACAACACATCTCCCCCACTTTCTCCCTTGTGTCTCAGTTTTATCATTGCTACCAGATCACCAAAATAGCCAAAGCTGCAGAGTTCTTCAAACTTGGATTTAATCCTCTCTTTTGACATTTACAGAAACTGAGCCTTCAGAGTACTGGCCAACAGGATAGAAGACACAAAACCTCAAAAAAAAATCTCGTGATTCTCCAGGTACTTAGTGTCACTTGAAAGTCCAAGAGGGAAAATGTACCAGCAAGAAAATGACAACCACTAAAACACAAAAGCTGGGAACAGAAGCTCTCATACATTATATAATGTATGTACATTATATAAATGGCACAATAAGCAGCCACAGTAATTATAGGCCCTGAAATGTATAGAAAATATTTGTAGGTATCACACTATAATTTACTTTTCTCCTTAAAATCCAGATTGGATGCAAAGAAATCAGGTACTTACATAACCCTAATCTTTGCATGATCATAATCTTATTGCTACAGATTGTACATAAAAACTCAAGTATACTTAACTACAGCCCTTAGGAATAAAGTGGGGGGGGAGAGAAATAATTAAACAAAAAAGAAGCTGCCTATGTCTTTTATCTACCTTGAACTATGCAACAATTAAAAGCCTTGTCTAGTATGAAATTTTATGAGCACAAAAAGCTTGCCTACCTTATGATTTTGGGATTTCCACAGCAAAAGCTTGGATTTTTGGCAGGGGGATTTTTTTTTTTTTTTAAACACAGTGGGTCAGCACAGAGTATAGGAAAGTTACAGCCATTTTAGAGGGGAACAAAAACCAAGCCACTGAGTTATCAGTATCCTGATGGTATCAGCTGAACTCACTTTGTCTGATCAAGGCAAGTCCCCATATGCTCCAACAGGGAGTGTAAGAAAGGCAGGTGAGGCTGAGTGGAGCCATTAAGGCTAATTTGCATCCACAGGGTCCTGGCCCAAATATCTCCAATGTCCCTTCCTCCCCACATTTTGCTTATCTTAAGATAATTGCAAAGAAACAAGCAGTGTATTGTCTTCCTGAAATGCAAAATTTGTCCTGTGCTCAGCAGTGAAATCCGGGTGTTGTCCTGGGCCAGGAGTTCAATTTAGTGTCACAGTTAGAAAGGAACAAATTTCCACTTGTGCTGCATGAAAAACAACCATGACAGGAGTCACTTTTACAGCCCTGGTGACTCACAGCAAAGGATGCATAAATTGAGGTAATCTGGCTGTTCAGGGCCACAGCAACCAAATGAAAGGAAAACTGTGCCCACTGGACACCCAAGCAAGTGATTTATGTTTAGAAACATTCAGCTTTTCAAATAAATTTGAGCTAAAAAGCAGCTAATTTGTCAGGTGCTGTCAGGAGTGCAGAGAGAAGGAGAACTTGAATGTGCCAGAAAAGAGGAGAGGTCGCTGGCTGCTTTGAGCAGAAGGACAAGGATTTGACTCCTCCAGAATCAAGTTCTACCAAGCATGGACCTCTCACAGTCAGGCTCATGGCATGACCATAACCTACTGTTATGGTTTTTTTTTTTATTTATATGTGGTAGAGTACCTGCCCTTGAGAGTTTAAAATGGGAAGCTAGATAATAACAACAGGAAAACAGAGGGGAACAAAACCCAACAAACAAACAGAAACCCCCAAACTACTGTACACAGTTCTGGCACTGCTGCTTTGAATTAAATCAGGGGAAAAGTGTTACACACATTTTCATTGTGGGCAGAAACAGAAGGCTGACTCCATGACCAAAGCATTGGTTTGATGCCACACCATATAAATCTCATTTTAACCGTGTTTGTCTATAAAGGTAAAAGAAGCAACAAGTCCAGAAGCAAATGGGACTTTAGAGATGAATGCAAGCAGCAGGAGAAGGAAAAGGAGAGGAGATGCAGAATAAACCAGGGGCAGTGTGGTAAAAGGCTGCCCTGATAAGAAAGCCATGCAGCTCATGGGAGCTGACTGCAAGTGCAGGCAAGAAACAAACTAATTCTAAAGGCACCTCATCCTGTCCAGCCAGCTGAAAAGCTCTTCATATCTGCTTTGGATGCCCCATTGGGAAATCCTCTACACATAAATTTCCTTTGGCTGGAGAGTCCTTTCCAGTTGTAGCTGTGGCAGCTTTCAAAAAAGCTTCTGGAGAAAAAAAAAAGAAAAAAAAAACCAAAAAAAACCAGAAAACCAAACAACAAAACAAACAAACAAACCAAAAAAAACCAAAACCACTGAAGCTAATCATCTCATGGGACATAAAACAGTAAGGAAGAGCCACACACAGCTGTGGGTCCAGGCACCTGCCCACAGGCAGCACCCTACATGAAGGTGATCAGATTGAATTTTGGTATTTAGATGAAATTATCAAGCTCACAGGACAAAGAAATGTTCTGTATCTAGCCATTAGCAAACCAGACCAACAGTTCATTCAGCACTGAGTGCAGTTTCCTCAGAGCAGTTACAGGCTGCACCTCCCACAGAATGCTGTTACTTAACAGAAATTACAGATAACAAATCATCCTGTTTGCTTTGCTTGCAATCTTCACAGCAGTATGCAATTAAGAGCATGAAGTAAAAGCAAAAATCAACAGGAAAACATGATGCTACAAAACCAGAGTGAAAGTATCCTGTTGTAAGTGGCAAGGAAAAGGTTTGTGCTCCTAGCCAAACATCTCTGTTCCCAAGGATCATATAAAGTCAACCCTTCCCTCAATTTAAACTTGAATATTTTTGAGGGGGAGTCTCCTGTGTAAAATGAAAATGTTTTGAGTGGAAACTCTAGGCAGAGCTGTATTATCATGGATCTAGAGGTCAAGAAAGACTTACTGACTTCAGCTAGTCAAGAATCATTTTCTTCCTCATTTTTCTTATCCACCTACCACACCAATAGTCATCACCCCTGCAAATAGCTGGTAGTTGTGTGGGGTAGTACAACAGAGGTTGTCATCTTCAGAAATGAAAATGCACAGATTTTTCTCTACTCTCTGTGGACCTGATTGCAGCCTGTAAAGATTTGGATGAGATGAAAAAAAAAAAAAAAAACATCACATTGTGGCACATATTATGAGTTCTTATAGGAGTGTTGGAGAAACCTGACATGATTTTCAATAGAGAAGTTAGCATTAGAGAAACTATTCTGAAGCTGACAGTTTTAAGGAAGACTAAATGAATATTACAAGGCTACTTATGCCATTGGGTCAAATAAATATGAATTAGCCAAGAGAGAAGATTTGTCATTTGTAGAGATATGGCAAGGATTTGAAAATCCACCAGAAAGATGGGAAAGGAAGAGAAAAAAATAGCAATTTCTAAAGTTTCCATAAATTAAAAATCAAAAATCTTCCTTTGTGACTTTGAGGAGGAATCAACTACCAAGGCTATAGGAGCCAGTGAAATGGCAAATGCAATAATGTATTTACAGCTAAGGTACAACAGCAGAGTAACAAGCACAGTTGTGATGGTGTGCTCAGAACTTCAGAATCACATTAAATGGGACTCCATGCCCAAAATGACACACCAGTCTCTAACACAGCTGACTGTATGGATGTCTTCCAGCATTTATAATAAAACACTTGGAAGCAGTCAGGTGTTTTATCTCAGCACGTTTTCCTGTCATCTTCTCTGGGTCAAATTAGCAATTGGCTTTGTTTGCAAATCAGCAGCACAGGAGAAAAGAATTCCACACATAAACCCAACAATGTGAAATAAAAGAGACAGTAAAATAACAATGCTATTATAAAAATAATATAAAATAATATTAAAAAAAGCTTTAATGAATCTGAATCCAGCATTTGGGGACAATAATTATTTATGGAAAAGAGAGAGGAGCTTCTGCTCAAGAAGTCAGCAAAATAACATTTGTAACGCTCTGATAAAACACGAAGAACCGTGTAATCTTCTTTCAGCCTGCTGGAGTGTAAAAGAGCAACATTCATAAAAGTCATTAGAATTTCAGAAGTGGATAGTTAAGGAGACTTGTAAGTGATTTTTTTTTTTTCCAGTTGGTGTAAGATGTTAACAGCAAAATGGAAGTTCTGTAAGTTTCTGTCTCCACAGAAATTCAGCCAGAATCATACAAGGAAAAACATCAGAGAGTTTGTGATGCCAGCCTACAGCAGCAGCTCAGGAGAGACAAATTCTTCTCAGCCTTTCCAGAGCACACAGCTGAGATCTCCCATTCAGGTGGATCTTCTGACTACCAAGGAGATCATCAAGACACTGAGCAAATCTAAGTATTCAGATCATTTGCAGTAGGCACATTGTGCTTATTCTCATTGCCTTTTGGTATTCTGGTTTTTGGTCTTTTTCCCTGCTGCACAAGAAGTGATTAAGCAAATGGCTTCTCTTTTACACTTTGGAATTTCTAGAGTGAAAGGGAGAAAGATGATTGCTCTTTTAATAACAGAAATCTATTTTTAAGATGTGGTGAATGTTCAAAGCCCAACAGCCATGAGCTTCTGTTATTCAGAGAGGACACGAAGTACCTGCACAAGTAATGGGGGTTGCCTCCAATAGCTCAAGTTTTCTTAATATTTTTTTAAGAAAACATCTCAGTGGGTACTAGTACTACTTCTGCTGGAGGGAAAAAAAATCAATCAGTGTGACACTTAGAAATAAACATGCCAAATGTCCTTAGTTAAAGGCACTACAAAGAGCTTATCTCCATGGAGTTATAAAATATGTTTCATTCTAGAGAGTTAATTCAGTGTAAAAATTCAGCAAAAATTAAAGCCTGTGTTGTTTTTATGTGAGCTATTTAGTTGGGATAACATCTATAAAGGACTGACTGAAGTGAAAACTACCATCTGCTCTGCATTAGCATCTTACCACCCAGTCTTTATGAAGTTACTTTTTTCTTTTTTGAAGTTACTTAGCAAATCCAGCGCCAAAGGATTTTTCTCTCTCCCTGCTCTAATCCAGTTTACTTCCTCCCTGTCAAATCTGTCAGGCAGTGAATGGTTGGTACATTTCTGTGCATGTTTTAGTTCAGCTGGTCATGGCAACTGAGCCGACACCTACCCACTTTTGGGCTACTCCCTTTTTGAAAGAGCTGCTGGGAAAAAAAAAAAATACTTTGCTCAAAAGCTGTCCTCACATCAACTTTGAATTAGCTCTTCCTCCCTCCCTGGCATCAATTGCTCAATTGGTTTTGTTTTTCTCTGTATTTTTTCAAAAATAAAGGCTCCTTTGGTAATACAAGCTGTGCTTCCCCATGTCTGCTCCAGTTTAATTCCACTTGGACTCCACTTTTCCGAGCACAGTTGACTGTGGATGTAATGTTTCAGATAAGGACTTGCTGCACTTTGCAAAGGCAGTATAATCCCTCCAACTTTAATGAAAATGCCCCACCCAACACATCACAGCTTTCATTTAAAGCAAAAATGTATCAGTGAGCACAGTCCGTAGAGCAAAACTCACATGAGAGCCTTCCAAATTAGCAAAGACTTGAGGTAGTGCAGCCTACAATTCTTCTTTGACCAATTTCACATTTTTACATTTAGGGAAAAGGAACTGAAACCAAATCTATTTTTTTTAATTTTATTTTTTTTGAGTATTCATTTCCTCTAAAGCTTTCCTAGGGAAAAGTCAAATTGCACCAGGGTTGACACATTATGGACACCAACACAGGCACTGGGACATAACTGAGGAACAACACGGTTTTTGGTATTAAGAAGGACCAAAATGCCCCAGGACTGGGCTGGTTTGAACCACCTTGGATGCTGCAGTCAAGGAGTGAGGGAAATTTCTGGGTGTGTTCCAGTGCATACTCAACACAGTGGAAATATTTGTCCTGATTTTCACAGGGGTTCAGTCAGGCCCAGGGGAAACTAAAACTCAGAAAAGCCTCACAACAAACACAATGCAGGTGTTTAGGAGCTGTTGTGTTTCAGCTTCAGATACCTGTGAATCTGTTTTTCAAAAAGTATTTCAGAGAACATCTGGATTCTAAAGTTAAAAATGAAAGTTTTGAAAAATATTATTGTAGCTCTGACGAGAAACCCCCTCAAATCCTTTTTTTAATTTTGTGAAGATTTGAATATCCTGATATTGTTAAAGTTCATGGGCTTGTTATGTGTGAGAAGCATCTTACAAGGATTTCAACTCCTTTTTATAAGGAGTTATTAGTTCACTTAAATAGCCAGGAAAGACTTCTGTATTTAGAAAAGGCAAAATCTTCCTTTCTCTCTCCCCCTGCCTGTCTCCAAAAATAAATCAGGAATTTGGTTCTCCTCTATACTCAGTTATTTTCTGCAGAAAGAAATCTAATATTTAATATTTAATTTAGGATGGTGCCTTCTTGAGTGAGAATTTGACAAAAGCTCTCATCTGTATTTGCAAAGAACTGCAAAAAGATAATGCCTGGATGCTTTTCACCAAAACAACATAAAATGGTACCAAAAGAAATGTTTAATTTTATCCCATGTGTGCTGAATTCCCAAAGGACAGTGGGGAATACACTTCCCTCTGCTGATCAGGTCACTGTGGTGATCTTCTCCCAGATTTAACTGGAAGCTCACACTGGGGATGATTCAATGCTAATCTGAAGCTGCTGAAAGGATTTCAGGTTCTTAGGGCTTTCAATACAATTTTTTTTCACAAACAATGAAAGCTATTTACAAAAAGAAAAAAAAAGAAAAAGAAAAAAAAGGAAAAAAGGAAAAAAGAAAAAAAGAGAGGAGAGAAAGAAGAAAAAAAGAGAGGAGAGGAAGAAGAAAAAAAGAGTTTAACAATCCACATTGCTCCAAGCCTGTGGCTACAGCTGCCATGGAGACCTCCAGGGCTCCAGTGGCAGCAGCACCTGCCTTTCCATAAAGTTGTCCCTCACCATCTATAAAAAAATCCCTTCCCTTCACAAACACAAACATTCCCCGTATTTTCAAATGGTAAATTCATTGCAGGAACACCACTGGAAGTACCAGAAACTTTCCAGGTTTTATAAGTAATTTCTTGCAATAAGAGATTTGTTGCCTAATAAAGACCCTTGGAGGCAGCATGGTTGGAATGGATTATTATTAATTAATTAATAATGCAAATTAAGACCTTTATTTTCCTCTGCCTTTATTCAGCAATCCCTCACAGATCTAGTTTTTATTTTAGAATTCTTATTTATCCCTGTTCCCTATTCCACTTTTGATGGATGTCAAATTGCCTAATTCATATGCACCTCTATCAGTTTCTTTAACTAAAGTAAGTTTTTAATAGAAAAATGAAAGAATCAAAGACATCAGCAAAAAGGACTAAAATTAATGGGTTTTTTGTTCTCTTACCGAAGCTCTCTGTCAATTCTCATGCCCTAGGATACATGGAAAATAAAATTAACACTGCAGCCAGATTTCTAGAAGTGTTAGCTGATAATAAAGAATGTAATGACAATATCTGGAAACAATAAATTGCCCTACATACAGAGAATATTACCCAAGGGTGCATATAATCCCCCTGGCTTCCTTCTTACCACTCTGAGCTTAATAAAATATTACTTATTGCACTGTCAAAATAATTGCACATTAAACTTCTCCACTCAGGCCAGGCTGGCCTTAAAATTCTGGCCTGGAGCTGTGTCCAGCTGAGCTCTCAGCATCCCAGCACCTCACAGGTCCGTGCCAGGTCTGTGTGTGGCACCACTCCCCTGCCACCCACACCTGGGGCACAAAGAAAAGAAAGCCCTGGCTGCTCAGGGGGTGATTCTCCCCCATCCATGCATATAAATAAATCTCAAGGCACTGTTTGGTCTTTCATCAGCTCTGTCTGGGCTCTACAGCGGCTCTCTCATGCACTCCCGTGTATTTTTAATTAATTAACAAGGGAGGCTGCAGAGTAATTCCCTGATGCTGAGGCCTCCATCACCTAATGTGCCATGGACTGCAATAAGCTCCAGCATCAGTGTTTCCCCTTGCCCTGCATGCCCCTTGAGGAGCTGAACATTTTTACAGCTGGGAGCCCCCACCTTTCCTGTCGCCATCCTATTTTCTGGAAAAATCTCTTGCCCAGGATTCTTCTCCTGAGAAACCTCAGAGAAAAACGAAAACAATAATTGTCTGATTTGCTTCTCCTGTGTTTTGCTGCTTTGGAATGTGTTTGGACATTGTTTACCAACAGGTGATTGTTTGATTGGTTTCATGTGAATTGTTTTGGCTTAATGACCAATCAGGGTCAGGCGGCTCTACAGCGGCTCTCTCATGCACTCCCGTGTATTTTTAATTAATTAACAAGGGAGGCTGCAGAGTAATTCCCTGATGCTGAGGCCTCCATCACCTAATGTGCCATGGACTGCAATAAGCTCCAGCATCAGTGTTTCCCCTTGCCCTGCATGCCCCTTGAGGAGCTGAACATTTTTACAGCTGGGAGCCCCCACCTTTCCTGTCGCCATCCTATTTTCTGGAAAAATCTCTTGCCCAGGATTCTTCTCCTGAGAAACCTCAGAGAAAAACGAAAACAATAATTGTCTGATTTGCTTCTCCTGTGTTTTGCTGCTTTGGAATGTGTTTGGACATTGTTTACCAACAGGTGATTGTTTGATTGGTTTCATGTGAATTGTTTTGGCTTAATGACCAATCAGGGTCAGGCTGTGCTGGGACTCTGGAAGGAGTCAGGACTTGTCATTATTATTATCTTTGAGCCTTCTCTCTGTATCCTTTCTGTATAGTTTAGTATAGCGTTCTTTAATATAATACAATATCCTAAAATAACAAATTAGCCTTCTAAGAACATGGAGTCAGATTCATCAATTCCTCCCTTTGAGGGGTACCCCAGAAACTGCCACACTTTCCCACCCAAGGAAAGGCCACCCTGCTGCGCAAAGAGCAGGCAGCTGCTCACACACTTCTCTCTAAATTATTAAAATATAAATATCATTGCTTTATAACAGAGCTGCAGATGGGAACATAATAGGCCCCAAGCCTTTAATCTTTCCTTTGTGAAGAGTAGCACTTCTCTTCCCTACCAAATTATATAATGATGCTGTGTTCTTCCTTGCAGGTCTAAACCTTGCAATTCCTGGAATCAAAGAAGACAACAAGATTATCATTATGATGTTAATACAGCTCCTGCAATGCTGCCCTAATAATACCTTTAAATCAAACAACTTATTTACAATTAATCATTTTCATCTTAGACAACTGCATGCTCAGACTTAATCAGAGCTATTAAAAATCTCCAAATACAAATTACACTACCTAAGCAACTCATTTTGAAACTCCTGACCAAAAGACTTGCGCTGGGTAGGAATCAGAGGCAAGATGAAATTTTCCTACTGTCTTTCAGCAGGATCAAGGCCAAGCCTCCAGGAAGGTTTTCTGTTCTCTCCAGTATCACCATCATCTGCAGCCACAGAGAACATGAGGATCTGTGCTGGACCTTGGCACAATTTTGCCTCTTGACCTCCTTGGTTGATTTTATATTTTTTGGTTGATTACTTTTTGGTTGGATTTTTTCCCCACCAACCCAAAGATGAGATAAAAGCAGATCAATGCAAAATAAGTTTTTGATACAGCCAGAAAACTAATGAGACTTGCTTAAAATGAGCCTGACAAAGAACTTTGACCAAATACAGAGACCTAAATTTAAGTGCACATTCATTCCTACACAAAGGCTAATCATGCAAATCCTACCAATCTGAAAGGCTGCTGCACCTCCAGCAATACTGTAACCCAGCCCTGTCACAGCTGGTATGAAGACCATGAATTAAAAACAAAACACAAATTAACAGAAATAAACAATCTGAAAAAAAATCCTGGTTATGAAACATGGGAAGTTAGACAAGTTAGACAAGTTTTACCACCACACACTAACAACTTTTCGCCCCTCCCTTGACAGGTATTTTAAGTTTGAGGGATTATTTCCCTAATAACACTGCTCTAATTGAGTGGTAGTGAAGCATTTGTTTTGATTTGCAGAACAGAATGGCTTTCTTTGAAAGCAGAAAAGCTTTATCTGAGAAACCCCTACACTTTAAAAGCACTTTTTTGCCTAAACATTGCTGTCACACTTTCTCCCATTGAAGACCTCTGCTAAATCACTGAAAATAAATGAAGTGAAATAATAATAATGTCTTGGATATTTTATTCTGTTGTTCTAGATAGTGCTGGAATCATGTGAAAATAAAATGTAACCAAAGTCAGGTAGTTTATCATTTACCTCCACTGTTTCTATGATATGAAAGAAACCACTTAAAGCTGGAAGCAAGAATTCCATCAGAAACCGTTAGCCAGAAGAAATATCCAGATTAAAATCAAACAGAAAGCAGAAAAACAGAGATGATGAAGAGGAAAGCATCCTGTTAAGGAAAGAGAGAAGATGACAAGGGACCAAATTGCACTAGGCTAGAGAGAATTGCTGGGCACTAGGTTCAGCTATTGAAGAATAAAACACTTCTGCCAATTAAATGGCAACTCATTTCAGTAATAAATGCTTTTATCTCCATTTTTGTTACAATGACATTTCTAGAGAGGATCTTGGTGCTGATGAAGAGTTGCTACAAGTTACCAAAGAAGAAAAATGCATCAGGAGAATGAAATAATTCTTCTTCTTCTAAGCAAAGTGGAGATTTTGCACCCTCTGCAGGTCCAGGAAGATATAAAGAATCTAGAAATATACCCATCCTGTAGCAAGAATGCATTTTATACTTTACTTATTATTATAAATGCATTTTATACTTTATTTATTGTTATTTCAGTGCTGCATTGCTGTGGCAATGTCAGTTTTCCCCCTTTAAGGCACCCCTGAGTGTTGTCCTCCCCAAACCAAGCCACACAGGATATTTCCTTTTCCCTTTATGCTTTGTCTCTAGCTCAGAGCACTGCCCTGCCAGCTGGGCCCAGGGCACTTGCAGTGACCACGAGCCTTCTTGAGACAATGTTCTTTTCTTCCCTACTTGGAAATACTAGAAGGAAGGGGTTTTAAATGAGCAAAGCCTATGGTACACATGGCCTCACCTAAACATGATGCCCTTGTACTCCACTGTATACTGGTTTTTTTCTTCATGTTCTAGTTCAGATTCTTTGTGCTTCTCTGCATGAGACACTTTTGACCACACACAGACGGAAAAAACAGCAGCCATCACACAATTCCTTGTAGAAAGAAGATGATTTCAGGTAAAGCACACCTTTTCCCATAGTCACTTTGGGGAAAAAAAAAAAAAGAAAAAAAGAAGAGGGGCCAGTTTTTAAAGTTTATATATATCAATTTAATCATGTAATGAAAGTTCACTGTGTAAACATCATCTAACCTAATACACTGTCACAAAATATCAATATAAATAGATATAAGGAATTCAATCAATGGACTTTGAACTTTATTTCCTCAAAAGCAAGTAGTCCTCTAAAATATTACAAGACAAAAATCTTGACAGTGCCTGAGGAAAAAAAAAAGAAAAAAGAAAATAAAGAATGCTGTATTTAAGATGAAAGTGAGTTTGATGGATTTGGTAAATCCAGTTATATATTACTGGGCACCCTTATCTGATGCAGCTGCTCGAGTACATGTCCCACTGCAGCAAATATAAACAAAGCCAGCAACTGATGATTAAAATTTGTGATGAAAAGACATATTGGACTAGTCTCAAGTATATTCCAGGGAAAGACTCTACACCACTCTTCCTGATGACTTCAACATGTGTTTGAAGCAGGCAGCTGCTTTCAATTGCTTTTGAAACCTCCATTGACGTCAATAAGAAAACAATGTCAGCAAAAGATCTATGATAAAATAAGATGAGCTTTAAGAGCAACTGTGCTTTTGGTTATTTATTTTTAAAGTACTTTGTTGCTTCCAGTGGGACTCAGATGAAAAACACATTTACATTTACGAGTATGACTCCCCTGCTTTTCCTGCCTCTCTCCCTTCTGGAGCCCTCGTTTCTCATGTCTCATTTCACACCCTGCACCTCCTAGACAGAAACCTTCCCTAAGCCTTCCCCTGGTTTCCCCACCAGTTACAATTTCACTTTCCTTCCAATTTACTAAAGATCAGCCATAAATTTATTCTCCTAAAGCATTGTTATCAGGCTTTACAGAATATCAGCCTAAGAGCTAAGAAAACTTAGAAAGGAATATGCACTAAGTTTAAACACTGCAATTTAATTTTCACAATCAAAAGACCTACAAGTATAATATTTCTTATTAAAAGTCCACAGCTGACATCCAGGGAATGCTAATATTCCATGGGGGTCACATAAATACATTAGGGAGGTTGGAACGTATCTCCAGCTAAAGAAATAGTTTCAAGATTATGCCAAAATTGAAGGATGAATGGCAGTGTAACCTGCCCACAATTAGGGAAAGGTGGGGCCTGACATCTTCATTCTTTTATAACAGCAGACAGTTTTTCAAGCTTTCTTATAATTGTAACAGTAAAAAGGAGAAAAATAAAACACTTTTTTTTTTCTTTTTATTTAAAACATGATTAAGTTGGCTGTTTTTCCTAAAGGTATTTAAAAGGTGCACTCTGTGTCACAGGATTGTTAGCATAGTCTAACTTTGCTGATAATTTGATTTTCTGAACAGCAGTAAATAAAATTGTCACTTCACCTGCCCTGAACTGGTTTGAGCACATGGTTGTCTTCTCTTGCCAAAGTTACAAAATTCCATTTGGAAACTGATCTGCAGCCACTTACAGAACCCCTCCTCTTCACCCCTATGCACCAACCATACTGAAAACTCTGCTGTAAGATACAAATAGATATGTGAGGAAAAAAAAATCGAACTCTGAGTGTAGCAGTGTAATAAAAACAAACAACTCTGTTTACATAAATGTGGTTACTCGCCATTTCTGCATGTGTGAGTCAGCACAGGCAGCTGGGACAGCCACAAGCTCAGAACTAAAACACACAGAGAACATTAATTTCTGTCACTTCACCCAGCAGGGGATGCCCGAAGCAGCACCTGGGCAGAGGGACAAGACAAAAAGACAGAAAGGCAAAAGACAAAAGGGGAAAATGCAGAAAGGTAAACTGCAGAAAGGCAAAAGGCAGAAAGACAAAGGCACTGTTAAACTCTGTCCATGCTGGAGGACCACTGGCCTGCTGTTCACACAGGTTTATCAAGAGTTATTCCCACTGCAGGGTCACCTGAGCATTTTTACAATCTCCAGTCTTCTGCTTTTAGCTCACCCCTCCCAACATGAATATACCTCCTTCTTGTCACAAGAGCACCTATTTCAATAAGGCCATTAAATAAAAGGCTGACAATTCTCTTGTAGCAGCAATGCCAACACTGAGCCATCATCCATCCCATTTAAAAATCGACCATTCCCAGTTAGTAAATGTAAATATCTTCTCAGGGAGCCTGTTGGATGCCACCCTGGTGTATCTGTGAGTTCACATTCACAAACAAGGGCCTCTATCAACACTTCAGAGTGCAGAGAACTGGGCTGCTGCCAGACCAGTACATTTCCTCATCCATCACACCCTTCCTACACTGTCCTGGTGAGCAGCCACCCCCGCTTCCTTTGTATGGCTAATCTCAGGTGATCTGAGTTGTCAGCGTTCTTATCTGGATCAAAGGTGTTATCTCCGCTCTTTTCAAAAAACTGCAGTGGAAGAGATCCAAGATTCAGAGTTTGGGGAAAGGCCCTAGAATAAAGGAACAAGCAGCAATCAGACTGTACAGCTGGTGAACTGGAGAAAGCCCTTACAGGATTTAACTCAAGGCTCTTCTGAACACAGTTAAAGTGTCTGCTTATGGAGGTGGCAAATGAATGTCTTAGGCTGCTTAAAGGCATTAGTGAAAGCAGGTTTTAACATAAATTTGTAAAGATGTAATTTAACAGAGTTCAGTGGCAGGACTGACTCCATCACTTACCACACAGGTGAAGCATACAAAGGAAAATTGCATTAGAACCAGTTCAGAATAATTCACATGGAAACCAGAGATGCAAAAAAGAAGAGGTGCAAAGGGTAATGCTGCAAAAGGTAAGGTGAAAAAGGGTTTAACAGTACTTAGTCATTGACTAATTTAATATTTATAAAGTGATTAAATAGGATTTATTGCAATTACTAGAATGACCTAGTTACAGATTCAAGATAGCACCATTGCTATTGTACTGGAGAGGGTATTTGAATTAATTCACAGAGATACCTATATCTATCTGTACAAAGCTACCTGTTAAAAATTCCCCTTGAGTGCAGTGGAATACTCACATTTGATGCCTTTGCATCTCTCAGTGGGTGGAGGAATGGAGTTATCAGCCCAAGCTCTGTCATCAGCTTTTGGCAACAGCCCTCCAAGGATCACAAACTTGAGGGCTCATGAGCTCTGAGAGAATTCCCGCTCACAGCGAGGTGCTGGCATAGCCCACTGTGGTCCAGGAGAGCTCAAAAGGCCTCACTTAGGACCTCACAGGAATTCCAAAGGTTGTAGAGCAACCCCAGGGAGAGGGGAGCAAGTGCACCACCATACTGGAGAAACAGGACATAGCTCGGGATTCGGTGGACACAGCCCTGGTGATTCTTTCCAAGGAATTTCTAACCCTGCTCTCAAAGTTTTGGTGAAAAATTTCACTTCAGTGTTACTAAAATTGGTGTCTTGCAACCACTCCAAAGGCAGCTGTTGCAGGGAGATGATCTCAGTAAGTACTGAAAGTCCACAGCTTGCTGATAAATTTGGGTACTGTCCATTGCACTCACCAAGGGGGGAACCAATCAAAGCATTCTGCAAATGTTCCTCACACAAAAACTTTCTTCACTGCTGATGTACCACTTCCTACTGACATTGTCAGATCCATGAGCATGATGTTGTGCAAATAAGACTGATAGAATTGTCCCAGTGAGAGCAGAACTCTCCTGCTCTAAGTCACTGGGGCTTGTTTAGTTTTTTTTAGAGACAGGCTGAGAGCATTCACAAACACACTGAAGACTGTGATAGGGTATAGCACAAAAGGGCAAAATTTGGGTGCCAAAGGCATCCTTGTAGGATGGTCCCCTGCAAAATGGTCATCTCCTGCACAGTGCCAGCTACACCTTGCACAGCAGTGCCACTTTCACCCTGCCCACACCCACAGGCTGCAGTTTGGGGGGGCACAGGGCTGGGTGCCCTGGGGGGGCTGCCCGGGGCATGACAGGGAAGTGACTCAGTCAAAGCACTTGATTAATTAATTAAGGGATTAACTCCTCCCTCCTTTTAGGAGAGACTGAGAGAGCTGAGGATCCTTAGCCTGGAGAGCAGAAAGTTCAAGGGGAGGTCTTGTCAATGAATATAAACACCTGAAGGGAAGGAGCAAAGAGGACAGAGCCAGGCTCTTTTCAGTGCTGCCCAGAGCCAGGACGAGAGTCAATGGGTACAAAGTGAGACAGAGGAAGGTCCCTCTACCATTACAAAACACTTGTCCACTCCAAAGGTGACTGAGCATTGGCACAGTTTGCCCAGAGATGTTGTGGTGTCTCCATCTGGACACAACTCTGAGCAGCCTGATTTCCCTGCTTGAGCAGGGAAGAGGTTCAAGATGAGTTCTAGAGGTCCCTTCCCATTTCAGCATTCTGTGGCTCTGTGCTGTCTCAACCTTCACCCACTGCATATCCTGAAAAGATGCCTAGTATGCTTCCTTTAGACTCACAGGGGGAAAAAAAAAAAACCACATTTTTACTGAAATGTAAATAGCAATGCTTACCTTCTTAACAGTTAAAAAAAAATCACATTTGTTGTTTCAGTATTGTTGCGATGAATACATTACCACTTTTTGTTACATTACCATGTTTTGTCAGCTATGCAGGAGTACACACTTGTGACAGGCTCCTTAGCATTAGTTCAGGAAAATAATGCAAATTGTTTCCCCAGGGAACCCTATCAGCCAGGTTGGGACTTTCTGCCTAAAAACTTTCATCTGTAACAGCTGGACCTGATGGTCTTGGAGATTTTTTCCAATCTTTCTATGATTCAGTCTAGACAAAACACTCCCATTGGACTGCCCACATGAGAGATTTGCAGTTTTTGCCTTTCAGCAGAATCACGAATGAGCACCACTGCTCTCTAGAAAAATCACTCCCAAGGAGGGACATCTCTGAATCCGACACTAGTACATTTCCAGTCAGGTGGTAGCGACCCATGGGCATGATTAACAAGGTTGTGGACAAGTCACCACCTGAACCTGCAGGCTCTGACTCATTAAAGATCGTGGCAGGGTGCCCCAGGGAGATGCCAGGCTCTGCCGAAAGTGAAATCACCGTGACTCAGCTCAAAAGTTCTGGTGAACGGGTCCCAGCCACCACCCATACTGCATCCAGCAAATAATAGCAGTTGGAAAATAATTAAAGCCTTTTAAACCCTCATAAAATCAGGTTTTATGTGGCTTTGAATGATGAGTTGCCTTCCTCGATGCAGATAAAGAAATCAGAACAAAAATGCTGGAACAGAAAAGCCTGTACACGTAACAGAGTCTTTCCAGCAATTCTCCTCTGCCAGCCCGTGCTGCGGCTGAGTTGCCAAAATCTCTCCCTGCTCCTCCCTGGCCTGCAGGAAGTTCACTCCAAAACCATTAATGTCTTCAAATAAAGATTTATAGGGAGGAAAATTGTTGATGCCTCTGTTAAACAAATGGGTAAAAAAAAAAAAAAGGCAATTATGTGGGGTTTATACCTTCCACACCAAGATTTATTGCAATTAAAGCAATAAATAGCAATTAATAGCTCGATCTCAGCATTTCCTAGGCTAATCTGTACCTAATATTAATCAGTTCCTATTGCTGTAGCACCCAAGTGCCTTTAATAAAAAATTAAGTAATATGGATATGACATAGGTTTAGTATAAAATCTTTTCAATGCAATTGGAGATTAGTGTAAGAAGAATAGTGTGGTCCTTTCTGGCCTTAAAAACAATGTACCATTACTAAATTTATAAAATCTCAACAGACTTTTCTCTTTTCTTTCCTTTTTTTTTTTTTAATATCTTTCTTTTCCATCAGATTCATCACATCTCTCACAGTAGCTTTGCCTTTTTCTTGTTTTGGGTGGGGTTGTATGATCTGTGTGTTTTTTCATGTTTGTTTTCAATAGAAGACACCTCCTCTTGCTGCTCTAGTTTGACCATACTGGAATTATCAGCCACTTTGAAAAATTTGATTCCCTGCTTCTCTGTCTCTACTTCATATCAGTTTGGGTTTTTTTTTTCCATTCTGGAATGTGTGATGACATCCCAGGCAACAAAAGATGACAATAAAGCTTGGTTAAGCCAATGGCTTAGAAACCAGGCCAGGGAAACCAGAAAGAGATTTTATTTATATTTAAACTCAGAACATGCATTTGCTAGCCAGCTAAAAATACTGTCCCTTAAAAGCAGTTTAAATAATGAAAATGCACAAAAATTTTAACAAATCACATCCAACAACACAGTTAGTGGCTCAATAATTCATGGTTGTTCTATATTTTGGTAGGCAAACATTAAAATCTAAGTATAAAATATTTAATTCTCACTTACAGCATACAAGTCACAAGACGACACCAGTGGATCTTCCACAGCATTTAAATTGGTGGTCAGGGATCAGCAGGGAGCAAGTAGGAGTTTATAGCAATATAAGGAAAAGGAAAAAAGTAGACTCAAGCAGCAAAGCATCCCTGCTGTGACACTTAAACACAAAGTGTCTGTGACATGTGAGATGCCTAAGGTAGGGTGTTGAACTTACATCACCTTCATGGTGTGAAGCATCTTTTCTTCCAGAGAGCTGCCAGCCAAGCAGCCCTGTCCCTCCAGGCTCTGCCTCCTGATTTCTGAGCCACTGCACTCATACAGAGTCTCCTGCCACCTTTAAATATCACTTTTTGTGGAAGAGGTTTTACAGCGACTTCCGTGAGCCAGAGAGAAGTTTGATTAGAGGATCCATGTTTACCCCTGGAAGAATTTTCCAACAAATTCGTTGACACAGAAACCAAGAAAGAAGGAAATAAGAGAAAGCTGCAACTGCCTGTTCCAATAATCACTTTGTTTGTCTCTCGTGACCAGTGAGTAAAGTGTAAACTTCTGAGTTTTGTAAGAATGTATAAAAAGCACGCATGTTATAATAAAAACAAGTTTGAACCTTCTGAAAATGGAGTGTTGCTTTGTATTGTGACTGTCTCAACTATGACAACTTCTTACCCTATGCAAAAAGCAAGGGGGTGAATGGACTAAAGCACCCCATGTTGACAAGCTGTAATCACAAATCCCTTGTGCAGCATCTGACACTCTACCAGTGCTGGGTGAAATTTTAGTTGGGTGAAATTTTAACTGGGAGTCAGGGAAGAGATTCCTTCACACACACTGATGGTCCAGCAGGGAGCCCAGCCCTCTACAAAGACAGGGAATGCAGAAATGAGATAAAAGGTAAGGCCACGTTCCCTTTTAATGAATTCCTCTCTGAACAACAGGCGAGCCTAATATTTTTGAGGAAAAATATGAAAAATTCAGTCCATTTGCCACCACTGGAGAAAATCCTCCAATGGGCACCCATTGCCTCGGGCAGAAATTCTCCTGGCAGCCAACAGGCTCTGTCAGCTGCGGTACCATAGAGCAATTAGGGTTGGAAAAGACTCCAAAGTCATCGAGTCCAGCCGGTCCCCACCACATCAGCCACCAACCCACGTCCCCGGGTGCCACATCCATGCATCCATCCATGCACCTTTTGAGAGCTTCCAGGGGAGGCGATCCCGCCCCAGCACAGCAGAACGCGTGCAAAGCCCCAGGCTGGCTGCCGATACATCGGCTCTGGCTTTGCTGAGGCATTTCCAGCGAAGATCAGCTCGATCAGCACCGAGCGCTCCCGGCTGACGGGCATCCCGTGTGTGTGACGGGGCGGGGAGGAGACGGGCCGGCCCCCAGCCTTATAGCGGCCCCGGGCAGCGGGCTCCGAGCGACGGACGGACCGACGGACACCGGCAGCATGGCCATCCCCTGCGTGGAGCTCAGCAACAAGATGAAGATACCCGCCCTGGGGCTGGGCACCTGGCAGGTACCGGAGCAGGAGGAAGGCGGGCAGGGACGGTGGGGATCCGGGGGGAGATGCCGAGATGAGAAATAGAGTTGAAAACAAGGAAATAGAGAAGGAAGAGCCCCCTCTAATAGCAGGATCCCTGCCCTGCGTGGGCAGGATGGCGGCCGCTTGTGTAACCGGGCGGGATGCCAGGAGCGGGGGGGCGCCGGGAGCAACAGGCAAGGGGGAAAAGGCAAAAAAAAATATAAATTAGGGGCTGGAGAAGGTGGAAGGAGGCACAGAATAAAAGAGGGGAAGCGAAAGAAAGCGACCAAAAAGAGCGAGCAGCGGGTCGCAGCGCCGGGATGGGGTCGCGGTCTGGGGGGTCTGGGTACCCCGCCCTGGAGAGGAGGATTTGGGGAAGGTGATGTGGCGAAACTGCTTGGGCAACGCAGGGAGCAAAGAGGGGAAATGACAGTGGAGATTGCGCTGCTGGCAGTGTCAGAGGTCTTGCAGAAACAAACTCCTTTCTGCTGCGTGCGCGTTGCCTGCAGAAACGCCGCTCTGCCTGGAAACTCCGCCGGCTTTCAATCAAACGCAGGTGATGAGCAAACTCCAGGAGCAGCTGGAAAAGGGGACTGTGAGGAGCTGTCACAGCACTGTGACCTGCCAGGGGGACATGGCAGAGCTCATGGTTGGCTTCTATTTGCTTTCAGGCTCCTCCGGGAAAGGTGGAAGAGGTGGTGAAGTTTGCCATCGATGCCGGCTACCGCCACTTCGACTGTGCCTACTTCTACCAGAATGAAAATGAAATAGGGAACGCAGTCCAGCAGAAGATCAAGGAGGGAGCTGTGAAGCGGGAGGACCTGTTCATTGTCACTAAGGTACAAGGGTGCAAGATTATTGGGGCATTTAGCTTTTCTTGCAGAGAAACCCTTGTTGTAGCTGTAAAGTAACATAGGGACCTACTCCCTTCTCTGACATTCGCTTCGTGGTTTTCTTGTTGTGTCTTAAAAGTCCCATCCTGTATTTGCAATTTGGACTCGGCTTTATCAGGAACTGCTGACAACTTAGGAAACATATCACAGCTATTAGATTAATTATTATTAATCTAATAATTTCCTGACATCGATTAAGTCAGTTATACCGGATGTTCAATTGGACATACCCAAGATAAAGGGGGGAAAAAAAAAAAAAAAGGCAAGAGAGTTGTCTGGATTCATCAGTGCTAAGCAAGATATTTGAAAACTCTGTCATGTACAAATAGTAATCCTGAAAGGGAACAGAAATCAAAGCATTTTATAGGTGTTTTCTTCATTCCTTATCTCATCCTCTTATCCCAGATGTGCTCCTTAACAAAAAGCAGCTAATAAATTTGGGGGTTTTCACCAGCAAAACCAGAAAACTTTGAGATTAACTAAGATTTCCCACATTAAACTTTGTTTTTTTTAAAGAACATGGTTTCTTTTAATAATACTTGTTCTTCTATTTAAACACCTTGAATTTTGATTTCAAAAATGAAGTAAAATTGACAACCATTCTCCATGTGGACAGTGAAAAGGAACAGAAAGAAGGTATCTATGGCTCAGTAAGGCTCAATAGTCAAAATTTAGGCTAAAAAAAATAAAATTGTAACACTAACAGCTTTGCTGTGTCAGATGCACTTGCCAGATTGTTACATTTGTACCTGAGAATACCTTCTCATAAGTGGGAATCCTGACTCCACCTTCATGACTGTTGGCTTTGTGGTATGTTTGTCCTGCCCTAACAGTGAAATATTACCTCCTCATCTTCAGCATGTACTGACTTCAGTGGGGAGTTTTCCTCCCAGACCTCCCAGTGAGAAGCTTCTGTCCCCTGGCCTGCCCTGTGGGAGCTGTGAAGTGACAGTGGGGCTTGTTCTCTTCCCACAGCTGTGGAACACGTTCCATGAGAAGCCCCTGGTTAAGGTAGGACTCAAGAAGAGCCTTGCTGCACTCCAGCTGGACTACCTGGACCTCTACCTCATGCATTTCCCCATGGGATTCAAGGTAGTCCTGCTCTCCACACCTTTCCTCCTTACAACACACTGCATCCTCTCAGCTTTGCTGTGGCCATCTTCATCACACAGCTGGGATATGGGGTTCATTTGGCTCTTCTTCATCCCTGTGGCAGCAAGAATTTGTCACTAAAGCAATGGTGTGTTTTAGCACAAGGGTCTGGCTTTTCATGCCTTTTGGAAGGAGATGTAGGTGTGAGACCCCTGGGTCTTCTGGGCACCAGCACAGGATGGTGGTTACAGCATGGACATCTAGGTTTTTGGGGATGTTGGCTTGGCCTGAAGTAACCAGCAGTGAAAAATGAAGCATAGCACAGAAGGAATGTGTTTCTTCCCCCAGTCTACATCTGTACAAAATACATAAGAAACTAGAATAAAGGGGCCGTGGAGTGTCAGTTCCCTCCTCTCCAGGTCTGCTAAAGTTACATAATTATTACTAATCCCCACACTCTTTGCATGCAAGGACTGATTTTGCTAAATATGGCCCTCATCCAAAAGAGAATACTAATGGACAAGCATCATTTTTAGTTATGCAAGATGTTTAAACAACCTGCTAACTTGCTGCCTGCAAATGCAGTCCAAAGTGCTGGCACACTGTAGGAAATTCAACATTTAAAAAAAAAAAATCTGTGTATTATCTGCCTTGATTTGACAGGCTGGTGAAGAGCTGCATCCTCTGGATGACAAGGGTCACAGTATTCCCAGTGACACAGATTTTCTGGACACGTGGGAGGTAAGCCAATAGCTGCTCTTCAGAGAAAGTATCAGCTCTAAAGATGGAGCAGAGATCTGTGTGCAAAATGAAATTGAGGGATATGTTGGGGTATGAAGGACAGCCACACAAAATTGTATTTCAGACTGTTTGTATCTCTTGTTTTGGGGAGCAAGAAGGGGTTGGTTTTAGTAAGGCTAAAGGGAAGGAATCTACCAGCACTGTAGTTACTGTTTCTAAAATATTTGGATACACACAATGGTAGGACCAACCCTTCAGGTTAATCTAGGTGTGGCTGTTAATTTACTGGGTGTTCATACAGTTAGGATTCTATTTTCTTTCATGAACTGAGATACTTTTATGTAATCTAATCTAGCCTGAGTTGTTTGTTCATTTGCCACAAGCTTGAGAGAAATAAAATAACGTAGTTTGACAGTAATACCACCAACTCACACCCACCTTGGTTGTCCTTACTCATTAGGCCATGGAGGAGCTGGTGGATGCTGGCCTGGTAAAAGCCATTGGTGTGTCCAACTTTAACCATGAGCAGATTGAAAGAATCTTGAACAAGCCAGGACTGAAGCACAAGCCTGTAATGAACCAGGTGAGAATTTTGTTCCCCCTCCTCAGCTAACCTTGCAGTCTGGAATCATAGAATAGATGAAGATTGGAATCATAGAAGGGATGAGGAATCCATACTTTAAGGATTGTCTAGATTCCCTTTCCATGAGGCTGGAACCTTCCACTTAAGAAGCATTCCTAAATATATTTAGAATGTGTGTGTGTATATATATAACCAGAGTATACCTAAATTCATATAACATACAATATAGATGTTCTATATAAATAATATATTATATATATTTAGAGTAATCTTAAATATATTCAGCAAAATCCCCACTGGGAGTTTCTGCACCAGCATGGGACTATACAGGGATGCACAGCATTTACTCGTTTTTTAACATAAAATAAACCACTCAGTTTCATTATAGAAAGGAGGTTGAAGAGTACAATTACATAACAAATTCTCACCACATACCTCATGAATGTAATCACAGGACAGCAGCAGCTTGGGGACCTTCTGATTTTCTTCCACATGCAACTTTTTGCACGCAGCCAAGGGTGCTGAATGCCCACCTCTTCCAGATGGGGAGTATCCAGGGAAATCCCCACACTAGCTCAGGTGAAAGTTAACTACTGCACATGTTTTTCATGTCACCATGCCTGGTAGAGAAGCTCCAGTGTTCAGAGACAGCTGGGTATGTGCACAGGGCCATGTGAAGAGCACAGACACAGCCCTGTGCTCATGCCATGGCTTGTGGCAGCTGAGCAGCATCCCCATGGAGCTCCTGTTGCTTTCAGGATGTCTTACCCAAACATCTACTTGCAACATCAGCTTGCTTCCTTAGGTCAGCTCAGATCCTCTCCCCAAGCTCCTTCAGGAATGAAAGAGGCTCCTTGAGGCAAGGAGAGGGTGGGTGCATCAGAGCAGAAAATGAACTTGAGGCATTCTGAGCTGCCCCTCTGATGATGCAATCCTGCCCTGCAGTAGTCCAGGAAGGCTCATTTCCCACATTCCACACAGATAACACTTCCACTCTTCTCATCTATTTTTTGTTTTCTGTGGGTAATATGTAGCATGAGAAAGCTCTGTTCTCTGCTAGGCCTCTAGATACTGCTGTGACATTTACAACTTTTTCATAAAATAGATCTGAATCATGACACTGGAAGTCAAGTCTTCACATTTTCTTTGACGCAAGAGGATTTAAAATGTAATGCTCTGCAGCTCAGAGAAGTCTGCCTCTTTTATCAGCCATCTTTCTGTGCCTGCAGGTGGAATGTCATCCATACCTGACCCAGGAGAAGCTGGTCAAGTACTGCAAATCCAAAGGGCTGGCTGTGACTGCATACAGCCCCCTGGGCTCTCCTAACCGCCCATGGTAAGAGAGCATTGCAGCCTTTCTGCACACAAAACACTGCAGTTGAACTAGAACGATTATTTATTACTATTATTAGTGGTAAATGATACAGTTAAAATGAGAAGTTCTGTTGTCTTGATGCAGATGATGTCACATGATGTACGGCTCCTACAGGGAAGCCATCACCTTTCTGCTACCACCATCTCTTTTTTTAACAGGGCTAAGCCAGGGGAACCCACACTGATGGATGACCCCAAGATTAAAGACATTGCAGCTAGACATAATAAAAGCCCTGCCCAGGTAAGTTGCCAGAGCAAACCATTCCTCCTCCTCAGATGTCTTACAGGCCAGTCCTAGCAGATGTTACTTTCTCTACAGATACATTATAATGGGGCTGAACTTGACTCTTCATTCTGCCCAAGTTCTTAACAGCATTCATAAAAATTATCAGCTATTTTCAAGGAGGTCTTGAGTACCAAGTTTTGGGTTGGATTGATCAGCAATGGTACATGCTTACCTCAGGTGTTCACCTTCCTAAATTGCTATTCCTTCTTCCAGCTAAGTTATTTTTCAGAAGAGTCCTGTAATTTGGAGACATATTTGATTGCCTCCAATCTGCTTGTGCTCACAAAGAATTATTGAAAGCTGCTTGATTATTTTTTTTTCCTCTATTACTTCATTAGTCACACAAATTAGTGGTTGCCTGGGGTGTGCAGAACCTGCACTCCAAACAAAGCCACATGTTCACGTGCAATCAGAGACAATCATATTTTAAGACAGGAGAGCAGGATGAAAACATTGTATGCAACAGTTGGGGTTTTTGCGGGGTGGGAACTTTTAAATTCTGTAAATACATTTTTCCTTTGATGGACTTCCAAAAGTTTAACCTTCCTGAGTACTTACCTGTGAGCCCAAAATAATCTGTAGTGTTATTATGCTCATGGAGTCTGAGCACTCACGTAATACAAGCCAGAGCATCATCATTTTTTTTTTCCTTACAACAAAAACAAAACAAATCCTGCAAAAGCCACAATGTAGAAACAACATAGGCTTGAAAAAAATTAGGGTTTGCCAGTCTTCTGTCAAATACACGAGCGAATTCTGGCATATCAAACTCCTGTGTGCAAAGTGGTAATCTTCCCAAAAGTGAAAAATAAGTTGTAGAATAAAAGAAAAAAAAAATCCACAAAATGTGTTTGAATAGATTTCCTGGGACCTCAGTGTTCATGCTCCTCCTTGTTCTTTCCTAGGTCCTGATCCGCTTTCTGCTCCAAAGAGGCATCATTGTCATTCCCAAGTCTGACAAGCCACACCGTGTTGAGGAGAACATGAAGGTGAAGTTCCCTTGGGAAATGCTGCTGCCCGGTTTTGTGCAGGATGGGCACCCACACCCACAGCCCCTCTGTGTTTCCAAGCAGCACCTAAGGCACTGGAAGCAGGGTACAGAGATTTGAAAATCTGGGGAGAAGCATTTTGTGCCTGCTAGGAGAGAAATGGTTACACCAGGGCTGAGCTCTGCTGCTGCAGAAAGGGAGCCCCAGGTTTGGACTTGCCCTTGGGGAAAAGGTTAATAAGTCCTTAGGGTGTAAAGGAACAAGCTGAGAACAAACACCAGACCTGTTAGTTTGTCTCACTGAGAGGCTGTGGCTCCCCTTGGCAGTGAAGTTCAGCTGGATGTTTGCTCATAAGGTGTGGCACCTTATACAATACCCTGTATTGCTTTCAGTCCACGGTGGGAGGGTTTGGAGTTATTTTTCCTATGAAGCCCTAGCAAGAACTCTTCAGATGATCAACTGTGAGGCAGCTATTTGCAGCTGATACCCAGTAGCCCTCTCTCGTAGCAGAAAATTTACCTCCAGTTCCAGTATTTGTGACACATCCTGAGCACCTAAAATCTCTGTGAGCGTTACAACACAAAGGGCAGTGGTGTTGGGATTCAGCCGCCCAGAAATTTAAGATCTTGATCTGAACAGCACCTCAGAAACAAAACTTTCTTAATCACTTCAAGGGTTCTTATTTGCCTGAGAATGAAGAGGATTGCTTAACTGTGCTTAATGCATTCCTACCTCAAGTCCTAAGTGCATGAAGCACACTTAGGAAATAACTACTCATTTTTTTTTCCTCTTTTCCTGCTAGGTGTTTGACTTTGAACTGTCCGAAAAGGAGATGGATGTCATCCTCAGCTTTAACAGGAACTGGAGGGCAGTTCCAGTGATCCAGTGCGTTCCTTATTATCCTTACTATCCATTCGTCCTCTTTCTGTCTGTATTTTCACACACCCCAACTTGAAAACACACATGACCCAAACCAAAACTTTAAACTTGAATGAGGCATGTCCTGGATCTTCAGGAGAGAGGTTCATTTGGAGTTTCCCTCCAGCATATTGCTGTTCCAGGGCCTTTCTCCAGGCCTGTGTTCAGCTCAATGACAGCTGCAGAACCTGAGTACCCTGGCAGTAGGGGAGGGGGGCTGCAACAGGGAAATGCTGCTCAGGATACTTTCTGCACTGCTTGAATAACAAGACCTTTCTCTTTCTCTTGAATAACAAGGTCTTTCTCTTTTCAGAGCTGTCAACCACAAGGACTACCCGTTCAAAGCAGAGTATTAAACGCAGGACCTCCATTTAACTCCTACCAGATTAGATGTGCTCTGCAGCTCGATCTTAATTTCTTCTTCTGTACTTGATAATCATTATGAGCAGTTATTTTTTCCTGTTTTAAGAAGGACACCACTAACTGATATAAGAATGCAGCAATAAGGGTGGGGTTTTTGTAAAGATGCTTAGCAGAAATCTGTTTTTTATTAGTAGTAAAAAGACAATGTCTTTTCCTTTCCTTTTTATCTGGTCTTTCTTAATTAGAGACATGCTTAAAAAAAAAAAAAGCCAAACAGGGACTTACATGGAGTATTTTATATATTACTTCCAGTGTAGTCAGTCATACTGGCTCATGAGTCACTGTCAAAGAATGCTCTAATTACATTGCTTTTTATATATTTGTGATTTTCATTGTGTGTTTCTAATGCTTTAAAATTTTATATGAATAAAGTTTATTAACCACAAAAGTTGATCAGTGTAGTCCTTAAATGGTTTTATATAGTGGGGTTTTACAAATTTTAATACAGATAGAAATAAGTTTCTATAATTTCTGTACAAGGACAGGACATACAGATCACTTTGTGGCTTATTCTTCAAAACAGGATTTAGCTCTAGCTAGGACCTAAAGAACAAAGCTGTAACTTCCTCTGAACACCTAGAAACTGAACTCCTGTGTGATTTGTGGGGAAAGTCGAAGGCAGCATCATGGCAGGGATAACTCACAGTAAAACCCAGCCAGCTGAACATAGGGACTGGGAGTCTCAAACATAAACTTAGATTTTTGCAGCTCTGCTGGCAGCACCCAGAATATTACACTCAGACACGGGCTGGTTTTATCTAAGGAAAGCATGGGAAAAACTTCTTCAAAATCACCAAAGCAAACCCTGGGACAGCCTCACAGTTAATTGCTCTAAAATATTTTCAGACAGATTTTGCTAGGCCAAAGCCAAGCGGGTTTGTGGAATCAGGAGGGACATCCTTAGGGGTTCTTCACTTTATTTCTCAGGGACTTAGCACAATTCCTATCCCACTTACAACAACTGCTCCATTCCTGCTCATTAACAAACGGGGCTGCTGCTGGAAATATTCCATTTATTGCAGATGCAGTTCCAGAATACATTGTTTGAACAAATTGTTTTTATTGCAGCTATCAGATGTACTTGAAAGACTCAGAGGAGCGCTTACAAAACCCCCAAACAAAAACCACGACAACCCACAGACAATGTCAGGCACAGCTTCAGCCCCTGCAGACAACTTTGAGCATCTCTGCATGTAAACAAGATGTCTCAGCCAAGAAGGGGAGCCCAGCTTTGGGCTGGAATAGAACCTTTAGGAAGAAGCCAGATGCTGTAAGACATGGAAGTGGTGATAAGGGAGGTCCTGGGGGTTCTGGTGCTCAACAAAGCTGTCAACAACGTGCTCGGGGCTGCTTGAGTTGCTCAGTTTATGCCACCCATACACTGTAGGATGTAAATGCCAAACTGCAGGGCACGTAAATCCAAACCAAGCTGACGTCTCAAAGCCATGTGTTTACTATATACAAATGAAAACATCTGTAAATAAGATATTCAGGGGAGAGAGGTAAAAAGAAGCATCGCAAAGACAGAGATTTACTTCATTTTTGGTGGACCTGGTGTAGGGCACTGATGGATGGCAAGATTTAGTGTACAGTCATTTGAAACAAGCTCCAACTCTGTTTACATTTTTTTCTTTTTAATTATGGTAGTTTTATATAAATTAAACTACAACGTTTTATACAAGTGACCTATTTTTGACCCTCTATACCCTTACCTTTTCCTCTTTTAAAAACTATACTTTCTTTTTAATTACCCATTACTGGGCAACTGACATTTAAATTTTTTTTTATACTTATCTCACCATACCTCTAATGACAATTATGAAATCTTACTATAGAAAAGTGTGTGATTTTGTCTTTATTTTTTTTAAGCTGTGATATTGGCTAATTATGTATGTTTATTGCTAAATATAATACTCTAGCACATATTAAAGCATTCTACCATTAGTAGTGCCTTTAGGCTAAACTTTGTAAAGCTATGTGTGTATATATATTCTAGATTGCATTCAATTACTAGTCACTAACAACAAAAAGAAATATCAGTACCGCTGTCAGCTAACATAATCATCCAAATTTAGGTATTAACTTAAACTAGAATGGAAAAATTGATACTTAAAAAAAAGTATAAAACAAAAAAAAAAAAATTAAAACACGTTATTGATGCAGTATTTCTCATGACATGGGCAACTTACAGAAAATATTACATTGTCTACTAAAGATATTTCTTCCATGCCTTAGTCTAAAGTGCAGAAAGAAAAAGACTTCTGTATTACAAAAGTAACCATTGGTTTTATAGGTTTACTGCACACCTTTCCCAAGCAACTTCACTTTACATGTGTTTTGGGTTGACCTCTAATGCCAGCTGAAATCACTGTTCAGATACATATTTATGACTTTCAGTAGGAGAGTCTATATATTTCACAGCATGGGTTTCTTTAGGAATAAAGGCTCTTGTGCAAAGGCAGTACTATTCTGATGAATGTCTAGACTGATTATTAAATACAGTGCTAATATACATGGTTTTAACTGGGATAATGCAAAAAAAAAAAAAAAAGACATTTTGGTAAATAAACATAAATATAAAAAGAACAATTTAGCACTTTTTCCTTATTTTTTTTTCCCCCAAACTGATTGGTCCAGCGTCTTTAGAGGCCTTCTATGGTTCTTTCTCAAATTGTCTCAAACCTGCTGAGAAAGAGACAGATTAAATATGGCTTGAAGCAGCCCAAACACATCTCTAGAACAGAAAAGGCACAGCCCTCTAGGTCAACACGTAAGAAGGCAGCACACGAGCTGGGTGCTGCTCTGCTCCTCTACTGGGGGTGCTCTGAGGGGGTCCCCAGGAGGACAAAAATCAGGATTTCATTCCCTGAGGAGAGGCTCAGCAGTGTCCAAACCCCTCTGCTGGGACTGCTGCTGTGGGTGGAGAGCACCTTCCGTGGGAGCATGGTGCACTAACCCTGAGCCAGCCCAAAAACCCCTCTCCTGACACTTGGGTTTGAAAAAGGACAAGAGGAGCAAAACAATTCTGCTTTGCACAGCTCTCAACCAAAAAGGAAAGTTCACAGGCATAACATACATCTGGATTTACACAAAACCACTAAAAATGTGTGGGCACACATTCAAGTGTAGAAAACCAAGAATTTTTCTCTATTTGACCATTTCACTCTCAGCAAAGAATTGGTGATGTTGAAAAGCATCCTTAAAGCTCTTAAACTGATCAATGAACTTCCATTCTTCCCCACTGGTTCTTAGCCAAACAATTAGTTTAATTTGCTTTATTTGGAGTGTGTTAGGTTAAAATAAAAATAAAAAGCTAAGAGGGCTATTTTGCTGATTTCTTTCTGTAAAACTAGGTCGTGTTTCACCAACCAGTGGTTTCAAAATGACAATAGCAAAACTATTTTTGCCTTGAAAAGACACCAATGCACAGCTCCAGCAAAAGCAGCTTCTCAACCATTCATGTTTCAATGATATTTTAATGGAGTTTTGGAAAGGCAAAGGCAAGAAGGGGTTTCTGCATCAACGTGAACAGCTGCAGAATTTTAATACACAGGTACACCTATTCAAAAATGTAGCAATGTTTCTGTATAATTATAGGTATTACAATGTTTGCATTGTATTATTATATGTACATCATCAAATGGTGTATGTATTATTTTATTAAATATGCATATAACAGTGCATGTTAACATTAAATGCATAGCATGATTATATTATAAATATGTAATAATATATATTAAATTATAGAAAAAGGTGCAATATATGATTATGGCATTACTTACCATTAGTCTCTGATTTTTTCCCCGTAGCTGATACCTGTTTGAAAAAGCAACAACACATAATTAAAATCCCATATAGGAGAAAATTGCTATTTATAACAGGGAAAAAAAAATATCAACAGATGTTCACACATAACACAGCTCTGACAAACAGGAAAATAAAAGTGGTACACTACTTTCTGAACCTCATTGTGCTTTCTTTTATAGATAAAAAGGTGGGTTAGTAACAGAATATTATCCTCTAAACTCTGCCCAGAAGTGTTCTTACCTTAGAAGCAGCAGCTGGCTTCTCCACTGACTGCTTCTCCCAGAGATTACGTTTGCCAGATACATCTCCTGGTCTTAAATCCTGCATTTTTAATGTCAGAGAACAGAAACCAACATGAGTTCAGGTTTATTTTCACTTGTTAAAGAAAAAGTTAGAATGCAACTTCTTCACAAGAGAAGTTGAGGAACATCCACCAGCAGTAAATATTAAATTTTCTATCAGTTATAAAAAATTATATTTCACAAAATAACTCGACACATATCCATGTTTTAAGACAAAAGCCAATCCTGTTGCATCAATTTCATATGGCACAGACTGGTCTTAACTCAGTATGTTCAACTTAGGAAGTGTAGTGAAAAGTTACTGCACCCTCGGATTTTTACAAAAAAAAAAAAAAACAAAAAAAAAACAATTTTTGCAGAAAAAAATCCTGACATTTTTTCAGGGGAAGTATTTCTGCTAGGAAGGAATTCAAAAGTAGCTTTTCTTGGTTATTTTAGATCAAAATAAAAATATTTTATTTAAAAGAATATGTAAAAAACAGAGTTGGAGTTTTCATACAACAGAAGAGCAGATCCTGCTCTACATCCTTAAATACAGATTTCAGCACTTCTCACTGTAGTCCTTCATACCATTTAAATTTCCATTGCATCCTTTGCAACCTTAGGATGTGTCAATCACTAACTTGAAAGAAAAAAAAAATCCAAAAAAAAAACCCCACCTACCCAAAAAAAACCAACCAAAACAAACCAGATGAGGTAAAGTAATTAAAGAATAGTAGAAATCTCTGAAAACGAGTGTATTATTGAGACTTTAATCAAAACTCCATAAAAATGTCAATTAGCTTCTTGGGGAAAAGGAGGGCTGCAAGTGAAAATGGCATCTGCTGGGCAGCTGGATTGATATCCACCTCTGTGCTTGGCAAACAAGAGACTCAAACAATTTTGGACATAAGTTCTCTCCTTTTCAGGAAGAATTCAATTTTGTACTGGCCATCTGTAGGGAGGTAAGTTTTCTGCAAGTGAGAATTTCTGCCTGTGAAATGCTCAGTGATGAATGGAATTGAGATTCCTGCAAGGGGTATTTGCACCCAGCAGAGACCCTCTAGAACTGATCATAATTTGCAGCCATGCAGCGTTGCTGATGATTAAAACTTGAAGCCAATTCTGCTCTTTAAAAAGGCAGTTCAGAAGCAACAGAGGAAGGAAGAAAGCAATTTTGACCTTATCACAAAGCCATTTGCAGGGGACATCATCACAAATTCATTTCCATAATCCTGAAATTACTTGGGATCTGTGACTTCAGTTCACTGTAAAACTGAAACCTTCGCTGTGTCCTGAATTCAATATTCTCCCAAAACCCACAGAAATTTTGATGGTCACAAAAACTTTGAACATTTCTTTACTTTGGTGGAATGTGATGTGGGTGAGAAGTTATTTGCTTAAATAAGAAATTCTAGGCTTCCCTTTGATTTATCATGACAAAAAAAAAATCACACATTATAGACATATATAAGACTTCATAGTCAATTATCAACATGTTTACCTGACCAACTTAGCAAAGAGACCCCCAAAGAAGAAGAATAGGAGGAGGGCACGTTCCTTCAAGCAGAGACATTGAAAGAAGAAAGAACAATCTATTGAGAAAGAGGGAAATTAAGACATAGATAGAAACAGCTGGCTGAGGGAAAAACAAGAGATTAGTTTTACATTGTCTAAAAGATGCAACTTAAAAGAAAAGAAAGAAAAATCTGGTGGCAGATTCTGTAGTGGACAGTGCTGCAAATTTCAAACTCCTCTTTAGGACAAACAGGAGTGTGAAATGAGAAAGTGTTTTTCACTTTTTATAAAAGGCAGGTGAACTGGCAGAAAAACACTGCACAAGGATACAGGAAGAAACCAGTTCTTTACCAAATTCTGAAGTTGAATCATTAACATCACAAACAGTTTTCCAATGTGGATATTTAGGTCCCTCATCCTTACCCTTCCCCACCCCACAGTTACCTCTTCCTGCTGCTTCCCACATTCCCAGTTTATTACCTCAACAGCATTTTCTGCTCTGATCCTTGCTGAACTAATGGGCAGGCTAAAGGCACTTCATTAGGAGTTACATTTAGGCTCATAAAGACCTAAATTATTTCAGCTGTGTTTTAAAACATACTTGGTAGATTTTTACAGGGCAAGAGCCAAACTCCAAGTGTCTGTAAGTGTGCAGTCTGGGCTCTGTGGCTGGTCATTTCTAAATTAATGGTATGCCTTTCACAGGTGGTAAATTAAAGCCATCCTCTACCAGAGAAGTGCTCCTGTGAGCTTTAAGGTGAGGACTGCCCTGTTTCCTCTCCCCATTTTCTGACCACAAGGAGTCAGCAGCCAGAGGGCTGTGAGCTGCCAAGAGGACACAAGGCAGAGTTCCTCCAAAGGCTGGTGGAAGAAGCACCCCCTGCCCCAGGAGAGAGCCCACCTACTGAAGAGATGGCTGTTCCAAGTTTACTTACAGAAGGTTTTGGAGCAGGGGATTTGTTGCCCTCGGGGGTCTTGGTCAACCACTCGTTGATACGACTGGAGACACCAACCTTCAGTCCAGCAGTTTCCTGCAAAATGATAAAATACAACCAGAAGACTTTCAGAATGGCTTTTGCTCTGTTTGCCATGGCTTAGATTTAAAAGCAAAGCCAAGCCTCACTTGGTCCTCACTGAGCCTATGGCTTGCTCAGAGACATCCTGTGTGCCCTGAAGGTTTTGTCCCTGTGAATTACACAGTGCTGCTGCCCTCTAGTTTTCAAAAATTATACACATGGACTGACAAAAACATCGCCACTTTACTGCCACCCCAGCAATAAATGTCAGACATAATCATGCTGTTTCTACCACAAGCCCAAACTCCAAAAATCTTCAGCTTAATAGAAGAGACATCAGTTCAAATCTACTTTTTTTTCTCTTGTTAAACTACTTTTTTTTCAAAAGAGGTACACAATAGAGAAGTGGCCTAAAATTTAAAACATTAAATCTTTAAAAGGCTAGAACAAATTAGTAAAATTTAATTGCTATCTGTAACAACCCACTTCAATACATGGCTCATCTTTTTGCCTATGATAAATGCCCAGCAACTCGCATCAATTTATAGAAAGAAAATGTTGCCTTAAGGATTTACAGAGAAAAGACAAAAGTCTCAGAAATACTTCTATGAAATATCTAAAAAATATCATCACTATCCTGCCTATTCAAAGCTCTTCTGCTCTCCAAAAGAATTTTGCCCTACTCAAAGAATTTCTTTGTACTCTGCTTGAATGACCCAGATGTATTTTTCTAAGATATCTGATGTGGCTCTGGAATGTCTCATAACTGAGCTCAGTAGGTCACTAAATTCTTCCATTACACTCAATATTGCAGCCACAATATCTTGTGGCTTTCTGAGGCCTTCAGGATCCTTTGGGATATTCTTCACCAGTGATGCCAACAGGAACAGGCAGGCTTACTCCCAGGAACACGGATGCAAGGCCAGGTCCTGAGCACAATTCTTTATAATCACTAGGATAATTAAACACATACTTTATTTGGTGTTCCTGTCCCAGAAGGTGATGAGAAAACATTCCCTTTCTCCCACATGCTCTTGATATTGCGGACGCCCTCGGCTGGAACGTGAAGGTCGGAAGCTTTAGGTCTTGAAGCCTTTGTGCCCTGGGGAAAAATTTGGGGCCAGTTGGTGTTTGGCACTGAGAGCTGGATTTGCAGGGTGGTTTGACTCTGGGGAATGCAGCATTCCTGTGTGGCTCTAGCAATGATCATGCAAAGATGAGAAGGAGCACCCAGCTCAAGAGGTGCCACTGAGACTCTCTCCCCTTCTCCATTTGCAGTTACACCCTTGGTACAACCAGCTGTGAAACTGGCACTCCCCTATTTTTGTATTTATTACCTTTCTAACACCCATGGAAAGCCTTAGCTCTGCACACAATTCCTCCAAGAGTTTAAAATCTTTGCTTATGCCTGGCTCTGAAAGCCTGATCTAGGGGAGTCCCTTTGCAGAGGCAGGGGGAAAGGCTGTTCTGTCCTTCAGCATCAGACTGCTCCATCTGCCCCAGACAACTGAACCTCAGCATTCCAGGGGTAAATCTCAGCAATTGCATTATGCTTGAAACAAAGTGTTCTTTTGAAGAGTGGAGAATTGAGTGGGAGTTTTTGGATGATTTTTTGGGCCAAATGTGTCTTTTGCATGGTTACTAAAACCACTGGCCAAATTCATCCTCTCTTCTTTTCAAAATTCTTGCACATTTTACATATCATAGATTGGATAAGAATAGGAACCTGTATGAGTGATGCTTTGCCTCTAATTGCAAAGCAAGGCAGATTTGGCAACTTGTGGACAAATCAGAAACTCAGCAAAGGAAATTTCAAGTCAGATGGCAGCTGGATACAGTGGCATCAATTTCCTATTTTACCTTGGACTAATGGACAGAAAAAGCCCTCAGTTCTGGCTCTTAGGCACAGCTGTCAAAATCACCTGGGGTCAAGTTCTGCATTTTAAAGTGATTTTGATTTCCCTTTTGTCACTGCTTCACTAGCTCTCTGCAGAGTGTGTCTTTGCCAAGGAATTTCACTGTGGGGTGGCAGCCAGCAGCACAGAGCTCTCCTAAATAAGCTGCTAGGTCAGCTCTGCTCAGGGTGACCATCAGCTCTGTGCTGACAGGTCTCTCATCAGCCAAGCAGAGGATGTGACTGTCACTCAAGGTGCTTTGAACCCTCCAAAGCTACTGCCAGCTCACAAAACGGTAAAGTGCAGCATGAAAGGGAAGACCCAAATCTGAGGTTTTGTTTAGATGCATCTCTAGATGTTGGTTACAGATGTGCCTCAAGCACTTTGTTCTTGAAGTCACATTAAAGAAGAGTTTGTGATCAAAAAACCCTGCAATTCTTGAACAGCAAAACAAAGGCTGATTAAAGGCCCCAAAGCCATTAGTAACTAGATCCATTTACTGGAATTAACTTACCCCAATTGCACTAGTGTATTGCTCAAGTTTACTGTCAATCTTTGAGACAACTGCTGTTGTCTGGGTGGGCTTCATTCCACTGTAGGAAGTAGGGGAAAAAAAGAAAAAAGCAAGAATTATTATTCCCTCCACTTAAACACTGCTGTTTGAACTGAACTTACTGTTTCTTTGCTTTACCTCTTTTGAGCAGATTTGTTCAAAAATTCTGTCCGCTCCTCTATCTAGAAAAGAGAGGAACAAAAGCTTTAAGTTTAAAGTTAATCAAGAGTCAGCCTGTGCATGGCCAGCCTGAAATGTCATTTTAAATGTCAAAAAAGTCAATCTGAAAAAGATGCATTCCAACAGAAATTTCACAGACACACACAAAGGTTTTATAGACAGGAGCCTGTTATGCTGCAGATTCATAAAAGTGGATATATTTTCTGCATGAATGTTTGCATCCTACACATTTCTTCAGTGCCTCATACGTAACAAGAGAATAAATGAACAACACAGAAAGAAGAAAAGGGGCGAAGTCTAACTCAAGGAAGGGATTGATAGGCACAAAAACCTATGTCATCCTCACATCTCCCACACAAGAGCAAGTATGTGTCTCTTGAGAGAGACAGCAAATTTAATAAAGTTTTTCTGAGCTGAGAGATCAGACTAGGCCAGGTTTGGAGCTCAGCCACAAAGCCTCCCTTACACACGTCTTTGGAGGACACGATCAATTTAAATTTGAGCTCCAAAAACCCCACCAGTGTAAACCCTGCTCATGTTCAGGCAGTGTCACTGCTGAATCAGTATCTACCAGCTGTTATTATACGAGCTGTATGTGACATTTCATCATTATTTTCTACTCTGTAAATAGGAAAATATTGTGACATCTCGAGGAAGACTCATGAAATTCTCATATGGCTTCTGTCAAATCTCTCTGATTTGAGATACTCAATACTTAAATACTTTGGAAACAAAAAACTCCATCCCTGAATAAAGTTTTAAAACATTTCCCTTTTGGGGGTCTGGAGATGGGGAGTATGTGCACCTATTTGTATTCAGGGTCAAGAAATATTTTCATCAAACTAAATACTAAATACTTCCATCAAACTTGCATCTAAAATGCAAGTCTTATCAACATTGCATCGTTCCACTTCTCATGCCAGGCTCCACAGTTTCACTTAGAAGTAAAATACATGCAAGCAGCTCCAGGGGATTGAAATGATTAATAATTAGCCTGGCTGGATTCCTGGGGATTCCCCAGTCTCTGCAGGGGCTCTCCATTTTCAATTTACTTTAACCGTGACTGCTCTGGCATTCATGCCTTTAAAACAAGGCAACGACAGCCATTCCTTTAAATGGTTCTCTTCAGTGCCTTCAGCATCCAAGGCTTTCCCAGGACACCAAGTCCCACAGCAATCCCATCAAAGGGCATGCACAGTTTATTTCTCAAGCCCTTGCAAGCAGGCAGTTCACTCGAGTGCAGAATTTGCCAAAGGAGCTCACTGGAGCAGCTCCAGCTACCACCCAGCCAGCTCAAAGGCACCTCAGAAGCTCTAAAACATACATACAATTTACAGAGTCATTTCCATCGCCAGCTTTAGCTGCCAAAACACGAGCTAAAAGCAGTCCTGAGTGCAAAGATGGGCTTTGCCAGGACAAATCCCCTGTTTCAGTGGAAGGATGTCACAAGGTGGCAGCAAAAGACCGGCAGGAGCAGGAGCCCTGCACGCCCACAGGGAAAGGGTACAGCTCTCCCCCAGAGGGGGTTCAGCTGGCAATGCCACAAAACCAGCAGTAAATGGTTCAAAAGTGACCAAACAGACCAGGGATGGCCACTTGAAACACATCACCTCACTTCTCCAATGGTACAGTAGAAGTTTCCCCCAGTGCTGATTTCTGGGTCACAACCAGCAATGCAGCAAAATGATGAGTTATTCCAACAAGAGCCTCCAGCTTATTCCCAGATAAACATCAGTGAAAACCCTGGTGGGCAGCAAGGACAAACCATATGGACTCTCTCAAAGAACCAGGACCAAAGGCAACCGCCTAATAATTAATTTACAGGATCTTCACACTCTTTTTACGTGCAGGCAGGAGAGATGCTTCTGCACAGCAGGAAAAGCAGGCTCGAGTGGGCACTGATGGAAGACGTGGGAGGGAAGAGGAACATTTTTCTTGTGGTTATAGTAAAAAGGCAAAAGTGGGGTCATTCTTTACCCACCGGTAACAGAGATTCTCAAAGCACCAGCTGTGGAATCAGGAAAAAGTCAGGGGCTGTTCAGAAGAGGAAAATGGAAAAGCAAAACCAGAAAATAAAGAGGAAAGAGTTAGGAAGAAACCCACAGCGCTGAGCAAGGCCCTCTGGCTAGGGAAGAGGGTGCATTGCATGGAGGGATAAAATACCTTCTGCACATTTATGTGAGGATTTATTCTAGAATAAATCCTCAAAAGACAGCAGAAGCAGACATTGAATACACCCAGAGCAAACAAACCTGTACACACATGTATTCAACATAGAAGTCAAACACGTTTAGACTGCACAGCAACACCTAAAGGTCATTTACCCACTGCACATCACACAAACTCCATGCAAAGAATTTAAAACGTACGGCACATACAGTGAACAGTATGACAAAATAGATCTGTAAAAGAAACAGGCAAAGCAAGGTGATTAACATAAAATTCAAGATGTTTTCTCAGTTTTCAGGAAAGAAGAGTAATCTTTTTACTGCATTCATCTTACCAGGACCTTGTTAAATAGCTTGGACTATATTTTGTGACTATGGAGTACTTTCAGAACACACACATACTCAAAAAAGTGAACCTGCCAGCCCCTAATTAAATTATGACCAGAAAAAATGAGTTAACACACAATATTAGACCATGACTTGGGAAACAAAAACCACTGGATATTCCCAGTAAAATCTGTTTCATATAAAGTTATTACATTGATTCATAGGAGTTTTAAACTGTGTATTGGATATTATGCAACAGAAACTTGTCAACGGACCTATCTTCAAAACAAATATGTCAAGGAGGAAGTGGAATAAAAAACAAACACAGAAAACCCTGTATTTTTATTTTGCCTCATATCCAACATGTGGAAAGACCTAGTGGAAATCCACTGGAGCAGTAGTCCCTGGGAGAGGCTTCTCCTCATCCTCCCTGAGTGGCTCACACAGTCTCTTGCTTCGTTAAGCACAATTATGCTTTTTCCTGCTGTCAGCAGCACCTGAGCAGAGGGTGCCAACTTAGCTCAGTTTACCTACCAGGCTCCAGTGCTGCCATCAGCATCAAAGATGGGGGAGAACAAATGTCACATATCCTGTTCTTACCCTTCTGTTTTCCCTCTGCCTCAAGAATAGCTCATCTAGGGAGAACTGGTTGTGTGGAGTCTAATTCTTTCCAGTCATCGCCCCAGCTGTCAGGTACTGAGAGCAATGAGATGGGACAAGACAGGTCTTTAAAGAAAAAAATGTTTCTGGAAAGCCCTGTCTTCTGGGTTAGCTGTCAGCCTTGCAGAGAGTGCTGCCTGCCACATCAGCCCCTGTTTTCCAGGAGACATTTTCTCCAAAGACAGGGATATCCCAGCCTCCAGCCATTGCTCCCTTCCCTCAACACCTAACTCCTTTTACATTTCTCTAGTGGTGCTGTTCATCCCCAAGAGGAGATTTAGTACTGTTCTCTCCTGATTAACCCAGAGAATAGAACACAAGGACTCAGTAACCTTCCTTTGCAGAGAAAATATGAGGAATGAACTTGTCTGAAAAGCAAAATGATCAAAGATTTTTCAGGAAATGTCATTCTTTGAATACATCATGTTTTGCATTAACTAAACTAGGAAAAGGGCAAGCTAGAGGCAGATGGGAGAGCAGCAGAGCTTGTTCCAAGCTTTGTCCTTATTTTACAAAAATAACAAGATACAGGACAGAGGTTGAACAGAAGTTTAGTACCCCTGCAGCCCACAGGGTGTCCACCCAGCCCTCAGAAATCCAAGCTGCTTCTGTCCCTGAGCTAGGGATGAACTTGGCCTACATTTACTTGGCATGTTTTCTTTTCACTGTCCCCTCAGAAGGAACCAACCCTCGAGCTGTCACTGCGAGGACTCCACACTGGGGTAGCTCTGCTGAAGTATTGTCTCAGGTTTGAGGGAAACACTGTATTTACACTTTATTTAAAACAACAGGAGCTGTCAACACTGTGATTTTTTAGAGGCCAGACTAGACAACCACGGCAGGTTTTTCTAAATATAAGCAGATCTGTATCTTTTGTCCATGCTTATGTATGCACATTTACATTTGGGCATCCATGAGCTGTGTCATACATGGAGAGGAGGTGCACATCTTTGTCTCTCAGTTCTGAGTCTGCAAGCCAAGCTAGTCCATGGCTTCCTGATGGACAGATGCAGCATCCATGGGATGGCAATGTGCCTCACTGCTGCTCAGTTAAGCTCCCTTCTTTCCTTTGCTCTTGCAGTTCCCTTGGCAAACAGCACACCCTACTTTCCTCATACTAGCCACTCCTATGAACTTCTTCTTCTTCCCAAGAGCTTATCACATCAGGAAGGACAGGGAAGGACAAAAAAAGGTGCTTTGCCAGATTGCGACCCAGGAGAAGTCAGAATGTGCACATGTATCATATGTTATTTTTACACTGAGCCTCCCTTTTTTCACTATTAATTCCAACCACCCACCCACAACTGTGCATTTGGGATTCTCACATGACTCATGGCAGATCTGAGATGAGACATCCATCACGGGAGAAAACCTGTGCCAGATGCTTTACAAATCAAAAGATAACTTGTGCAGTGCAGAGCAGACAGCCAGAATGCTGCATGCCAACCAGCTGAGACCAGCCTGGGAAGTCAGTCCAAATCAAAGGTAACAAAACAGACTCTCTTCCAATAACTGGATTTTGACATCAAGTTTCACATCAAGGTAATAAACTGAGAGTAATAAACTCTCCCCTCAGCTCTTGACCACAGAAAGCCAAGAAACAGTTTGGGGTGTGAACTTCTACAACATTACACATCTACACTGGCCACCCACAGACACGGGGCTGGAATCTCTAGAGTATCACCAATTTCTCAGAGAGAGAAACAGAGAAAGAGGAAAAAATGTGCAGAGCTGCATATATCAGGTTTTGTAGCAAACAACTTCTACCTAACAAGACACAAAACCCAGCATAAAAAAAAAAAAATAAAATTGTACCTTGGATCCTAACAACATTTTAAAAATGTCAGCTTTGCTCTGAAAACACACTTAGAATAGTGTAGCATCTGTACAAAAGGTATCTGAAAGCTTTCAGCCTCCTGCCAAGTCCAGTGTTTTTTCACACTTTCCCCAAAACTAGGATCTATATCCTTTTTACTTTTTGTTTTCAAGCACAATTTCCTCCATACTGAGCCTTCTGTGAATTACAGCTCCAAATGTATGCCATAAAAGGCATCTCAATAAACAGGAGAAAAGGAAGCCCTCCCAGGAGGGCTGGGAAGAAGCTGTACATTTATAGTGTCTGTTATAGACATCATCTTTAGCAACCAAAATGGCAAGGCCAGGTTTCACTAATGGACTAAGTCATGAAGTTTTGCAGTCTTTGTTTACAACTGTGTGCGTTCTCTCCCACTATTTCAGTTTCAAATGTTCAAAAACATCGGGACTCAGTATTTGCTAGAACTGGACCCAAAACAGACCCGAATCTCCAGACCGGATCAAAGTGTAGCTAAAGCTAATTTTGTCCAAATGCAATTTTTCACTCAACAGTTAAAGTTTTAATCTCATGGAGATCCAATTCATGGTTCAATGAGCTCCTACCTGATTCTTTTCTCTCCTATTTCCCACTAAGAGCCTTTTTGACAAATGTTTTGGAATTTTAAATGACTAATGACACAAAATGAAAAAAGGAAAAGATCTTTGAAAAAATTAATAGATCTGCAGTTTGAGCTTGAGCTGAGAAAGCAACTGGACTGAATTCCAAAACAACACTCCAATAATTTCAGTGGGGCCAGGATTCCTCTTCCATGCTGAAAGACAATTTAATTGATTTATCACACTTCTAATATAATATAGGCCACAAAAGACCATTTAGAAATCCTGCAGCAACACAAGGGTGAGGTTTGTAATTTTTGTTATGTAAGAAAATGAAATCCAGCCCAGTACTTCTAGATGTTATTTTTAGGGGGATTAGACATAAGCTAGAATTCCCACACAGGTCAGTCACAATTAATGATGATTAGGCTGAATATGCTTAAGGACAAAGTAATCTGGCAAGCAAGAAAATAACTGTGGATGTGGAAGGAGTGAGAAAACATTTGTGACTTAATGCTCTTAAGAGATCTTTTCCAACCTAAATGATTCTGTGATTCTACTCCAGTTCACAAAGCACTCCTATAATAAATTTAAAACAACACATTATTACTGCTCTAAGTTTCAAAAAGAATTTTCTCTTGGAGGTGAGGATCCTTTTTGGAGATTCTTCCTCAAGAAGAGACAGCTGCCAGTCTACTCTCTATTTCTAGGATGGAACTCTAATTTTCAGTCATCCCAATGAATGAAGTCTTTCAGCTAGAGGTTTCAGGCTGTCTATCAAAGCATTTTCCTGGGTTTGATTACAAGTATTTGATTACAAGTATTTCAACATTGTTTTGATGTTGGACTGTTGGTTTGGACTACAAACCCCACTACTTTTTATGTCCTGTATAGATGCTAGTGGGGAGGTTACCTTGAGAGATGAACCTTTAGGACTGAAACATTTAAATGGCTTCTTGTCTTCAGACACACCATCTTCTGGCATCTTTTGGCGTTTCTCAGCAGCTTCAGCCCTTCTTCTTTCGATTTCTTCCTTCATCCTCCTCTTTTCCTCCTTGAAAAATATCAATGTTTATTCGTTCTTTCAGAATCTACATCACCAACACAGGGCTGTGCAGCCCTGCAAACATTTACAGATTTTCTAAGAACAGTTTTTTATGCCAGTTGAAATAGTTCAGTGATCTGCCTGAAATGTATAAAGCTGTTAATGCCAATCCATCACAGAGTTAAGGATGCCAGGGAGACAATTAATGTGTGCTGCTCTAGTGTCTCCTCACAGTAAAGCCACCAAATTTATTGCCATAGAGTTCCACTTAAACAGAGAAAAAGGCTCAAGCTCAGTTTCTCTGTATTCTCATGTATCACATTGGTATTGTTCTGTCCCTCTACTCTGACACTTATTGTGCCAAGGTTAATATTTAACATGGAAGAATCAATAGGTGGCCAAGAAACCCAAGATTAAACGCTTGCAGATCTCCCTCCAGAGGTGAGTTTTGCTTCACGAGCTACAAGTCAAACCAGAAGCCCTCAAAGCAGCACCCGTGTGAGCACTGGTCAGTGGGGCCTGACCAGCAAGGTATGGTGCAATCTTGGCATCTGCTGAGTTCTGCTGTAAGGAGCTCAGTACATTAAAGGAATTGGCCTTCAGCTGCCAGATACTATCAGTATTATTCATTTACCATTTGTTTTCCAAACAACTAGGATTCCTAAATGATGCACCAGAGACTTGGAAATCCTATTTGCAGAGTCCCTTGGCAGAGGAAGTACAAGAAAACAGATGTGTTGGATACTCAATATTTAAATAGACAAGAATATCTCCCTAATGAGATCTAGCCCATTGTAACTATATATAACATTAGCATTCCAGCCCATCTGCAGCAGATAAATTTTGACATGCACTTTGTAATTCAATCTGTATAATGTAAAAAAAAAAAAAAATAAAATTCTGTGGCTATAGCACTGCCCCAAGATTCTGAATCCCCAAGAAGATAAGAAATTTACAACTATCACAGAGGAAATCCTGACTTGTGAAAACAGATTTTAGAGCCCTGTCTGTCCTAAGGCTAGAATTAGAACATTTTCTCATACCCTGGATGATGCAGTGTGTTTTTACTCCTAATGGTGTGTTCTGTTATTGCCCAAGTTAATGGTTTGGTCCAAATTATACTCCCCCACCCTGTTGTCAACCTACCCTGAGTTCCCCTTCAATCCTACCTTGTTCCTACCCCCCTGCTTGCAATCCCCCTTCAGAAATCCCCCAAAGTAAGACCTCCCATTATTCCATGTGACCCAACCCCCTCCTCCATGTCCATGTGGGGTCCATGTGGCCCTTCCCTCATTGGAAGATGTTTTTGGGAACGCTGCCCTTTACCCCTCCCCAGGATAGCTCAGATTAGCTGCTGATTTATCCCCCTCCTTGAGGCCACCATCGTTTAAAAACCCCTACACACCTCTGTTCTGTGTCTTCGGTCCCTGACCCTTCCATAGAATTAATCCTTTTGGAAACCATACTAAAATCCTCTCCCTTGTCCTCTCCCGCTCTTGTGGATTATCCACTTGTGCTGCAGAGATAAAGCCCTACAGCTGTATCCCAGACTGTGCTGCTTTCTGGGATCAGCCCACTCTTGGCATGGAGCTGAAGGCTGGCTGGGGAAAAATCCAGCACTGCATCACCTGGATGCTGTTTTACCTGAGGTCTTCACTAGACAAAGAGCTGTTAACTAATGCGAGGAGAGTGGAAGTAAAACAGTAAAAATGGAATAAACCCAAGCGCAACACCCCATTCTTCACACTCACCTCCTCTCTGATTTTTCTCTCAGCCTCCTCCTGCTTCTTCTTCTGCTCCTCTTCCTCCAGGATTTTCCGGCGCTCCTCCCGCCTTTTCTTCAGCTCGTCCAGCTCCGCCGCCGCCTCCTGCTGCTTCTCCTTCAGCTTCTCCAGCTCCTCGCTCTCGTTCTCGCCCCGGCGGCGCCGCTGATCCTCCAACCTCTTCAGCGCCTCGGCCGCCGGCTTCGCCTCCTCCGCGGCCGCCTTGACGCCCGAGCGCCTGAGGAGGCAACGAAAGGGAAAATGGTGCCATGGGGCTTTCCAGAGCCCCATGGCACCATTTTTCCTTTTTTCCAGAGCCACCTGCTGCCTCGTGCTCAGCAGCAGAGCAAGGTGCTGCCTTCTTTTTGCTCCTTGCAAGCTATGGCTGGCCCAAAATGTTCCCATCGGGAAAACGGAGAAACGGGAAAAAACGTGTAGAGCTCCATGTATCAGGTTTAGTAGCAAACTTCTACCTAACAAGGCACAAAACCCGGCATAAAAATGAAAAAAAAGTGGTACCTTGGATGCCTAGCAACATTTTAAAAATGTCAGCTTTCCTCTGAAAATACACTTAGAATAGTGTACCTGTATAAAAGTACTTTTGTACTTTTTGTACTGAAAGCTTTCAGCCTCTTGCCAAGTCCAGTGTTTTTTCACACTTTCCCCAAAAGTAGAATCTATATCCTTTTTCCTTTGTGTTTTCAAGCACAATTTCCTCCATCCTGAGCCTTCTGTGAATCAAGCTGCTGTTGGGCTGGGATATTACAAGGAGCACCTCTCCCATCCCTGCCAGTCAGGAAGGAGTCTCTCCCAGACACACTGTGCCTGAGAACTTGTGCCACCCCTATTTTATGTTCTGGGTCATAAAGGATGCACTAATCCTGTGCTTTCAAAGGCAAATATTTTTATAAACACTCTAGAAAAAGACAAGCATCTTTGGGGATAGAACAATTTACTTGACTTGGGGAAAACAGGAGGAAATAAGAGAGGAGAGGGAGTTTTCCAGTTTCAACTGGAAAAAAAAACAAACCACAAACTAAAAAGATTCCTATCTCAGCTGTAACACCCATCACTCTACCTCCACCAGCATGTATGAACAGAAAGGTTCATCAGGTCTTTTGCTTACATTTTCTGGGGAAAATATGATTTCTTAGTGAGGAACTGGAAATTATTAATGGTAACTTTCCACGGGAGAAAAACAGGAGTTTTCCAAGCAGCTGTAATATATGTGACAGAAAGAAAGAAAGAAAGCCAAAAAAAAAAAAAAAAAAACCCAAAAAAAAATAATTTGAAAAAAAAAAAAAAAAAAAACCAAAAAAAAAAAAAAAAAACCCAAAAAAAACCAAAAAAAAAACAAAACCCCAAACCTAAAGAATTTGCATAGGTGAAGTGCATGCTTCCAACAGAGTTAGATAGCATCATCTTGTTAAATAATTACCACACCAGTGTTTAGACAAATGTCTGCTCCTTAAGTGTGTTTAATGTTCCTGCTGACAAGGAGATAGGTACCTAAGATTTCTAAGTGTGCTATTGACAAAAAGACAGAACATTAATGTATTTATGGAATTAAAAAAAAAAAAACGGCAAACAACTTTTTTGTATTGTTGGCATCTAAAAAAAAAAAAGGATACAAATGACTTCATTAATGCAACCAGAGTGTTGCAGAGTATAATGCCACAAAACAGTAAAAATCAAAGATTCCAACAGTAACTGTTAGAGAGATGACAACATAAAAAACAAACTCCATATAAATTTGCAATCCAGTCAATCATGTGCAATCCTGCAAAGATGCTCTTCATTGAGACAGAAGTCTCATGCAGATGGAGTCAGCCACATAAAAGAGGACGTAGGACCAGAGCTAAGTTATATGCAATTTCAATATCATAATAAAATCTACTAACACAGAGTTCTCTGCCCCCACGTGATCTTACCAAATTGAAAGAAACTTGGTTCTAGCATGGCATGCATGATTTAGGAATTGTATCACTAAAAAAACATATGACAAGTTAATTTAAGTGGCCACAAATAAGGGCTTGCATCAGGTAGTGATGCCAAATTACAGTAAGGAGCTCCTGCTTTTTTAAATAAAAAACACATATACAATTGACCAAGTATTGTGAGAATACATTGGAAATTTAATTTGAAATTTCATTTAGCCGTTCAAAAACAAAGTGAAGAGCAATACCTGAGGTGTGATTTTGAGTGGGTGTCCAGCCTGGAATACTTCTGGTTCAGTTTGCAGAAGTACTGAGAACCCAAAATATTCCACAAGCCTCTACAAGGCACTATGTAATTTCCAAAGGTCCAATGCACCTGGTGCTGCACAGGACAAAATAAATCCCTGGCTATCTTAAGGCTTTTCTGTTTCATTGCAAGGTTGTAGCCCCTCCAGCAAACAAACTCAGGAACCTCAATATTTTTTTCCTTTGCCTCTTGTCCTCTAAATCTGTGCTGCCAACCCACCAAGACCTGCAAGCTTTGGGCCCAAGGAAGATGGAAGAAATCACTTCAGACAGACAAAATTATTCCCCTGGCAAGGGCAAACATTTGGCCTTCAGAATGAAGAGAATGAAGAAAGTTTGCCAAGATTCTGCTGAGGAGGAGCCACTCTGTTCCCCATCAGCACAGAAGGAAGGTTGGCCCTCAGTGCACTCAGCCTCAAGGAAATCAGCAGCTACACAGCTTCCAGCTGACTGAGCCAGTGGCAGAATCTAGTCTGAACATTCTTGCTTGTAGACCTTGGGTGATTGCTTTGGCCTCCTTAAAAAGAAGGATATTTAAAGTTTTGAACTTGCTTTACTCTTATGTTGCTCATAGGTCTGCCCTGGCTGGTTCTGCACAATCCAAAATAGCAAACAATACACTGGCAGTCATTATCCTTATTTTCCTCCACATCCAACTCCTCTGTTTTCAACAGATTCTGGGAAATCTCTGTTCTCTGCTGTCAACATTGGGAAGTTAGTATTGAGGTGCTGGGTGGAAAAAGAGTTTCGTGAGCACCTCTTTGGTATTAAGAAATGAAGCTGGTTGCCAGATTTCAGACAAAGAGGAAAAGGAGAGAAGTGCCCTGTGGGAGCCAAAAATGTCAGAACAATGTGAAAAAACATGTCACATCATATTTAGGACTTTTGCAATCCCGTATGAGAATAGGGAGGAAGGCAGGTGGGAGGGGAGATGGGAAGGGGAAGCCATAAAATGGGATTTTATTCTGTATTTCTCTTACTGACTGACGTAGACCAAAAGAGAGATAAGATTTTTCTTTAGCCTCCACTACCCTATTATGTTCTCAGTTCTCACCACTGAAAGTTAGCCAAGTTATATTCTTCCTAAATAGAATCTGATGTGTGTATTTAAAAAAAAAAAAAAAGAACAAAGGGCAGTTCCAGACAGAGCCCAACACTGTGGAGGCAGTTCATTAGAAAATAACCCAAATTCATACCTAACAACCCAACAAACACTGGCACCTCTGCTGATGTTGCCAACCCAAATCTTCTACTCAGCTGATAAAAGGTTGTTGAGTAGGCTTCTTCACAATGTTATGAAACAAGAAGAAAAATAGAAGTAAAAAAAAAAAAAAAAAAGGAGTGGAAACTCAAATCTACATTTTGCCACTAATGCCTGTCTCCCACAGGAAGCAAAGCAAATGAAAACACATCAAAAATATTTTTAGAAAATCATTCTCGTTATTGATGATGTGACCCAAGTTTTGAGCAAGGCCAATTTCCTGCTGTTCCATCTCCATCGCTGTCTGTCTTTTGGCCTTAGGTCAGGGTGTCTCCAGGGTCTTTTGAACTGCATTTTATTTTGAGAAAGTTTGTTTTTCCCGGCAGAATCTGAGGGGAATGCTAAGATACAATAGCAAATCCCATCTGCCATGCTCAGATTTCTCAAAGTGCCTGGAGAGCTTAACCTTTCCTTTGCCTGTGTCATCATAAAAATGGAAGAGAGATGCAGAAGGAGAAAAATTTTGATTTCTAACCTACTCATTCCTAGTTTCCTGTAAAAGGAAGAACTTAATTTCTATTTCATGTATCCCATGCTTTTAGCAGGCAGGATCCTTTTAAATTAAATTATCACTAAAACTGTTACCTTGAAAATTGTTACCTTCTTTGAATTTCCCAATAGAACCACAAGCCAAATATTTCCTTAAAAAGGAAAATCCAAAATCAAACTGTGACATAGATTATAAAAAGGAAGGGGGAAAAATTTATTTTGGCTAGGAGAGGTTTTTACCTGACTGGAAAAACACTTTGCTACAGAAGCCATTAATTTCAATGTTTGCTTTGAAATCAAGAGAGAAGCTCTTTCTAGAGTTACCAGCTGGACTGTGCTTTATTCTGCTAATTAAAGATAGGTGGGTAATTGGAAATAGGTTACTACAGTAAAAGTTGAGATCGGGCTAAAAAATTAGAGAACACAATATCTAGCGTTTTGTCACTATTGGCCTCTGTGTAGATATTAGAAATTAGTAAGGAAGCAAAGTTCCAGAGGAGCAAAACCAAGCCTCTTGTCTCTCCTGGGGGAGCAAGTCCATTTCCAGCTGCTGTCAGGATTTCGTGTTGCTCCTGCAGCAGAGTGGCGACAGCTCAGAAACTTCAAAGCCACAACCCAGTGTTGATGGTGCCAGCCCGGTTCCTCCACTCATCTGCCACAAGCAGAGAGCCAGAGATGGCCCCTGATCTGCTGTAGCCCAACTCTCACTTGGAACTCACCCAAAAGCATTCTCAGTGGGTTTAAGTTTGGAGGCAGGGGGCTCACGTTCTCCGTTCTGCGCCTTTTGTTCGGGAACGCCCTTCTTACGATCCCAGGCACCTTTCATTTCCTCTTTGTCATCTTTTACCTGCTCAGAACACAGCACAAATCACAGAACAAAACACAAGACACACCAAAGGAAAAAAAAAAAAAAAGTCAGAATGAGGCATTCTAAATAACAGCTGAGAAATACAAATTCCTTGGCAAGATTGGGAAGTGTCTTCAAACTGCTTTATGTGCTGTAGGGCAGAAGTGGTCTGCAAAGCTCTAAATTGTGATCAACCGGCACTTTGCTGTCCTGACCTGAATTCCAGATCAAAGCACCTTGAAAATAATGTTATCAGTCTTCTGTGAAACTTGGCTGTGGCCATGGGACTATGCCACCACAGTGCTCCACTCTGCAACTGCACCCCCAACTCTTCCTCCCATTGCAGCATCATTCCCCTCTTGCTTCTTAAGCTTGTGGGTTGCAAACTCTCTGGGACTTGCCAGCACATTTTTGGTACCAGGTTTAGGGCATTGGTGCAATAAAAATAACACATATCCTCCAACAAATGCCAAGCTTGTTTGACAAAGTTTATGCTCTTTTCAGTGTCACAGCAGAGGGATACTTCAATACTGCAAGAATAATGGCCAAAACACAAAGTCATCTTGATATCAGAGCAAAACTTTGACAAAAAGGACAGTCCTTCCTGCGGTTGGTCATGGGTAGAATTATCAGACATGAATATTTAAACCTGTGAATATTCTTCACCTGTGAAGAATGAAATGCTCTGGAAAACAGGAGTAAAAATTCCCTTTATTCTGAAGAAGTTATGTCTTATGATTCTTAATAATAATCAAGAATATTTTGTGCATAAATCTCATTTTCCAATATTTCTTCAGAGTTATGAGATTGAAATATTTATCAATACCACAAATGGCCTGACCCCAGCCTGCTGAGTCATGGCTACATGCTGGTAAAAGGAGAAACTGATTTAAGTTATGCATCCTCAGGTAGAAATATTCTCTCTTAGTGAAGACTACCAGCCAAAACAAACTTTCAACAGCAGCAGATGAAACGTTTACCTCCAAAGTATTTATTTGCTTTCCCCAGCTCTGTGCTGAAGGAAGGTTCTAGCTGGCAAGCAAGAAATACCTTCTGTGTAGAATTCAAATGGAGACCTTTAGAAAATAAACACTTTGGAAGCCTGTTGCAATCCCATTTGCTAACTAGAAAGATAAAGAACTTCTGTAACTGTCCTGTCTGCAACACAGCTGCTCTTAAAGGTGTCTTAGGATGCACCCTGAAATGAAAAAGTAGAACACAGCTTCACAGCCCAAATCAAAAGAAATTTCTGTTCTTCCTCATCAAAGAGGAAGAACACCCATCCATCTCAGCTCCTGGAGAAGCAAAATCTTGACCTACAAAGGATGAGTTCAGAGTACAAAGCCAAGATCCTCCTAAGGCTGGTGCAGAGTGAAGCCCCAGAGTCAGAGCCTGACTTCACCTGAGGGCAGTTTGCTGCTCAGAGAAACTCAGCAAGGGATGCCACCATGGTGGCACACGTTAGAAGTGAGCACAGGATGCTTAAAGCACTTCAGCATATTTGCTGCTGGTGGGGGAAGTTGGGCACAACCAACAGAGGCATTTGCTCTGCTCTGAGAGCAGCCTTTCCCACCCTCTCCTGCCAACAAGGCCTGGCAGCAGCTCCCCGAGGAACAAGAGGGGAGCTCAGCTTCCATGGCCCTGCATTCTTTGGCCATGATGCTGCAAGAGAGGGCCTCAAGGAATGGTCCTGCTGGGCTGGAACCAGCAGGGCTGTTCATTTATCCTGCTGAATGCCATCAGACAGCATCATCTTCTGGGCTTTCCCAAATCAAATTGGTGATCATGTTCACAGCAGCAATCTCCCAACCCTTCAGCCCCAGTCAGGGTGATGCTGAAACAGGCTGTGTTGATTGGTGCAAGATTTCTTTTGCCAGGATGTCTGTCCTGGGGTTTTGAGAGCATAAGATTTCCTTTGCTGAGATTTTCATCAAGACCTTCCTAAGTCTTATTTAAAAAGCCAACACTTCCAGCTGCCTTATGGATTCAGGTCCACTGGGGAGGGTTGTATCTCTTACATCTTAATTGAAATCACTGAGAAAACTAATATTAAAACAATATAGTTTAAAAATTAATAGGTTAGGAAATAGCATTTCAGAAGCCAGTATGATTTATGATAATGTGTCTGTGTTTGAGAAAACCATTAACACAGCTTGGCCTCTTCATTCAAAAAGATGGTAAAACAAGATATTACAGAAACATTTCACATCTTTTGGGCTCAATCCTTCTCCTGCTAATTTTAATACCAAAGCAGAGAATGATTAGCAAAGAAGCAGAAACTTTTCTATCTCATTCCAAAGGCAGGCAACAAAATAAGTTCTTTGCCTTGTCTGACTGCTTCCTTAAATTACAGACTAATTCAGCTTCTGCTGAATTCAAAAAGGACTCCACTTGGAGCAGGCAGGTGATATTACCTGAACTGAAATAGCTCACATGTTCTCACATGTGACAAATCTCACAAATCTTCATATCAAGCTAGAACATGACCAAAGGCATGGTTAACAAATTTCCAGCATTATGTATTTATATTTTTATCTCTTTCCATACTGCCTTCTTTTCTGTTTGATTTTTATGCTATTATTTGAGAGCTGAGATTTCTGAATCTTGAGTTTGAACACCTCCAGACTGAAGCAAACCAGTTACTGAGGCTGGGGCCCATCTGGCAGAACTAATTCCTTACTTGGGCTCAGTTATTTGGGGAGTTAAAAGCCGTGGGCATCTGGGTCTGGGGTCCCCTGTAGAGTCAACTGCCACCCCCAAACACCATGAGAAAAGCAATGCTGCAGCATGTCTAGCCAAACTGGAAGCAGGAAATACCAGGAGTCTCACATCATGAGAAAACTTGGTCATATCAACTTCTCAGGTCACTTGTAAGAACAAAAAACTGTGCAGGAGTTCAGAAAAAGAGACAAATTTTTTTTTCTCGCCAAATTAATCAAAACCTGAACTCTGAGGTCCAAAGCAAAAGCAAAACCTGATTATATAGATACATTCTGGGTCTTGTTCATGGAACACTGGCATCCTCTGAGCTGCATGCACACTCAGAAGAAGAGACCTCACTGAATTTGTATGTCCTGGAAAGGGGGGGAGAAGCTGAGATGGGAACCTGATCTTGCCTGATCATCAATTTTTGTTCACAAGTAAAGAAGCAACAACTGAGGTTTTCAAGACATTTTGAATGCTCAGGATGAGTATTCAGCACTGCACTAGAAGTAGGATTCTATTAAGTTGTCTCAGCTTCAGCATCCAAAGATGGAAACACTAAAATCACAAGTAACTTTTATAAGTCTTGCCAATTTCCTGGAATAATCTAGCCCAGTGGGTAGGGTTTAAAAGCATGATGAGAGCTCCAGGGAGAGCTGGCCGAGCTCTACATAAGAACAAGCAGCACAACTGTGTCTCAAGTTCCCACAAATCAAAGTTTGTGGCCAGCTACAGACTCCTCTTTACGTTTACTTGCAGTATTCAAAGACTGCATGCAAAAGTGAATAGTGGAAATTGGTTATGCCTTCTTAATATAATCCATCCGTTTTTTTTTTTTTTTTTTTTTTTTTTTTGTGCAGCTATTTCCTCACTGCTCTCTGAGGGTGAGCTAAGCATGTTCCAAGCTCATCTGCTAACTAAGGACCCTGGAGTGGACCCTCCACAACCCTCAATGGTCCCAGTCCACCAGGCAGGCAGAATTCTGTGCTGTGGCTCCCTTTAAGCCACACAGACCTGCCTGAACCCAAATGGGTCCAAATTTCCAAGGCTCTGACTATCTCTGAGCAGTCTCCCCTAACGAGAATCAGGGTCTGTTTTGTGAGCTGCAGCATTGAACCAAAACCCCTGCACAGCACCGAGCGTGGTGCCCTGTGTCCTGCTGCACCCTGAAGAGTAAATGGTCCCCAAATCTTCTTTACTTACCATACAGTAAAACACCATGGCACCAGCTCCTGTGTTTACAGTGGAAATGCAATGCAGTAATTTTGGCGGATTTTCTCTTTAAAACAAAAGGAGAATCTTGGGTATGCACAGTTTACATCAAGGGGTGTTGCAGCTTGCAGGGGAATTATTAGTTAAGGCAGTCTGCTGGCCAAAGGGCCTAGATTATTATTATCATTATGATGATTATTATTAATTATCATGATGAGGATGATGATCATGATGATGATTATTATTATTATTAGAGTAGGTTTTGTTCATAGGGAAAAAGTTCACAGTAAAGTGAGAGGAAACCAGAGAAGGATGATTAGTTGATACTGTCCTGAAAAATTCATCCCCAGAGGGAAAACCATACTTGTGTTGTTGACTGAACTGAGTTTCCTGAAATATTTGTTTTAAGACAAACAGGAATTGGTCCTAAAGCCCCAAAAGAACAAACTACTTAAGAATTTGCTTAATTTTAAGCACTTAAGGAGCTTCATCCCTGTTTATTTCAGCAGGGTTACCCATATTCTTGAAGTGGAGCACAAGCTTAAGTACTTTACTGAAGAATCAACATTCACTTATAGGTGCCTTATTTGTTTTCATACCTCCAGTTTCCCTATCACATCTAAATCAGTGGTTTATGAGTTACCTGATCTTGTATGGAGGTAGCTTGGAGCTTCTCTTCTGGCAGCTTTTCCTTTTTAGCTTCCTTCTTTTCTTCCTCCTTTGTTTTTTAGGTTTTCAATAATTTATTTTTTAAGATAAAAACATCGCACCTGCTTGCATTTTTTGTTTCTCCACGCTGTGTTCACGCACCAATCCAGTGTGCAGCCACAACTCCACCTCTGTGTGCAGCTGTGCCCCCTCCACCCTGCCCAAATCCTCCCAATTCCCCCCCTTTTGGCCTTTCTCCCTGGCATGGCATCATGCTCACATGTCCCAGTACAGAGCCCTTTCTTGTGATTGCATTTAGCACACAGCATTCCTCACACACTTCCACAGGTGCTCATAATATTTTCTGCCAAGATGTGTCTGCCTCCACCTCATGTGTTACTGCATTAGGCCAGTTTTTATAGCAGCTGAGGGGGAAAAAGGCAGCAAAAGCACATGCAGAGGTCTGAACATGCAAGGTTTTCTTTGAACGATGGAGTGGGGTCAGGCCTGTTGTGCACTGAATTATTGGTAAGCAGGAGGGATTTCTTTTTGGAAATGGCACAAGTGTTAGTAACTTCAGTACAGGACTAGATCTGTGAGGAAATTCCAATTCAATCTGTTCTTGCATTACATTTCACACAAACCACAGGTGTCTTATTTTGGTGCAAAATGTTTACTGTACCTGTTTTTTTACGACAGCTGCTTGAGGTTTTTCATCTTCTACTTTCTTCTCTTTTACCTGTATATCTTCTATTTTCTGTTCTTCCATCTTTTGTTTTTCCTTTAATTTCTCTGCTTCTAGCTTAGCCTTTTCCTCAGCTGCCCTCTTTTCCTCTTCTGCCTTCGCCCTCTCCTCAGCTGCCCTCTTTTCCTCCTCTGCTTTCTGTTTTTCCTCAGCTGCCCTCCTCTCCTCTTCTGCTTTAGCCCTCTCTCTTTCCTCAGCTGCCCTCCTCTCCTCTTCTGCCTTAGCCCTCTCCTCAGCTGCCCTCTTTTCTTCCTCTGCTTTCTGTTTTTCCTCAGCTGCCCTCCTCTCCTCTTCTGCCTTAGCCCTCTCCTCAGCTGCCCTCTTTTCTTCCTCTGCTTTTAACCTCTCCCTTTCTTCTGCTTCCTTCCTTTCTTCCTCAGCCTTTTCCTCATCCCTAAGCTTCTCTTTATCTACAGCATCAGTTACACTTTGTGTCCCTTCTGGCACAGCATTTGCATCATTCTCTGCTTTGTGTTCCTCTGCATTTACAGTTACTGCCTCTTCTTTATCAGTGGATTTTTCTGCTGTCACATCTACCTGATTTTCCTCCTTTGGTTTCTCCTCCTGGACCTCCTCCTTGTCTTTTTCTTCTTTTTTCCCCTCTTCTTCCCCATCTTGCCTCCAGTTGTTCCTTTGGTAGGATTTGGTAACTGTTTCTGTCTCCTCAGTCTCATAGCGTCCTCGGCGTGTCTCAGCCTTTTCCTCTTTGCCCGTGGTCTCATTTTCTTCCACATTGTTTACTTCTCTCCTGCTGGGCACTGACAAGTTCCCATCTGTGATCGTGGGGTCGAGTTCCTTTTGGCGTTCCAGGGCTTCCTGCAGACGTTTCTGGCGTCTCTCCTCCCGCCTTGCCAGCCTCTCCAACAGTGCAGCTTCATCATCTGTGGAGCGCTTGCTTTCCTCTCCGGCCACACTGTGTAAAAGAGACAGGTTTGCATTTAAAAAAAAAAAAAAAATTCTTTCTAACAACATATGTACTTCACTCTTCCTAGGAAAAAAGCTTGTATCATCATTCCATGGCTGGAAAACACAACAGGTTACAGACTTCAAAATTTAGCTGCTGGTTTGCTGTCTATATCCACTCTCCATAAATAAATTGCTTCTTGTGCTCAGTACCTCTTAGCACTTGCCATCACAATTTTGCTTTTTTCTATCAGTTGTGTTATGGCCACTGGAAATCTGGGTATAGTATTTATATTATTATTTATGTGAAACTAAACAAATGATAGACAGATAGGAAGGCAGCTCTGGACAGACAGAGAGGCCACTCAGCTTGTGACAAGTGGGTGGTGATAGGAGTGATATGGTGTAATGCTTTAGGGGCTGCAGGGGGACTGCTGGACTGATGGTTGGACTTGATGATCCTAAAGGTCTCTTCCAACTTGGATGTTGTATGATTCCAAGTGTCACTGCCTTCCATGAGCTTTTCTCTTCTTTATACCTGCCTGACACTGACAATGCCAGGTGAGTGCTTGCTCCAGAGCTCACACCCAGAAACTTGCAGGTGTGTTGCAGCCACAGTTTGAGAACTGGGTGTCCCCCAGTGCTTTGCCCCACAGTGCCATGACCCCTGTGAGCAGAACAAGAGATGTGGTGTTTTGTGAGGCCAGATGCACCCACGCCTGAGAGAATCTGAGAGCCCCCATGAGCCACAGCTGAATTACCCCACAGACAGCCTTGAGGACACCTGGATATGTGCCATGAGCCAGATGTGTGGTGCTCCCACCCTACCATGTAGACACAGCCAGGCTGATCCTCACTGTGAGGTCCTTCAGTTTAAGGACGGCCAAACCCAGCACTTCAAATTCAAGCACCAAACAAACCTCTTCCACACACTTCTCTACTCTGAACAAAAACGACCCTTGGCTTGTCAGTAAACAACATCAGACATTTACCTGTTCTGGGCATTGACCTCGGATTTCTCTGTTCCTTCTCCTGAGAGATCTCCTTCCTCCTTCTGCCGCAGCCTCTCCTGCCGAGCCCGCCGGCGCCGTTCCCTGGCGGCTTCTTCGTCATCGTCATCGTTCCTCTGGTAGGACAGCCTGCAACAGGGAGAGGGAAACATTGGTGCTATGGCATACTGGACACAGAAAAAAATCACAAAAAGCAGTTTTCTAGAGCACAGTAAGCATGGCTACAGCGGCTGCTCCACGTGCTGTCGTGAAAATGAACCATGAAATTGAAATGCGTCATTTCCAACCCTGGTTTTCTTTTGGTTCTCAGAAGCAGAAGAGAACTTGAGAAAATAGTCCCTGTGAAGGCAGCAACAACACCACACTATCAGCTGGCTTGTAGAAAACACCAAATCCATAAAAGCCCAGCTCTGTAGCTGAACAAACATCCTCCTAGCCTGCACCACGATCCTGTCGGAGCAATCACAGCAGCATTTGAGCAGACTTGATCAAGCCCACGTAACTGAAATTGGACTCAGCAAAGCAGCTTTTCATTAGCCTCCTCTAAATATCACATGCTGAAAACGGTGACAGTATTCCACATTTTAAAGACTAGAAAGCAGGGAGACACAAGTATGACAACAGCTCTCAGTGGTCGGTTCTGAGTGCCAAACATCTGACACCCACAAAATTTTTGTGAGCCCGGAGCCCTGCCAGGCCAAATCACACAAGATTCTCTGCTGTGATGAAAGCCTACAGCTGAGAACCCATTGTATTCATCTACCCCAACAGATGATTACATTTAGTTTCATCCTGCTTGAAAAGGAAAGCACGGCCTTAAAATCCTAATAATCCCACGTCCCATTCAAATCTTTGCTGAGGTTATTGCTGTGTGAGATAAAGGGAGAGGCCTGCATTCCTCTTATCTTTTTGAGCAGGGAAAGTGAATTAGGAAGCCAGCATGTGCCAGACCCAGTCAGGACATTCATTTACTTTGCTTCTGGCAGTGGTCTGACACACCATGGTTAAGTCGTCTCCCTTCTTTATATAGTCACATATTTGAGTTAACAGTGCAGCCATGAACATGGGAAAAAACAGAGTTCTGCACTGACTAAAACCAAGTACAAATAACGTTCATATTGCAAATATTTAAACATTAAAAGCAACTAAATTTTGATTTAGCCATCAGTCAGACTCTTTGGGGCCAAGCCTCTCCCATCACCATGTTGTGATACTACTTCTCTCCTTTGCTGAAAGAAGGATGAAAGCATAGGTTCGACAGGGGTTCAGTTACCCCAATTTCACTTTAAGAATTTAAGGTGTAAAACATGGCTGAGCCACTTGCCAGACCTAGAACAGCATTTTCTTCCTCAGTGCACCAAAGAATTTCATTTGCTACTTTCATGCTCTGCTTCAAGTGGTTTTTCTTTATAGAAAAAACTCTTCTCAAAGAGAGTGCAAACCATGAGCGACATGGCCATGAGGAATCACAGTGGGGGATGAGGAAGAAAGGAAGCTGAATTAAAAGCACTAAAGGTGTGATGAAAGGAAGGCGAGGAAAAACACTTCCTGCCATTTGCAAGCAACTTCAAGGGGTATCAACAATTCATTTAGGTCTAGAAAAGAAAGAATATTAATACAATAATAAATCAATAGGGTCTTTAATTTCCATAAGAAAGAGACTCTGGAATAAAACTGCACTAGCAAACTGACCATGGACACCCCCCTTTTTAGTAAGATGTTGGCTGCGAGAAGCCTATGATCTTTTCAACTCTGAAGTCCAGCTGTAAGGGCACAGGAGAGGACACACTGCTCCTCGCCTGTGGCAGCTGGACCATGGCCACAACTGAGTCAATACTCAGTGTCTATAGCTCAGGATTTGTCTTTGCAGTGAGACCACACAAAGATGAAGAAGTTCATTCCACTCTCTGTACCCACACAGAACACCCCTACACAGCAAGGAGAACAACTGCTTTTAAAAGTCTCTTTAAAATGCCTTTTTTAAACCACCAGTTGCTCAGCAAACTAAAAAAGGAAATAAAAAGAATACCCTAAGCAAAAATTCCCACAAAATCTTATCCATTAAACAGATATGTACTTCCTGTCCTTGGACACTTATCACATAGATCATCTGTTAAGAAAGCTCAAAATGTTTCTTGTTATGATTCTAAACACATCCATTGCCTTACTGCATATCACAGCACTTTCTGACAGTGAGCAAGTACAACAGGTATTCCATTCATGAGAATAACCTTAAGTATTCATTTCTGTTCACCAGCACTCATGCAATCTGCCCAGTAATCAGGGAACAGTCATAAGACACAACTAGTTACAGTTTTTTAAGGAGATTTCTTACAATTGTGTTACACTGCTTTCAGTGTAAGGGGTGACCCTCATTCTCCCACTGCTATAGATCTCTGTAGCAACCCACCATGAGCAAAATCAATCTGGGAGCTCTTCAGAGCTTATCTTCCAATTGCCTCCGTCTTTTGACATCCTTCAGACTAAGAGTAAATAAATAATTAAAAGTATGTCTCCAAGATTTCAACTCTTTTTATCAGACAGATGCAAATCTGATGATCCACGCTGGCCTGTGTTGTTTCTCCACCCTCGGAGAGCAGCCTTGCTGACCAACACACCCAGAAACTAAATTAAACTGAACTTCTATCCATTTGTCACCTTCCACATGGCTTTGCAGGAAAACATCTCTCCACAACCAGCTGTTCCAGCTGTCTCAGGCAGTGAGACCACAACACAGCACGATCTCCAAGAGGTGTACCAAGCCTGCTGATACAACTCTGTTGTGGAATATTCAGATCACAGAATATTCTGACTTGGAAGGGACGCACAAGGATCATCAAGTGCAACACTCAAGGACTGAAATCCCAGAGCTGAAGAACTCAACAACAAATCTCATTAGTATCTGAGTAAGTCTGAAAATGTTGCCCTCAGATTGAATGGGGGGGACTTTGTGTGAAAAAGAAATCTGCTGGATTGGGAATACAAGAGATGTGGCCATCTGCTTCAGACCTTTTTCAGAGAAATACAGCACTCTGTATTTTACACCAAACACTGAATTTATGTAAAGTTATAACCCAGCAAGAAACCTGGTAATAGCTGGGATGATCATGGGGCTGAAACCATTTCATACAAGCCAGCTTTAACTGGTTTCCACTTGAAACCTCAAATCAGCCCAAGCATTATCTAAGGCACTTTGGGTTTGGAGCTCCTTGCCCAGTACTAGTACATTATTATTACTGTCTGAATTATGACAGCACTGAAATTTCCTGATCAAGCTCATGGGCTTCTACACTAGGCAATTTATGAAGATAGGGCAAAATCTGGTCCCCATTCTAAACAGTGTATATTCTGATTAAAGAGAAACCTTATAATTTGTAGCACAATCTGCCCTCAGTGAGTCATAAATAAACCTGATGAATCTAAATTATTTTTTCATTTTTCACAGGGATAGGAAAAAAAACCTGCCTACGTTTAGCAGGATCCCACTACTCCATTCTAGAGGAGGCAAGGAGAAAGAATTGCTGTGGATCTGAACTCTGACTCCATTTCAAGAGTGAAAAAATACATGAAAAAATACATGAAAAAATTCCAAACAGAACAAAAGCCTTTAAGTTTTTTAAGCAGTCAGCTCATATCTGCCTCTTCTTCCCTCCATGGTTCACCCAAATGTCAGTCTGGTTTTTATGCCTGCAGAAACACCTTGCATTCTTAGCAGTGCCCTGACAACATGGACTCAATTAGACACAATTGCACCTATTCAGCAAGCTCTTTCCCACACTACTTTGTTATCCTGAAGCTTTTACATGTATTACAGATTGATTTTTGCCTGTGGCCCCACCCCAAGAAATGAGGTTATCCTTCCTGTACCAAAATGCTGCACCTATAACTTGCAGCCTAACCTACTTCTAAGACCTCTGCCCTTTATTATGTAAGAGCACAGCAGCTCAAGTGATATCTGCTGATTTGTGACTCCAAATTTATGTCAGATGGAGGATGTCAGTAAAATGTCCTCAATGACAGATTTCACTGCCAGACTCAGCCTATAAAAGTTGAATTTGTTGGCCTTCTGTGCTCTTAGAAAGTCTTTCTATTTACCCAGGCTCTTCCTGAAAGGATGGGTGGGGTGAGGATGGGCTTTGTTAAAATACCCACTGGGGAGTGCTCTTTGTGTCACTGTTGATATTCAGTCCCATTTTATTTATGATGACATATGCTTTTAATCTTTTTATTGTTTGCTTAATTTGTGTTATGATAGGCACACTTCAAAACCTGACTATAAACAACTGATCAATCTTCACCTCAAAATAAAAAAAAAACCCATAACAAGGGCACATGCTTCCACAGGGGGCTGTGCCTCTCTCAGGCTTTGCGTGTCAATCTCAGCTGTATTTCATTCAAGCCATAGCTAAAAATGTGCTGAATGGTGGGGGGCAGTTGTGGGGAAAACTGTTTCTTCTAATCATTCCTCCATCATTCAGTGAGGGCTGCCAGCATTCTGCTCAGACCTGCTCAAGAAGATTCATTTTTATGAGGGAATGAGCAGAATTTCAGTCCAAAATGTTCCTGCTTCAAAAAGATGTAGTGAGTGAAAACAGGGGGTTATGGTGGAGACATGCAGACATGCCACCACAGTTCTCAGTCCAATGTTGTGCATGAATGCTGCTATTAACACCCATATTTTTCACATATTTCTCAATTTGACATGCACCATTTTTTTTTTTTCACATTGAATGTAGGAGAGACAAGTGGATGAAATTAACCCATGGCTGGAAATGAAACCCAGACAAATTAAAAGTGGAAATTAAGCACATGTTTTGAACAGTGAGGATAATTACACACACAAGAAATGATGGAACATCCATCTCTTGCATCTCTGCATTAAGAGGGATGCCTTTTTGGAAGTTATACTACAAAATAATACTGATTTTTGGGTTCATTGTAAATAGCTTGGTGAAATTCCACTAACACTTATGTATAGGAAGTTAGACTAGATTATATGGTGGCACCTGCTGGACTTAAACACTACAGCCCTCTATTTACAAACAGTACACATTTCCCATTTTGCCCACAATTTATCTCTGTCTCAGAAATACTTTTACCCTGTTTATCCACCCATTCTCTACAGGTACACAGCCTGTACTTCTGAGCAGGCAAATTACCCAGATATGCACACAGTTCTTGGGCCAAAACAGAGACTGATGCACTTTTCAGTGTATTATGTTCTCATTCACTTCATTTTCATACTGTGCTTCTAATACACTTTCTTCTTTTTCATAACTCCAAAGATTTCAAGGATTATTGTTTTTTTCTTATTAAATATGTTTACAGAAGAACATTTTTTCTGTCTGACCTGGCGTCCTTAATTTTCTACTAAACGTTTAGAAGCATTTCTTCTACCTTAAGCCTTGATCTAAAATACCTAAAGGCTACAGCTTTTGGCCGTTTTAACAATGCTTTTTTTTTTGTTTCAGCTGAGCAAAACCTTTAGATTATTTACTTTGGTTAAGGACTTGGCTGGGAGATTATTTTGTTTACATGACAAAACAGTTAAGCATGGGAAAGAAAAGGCCTTCTAAGAGGTTCAGTTTGTGACTTTTTTGGGGTTTTTTTTTTTGATGTTTTTGACATTCAGGTTTTTAAACAGGTAAGGAAAGAGTAGGTGCATTCATCCCTCTAACAGTGTGATTCTGAAATCTAAGGTGCAAGCCATGCACATCGAAGAATGAAGGATAAAAAGTGATATGCAAAGTAGAAACCACAAGGAAAAAGGACTCCATAGTGACAACAAAAATCCTTGGTGATTACCAAGTAATTAATCCCAAAACCATCCAGAGATTTGATTCTTTGCAGGGGATTGCACTGAAGCCTCTAGAAAAGACTTGGGCTACCCAAATTACCGGTTTCCATTGAAAATTAAGATTTCAGTTTTGTAGATATCCAAGATTTCCAGTGCCCTGTCTTTTTTCTTTTTTCCTGCTCAGAACAGCACAGTTCCTTTGGTTGTAGATTCAAGCCCTAAACCTGGGCCTCAGTTAGACCCCTCTGTACCAGCACAGCATCGCTCTGCACAAAGGCAGAATGGCTCACGCACGCGCCTATTTTTCTTTTTTCTTTTTTTTTTTTTTCTTTTCCTCCCTTTCCTCATGGCTTAAAACTGATGATCTGTTTCATAATATGAAATGCAAGCAGATTCTGCAACCACAGCCACATAGCTCTGGTAAATTGCCTCTGAGCACCTCAGCATAAATCCAACGCAGGGCTGCAAACACGAAGGGTAAAACCCTTCTGCTACTGAAACAATGTCAAATTTGCCTCCAACGTATATTATATTTAGATAAAAGTGCTTGCTGGAAATGTACCAGGGGGAAGCACATAATTCTCTCAATATGTGAAGCCTAATGCTCTGCAGTTTTACTGCATAACAATAGACATGGCATTGACCTGCCAGTGAGCAGAGCAGCATATCCAATCTGTTCCAATTTAGAAGTTTCACATGGAAAAAAAAGAAAACAGAAAAAAAAAAAAAAAAAAAGAAAGCAGAAAACAATAATTGGCCAAGTGCCTTCTACCTGATAATTTTTTACTGTTTTCCTCGAAGCTTGGTGGAGTTCACCCAGATCTCTGTTTCCCTGGCAGATGGCAAACATGCAAAAAAGTGTACAAAACAAGCTTGCTTTTCCAAACGTGAAAAAAGTGGGAGCAAAACCCAATCAGTGTGCATACCACTGTGGTTAATGTGGTATTTGTTGACTCCGGAGCAAATTACTTGCTGCCACCACCTCCAGCTTACAGTGCTTTATTGCATATAAAATCCAAAATAATTTATGCCACAGCCTTACCCAGTAAGTGATATTTCAGGCATATGATTTGAGAACAATGGGCATCTTGCCTAGCTGAGGCATAAGTTAGGCTTTATGGGATTTGCCCTAGAATGCATAATCCACATTTTCTACAAAGACAAATAAGAAGTTTTCTTTCTTGTGGTTTTGGGCTGCTATATTTAATATGGCTTTCAAGGCAATTTTGTATGTCAAATTGCTAGTTTACTGATTGCATCCAAAATCAAAATCTAAGTCAATGTGCAGTTTAGCCCAGTAGCTGCAGCAGGCAATATTTTTGGGAAAAAAACCATAGTTTCAACTTTAAAAATATATATATTTCTGGTGTTATTTTTTTATTTCAAAGCTGTATCCTCAGAAAGAAGCAAACAAGAACAAATTGATGATGTCAGGAAAGCACAAACTGAGTTACAATAAATCGTGTGTATATTCCTGACCTGAAAACCCAGCCTTCAATTTCATCTGCTTATCTACTTTCACCCTGGTTACCAGCTCTGGAGGCTTCTTTAATGCAGCACTCTAGGAAATAGAGAGCCTCTTAACAAACCAATGCTTCCACTTCATTTCCTCCAAAAAGATTAACAGGTTGCTGCATTTTAAGAGTGCTGTATTTTAAAAGGAAATACAGGAGCATGAGGATAAGGTCTCATACACACGAAGCTTCTTTAACTTCAACCTGCTCTTGCTCCACTGAATATCATGTAAAGACAAAGACTAACAAAGTCAGCTCAGAGAATCACTTATTTGAGGAATGAAACATTAATATCCAAACCAACCTCAGACACACACCCTAATCCTCCATCACCCTGCCCAATCTACTCACAATCAACTCCCAGCATATATTTATTCACCATCCACCCTGACAAAACCAGAACTTTGTGAAACTGGAGATGGAACAAGGCTTTGGTTTCCAAAGATGACAAATTTCTGAGCAGAACTGCCTTTTGCACTCCTGCAGTTTCTTCTCTTTGCAGCGTATAATGAAGAACCTTTGAAAGCCTTTACAGGGTATAATGAAGAACCACAAGCCAAGTGCTGAAAGGAAGAAAATTCCCAGCATCCCATGAATGGATATCAAGGACAACGCCCACCAACAGTGCTGGAGCCACCCTGAAAGGAGTTTTTTTCATCCATCACTGAAATGCTGCCATGCCTGGGGTGGATCAGTGTGTGGATGGCTTCATACCCAAACCAGTGGTCCCTGAAATTCATTCTGGATTTGGGACAGAGATACTAAATAGGGCAGGAAGGAGGAATGTGGAAGCAGGAATAGCAGATTAGGTCTGTAGCACAGGAACAAGAAATGTCCCTGGACAGGGAGAGAGGGGACAGGGAGAGAGGAGATCACAGCAAATGGATGAGGAGCCTCCCACCCTGCAGGGCTCAGGATGGGGAACATTGATAGAGAAATACTGGGAGAACAGGGAAAAGGGAAATAGATCCTTCCGGGACAGGAAGGATCCAGCAAGGACAGTGAAAGCAGCAGCACTGGGCAAGGGGCTGTCACCACCATCCAGCCAGCTCCAGAGGGCTGTCCAGGGCCTGGAAAACCACAGCCCTCCATGACTGGTGGAAGGATTGGAACATAGCAGGTTGTGACTACCCAGGTTACACATCACTCAGTAACTCACCCTGGACAGAAGTGCTCTGTGCTCTGAGACACCTACAAACAGCCAGAACCCAGCATTTTTGTTGCTTGCTCCATTGAAGGTATGGGTGTCAGCATTAGTCTGGTCTCTGTGAAGCGTCAAAACTGCTCTGTCTTTCCTAGGAGACTGGAGATTTTAATTAAATGACTATTGCTCAGAGCCAGACAGGTCCCTGGGGATGTCTGCTACAGATTTCAGAAATACAGCAAACACTGTGCTGACCAACAAAGTACGAGGCATGTATCTGCACACAAGGAGTCTGGAAAAATAATTTTACAAGATAATTACTCAGATAATAATAGAATAATCTTTTTTTGTCGACTCCTCCCAGCATAAAATATGCACTAGGAGGACACAGCCTTTACATAGCACAGCAGACTACTGAAAAAAATGCCACAAACAGGATAGCAGATGAAATGCAAGACCAGAACACGCACCAAAACAGACCAGACTGTGAACCCTTATGCTAACTGAAATAAACCACTTGAGGGGAAATATGGCATTACAAATACATCCAGTGCTACAACATGTGGTGAATGGAAAAAAAAAAAGTTAATGAAAATCAGATGTCTGAACATTTTCTGGTACTGATTCCCCACGCACACAACTCATGGATGCTGTGCAGGTGTGGATTTTGTTTCAAGGGAAATTCATGGCTGCTTGCTTTTAGCATGGGCAAGCATCTCTCTCTTTCTGAGGTGTTTAAGAAGCCTACTGTCAACAGCCAGGGCGATTAGGAGACACTTTCAGTGAGACAGCAGAGGAATTATTAGTGCAGATCCCATCATTTGCTAACAGGATTAGGGGCAGATACATTCCATGCATCCCTGTGAAAGCTAATCCTGATGTGTCTTTCACCTTCATGAAAGGTAAAGAACCCTTCCATAAAACAGGTCTGTACAGACCTGCAGGGTCACGTCCAGCACTTTGAACAGCACACTAATGTTACAACAATTTGCAGACATCGTATAACAGCACTGTGCAAATTAAACAGCTGGAAGTTTGAAATGTAGCCATTGTAACTACACCCACACAAACACAATAAAATATCCTGGCTTTATCCTTTCAATTAGTTTTCCCTTAGATGTGCTTGTTCTTCTCATATTGCTTCACTGTAATCCTTATTCCAGAGATGTTACTTGCAAGAAATTACCAAACTCAGTATTGGAGATGCTGTCTGGAAAGCTGACTGAGCTCATGAGAGCTGATTAATCACACTGCAAATACAAATCTAAAAGCCACTGTTCTTTAAAAAGGGGGGGAGGGGGACAACCCTTTTCACAGAACTCTGGCAACAAAAACCTCTTCCATTTCAGACTCACTAACAAATTATCCACAATTTTTAAGCTGTTCACAGAAGTATCCAGATAAAACCCAGGAATCACTAGAAAACAACAATTTGCTTGCCCTAAAAGTGCCCATAGCCTGGAGACTTCCAAAGGGACATAGGCAGCTGTAAAGAGGCACTGAACACAGAGAAACTGCCCTGTGGAGATACAGGGACAGGGTGCAATATTCACAGTGTGATTTCAAACCACAGCAGTTATTGTGGCACCCTTTTTGTTGTTGCTGCTGATAATTTCAGTTTCATTCTGGAAGAACAGCTCCACACAGGAAGCCAGTCAGTAATTGCTGTTGCAAAATGCTTTACACAGGTGGGCAACAAGGTGGGAAGGACAGCAAAGAGCTGCTGTGATAAGAAAGCAATGCAGCCACTGGAAACAGACTGCAAGGGCAGCCAAAAGAGGATCTGATCCCAAAGGTGAGAGGAGACAAACCCTGATCAGTTTCCATCACCAAGAAGCAAAGCCATCCAACAGATTCAACTGACATTTTTACAGACAGGGTAATCGAGAAATTCATCATTAAATGTACACACCCACAGATGCTGAAGCCAAGGCTTCTGGTATAATCCATTAGATTCCAGAAGTGAATGCATACTGATGGCTATTTTCCCCTTGTTATTATACTAGTTCTCGGCACTTGTTAAATTCTTTCCATCAAAAGATCACAACATGTTTTACAAATGTTAAGCAACCCTTGCAACCCTTCTGACTTCTGTGTGGTGAGGACTGTGGCTATTATAATGCCAGTTTATGGAATGGAAAAACAGATATATAGATGAATGTACTACTTTTAGTCTAATCAGAGCAGACATGGCTCTCTTTTGGCTGCACTGCTTCACACCTGCTCCAACAACTTGTTGAAGCTACAAGGAGCTCTTCCAGCAACTTCTGAAAGGGATGGTTGTGGGTATGTGGACTCCTTCCTCCCAGCCCCATCTCCAGTAGCTGCACTGTGCTGACTTCCACTGCTGCTCTTGAAAGCACATGAAAGCCACTGTCAGAATTATCCTGAGATGTCTTTTTCTGGCATACGGAACAAGGAGACCTGCTCCCCTGAGTTCTCTCTGATCTACTGATGGTCTGGCTCTTCTCTACATTTTAAATAAAGCCTTCTGTTGCTAGGTATTTCCAAGCCAGTAGTCTACATTTTTAAAAAGAGGTGTGCCTGTTGGGAAATAGGAAAGGAAGGGCCAAAAGCAAGTTTAGCCCAGGGGATCTTGTGGCCATGTGACTGCAAAAGCACCTCGGACTTTTCAGAGGGGTCAGCAGGGCTCAACACAGTCGGGAACCTTTTGGAGCACTTGGCTTTGAACTGAGATACACTTAAATGCCTGAAAGAATGAGAAATGGGGTACAGCATCATCAAACAAGGAGTGGAAACAAGGTGTGGCTTGCTGCCACACCCTTCTGCTCCTCAAGATTCTACAGGTACAGAAAGCTCAGTAGGACTTGGTGAGGTAGGACTCCCAAAAGCTGATGGAGTAAGAAAACAGCTCTACACCAGAGAGGTTTTAGTCCTAGAGAAACTGCAGGAGGTCACACGGGAATGCTTCTGTGAACCACAGCTCTCAGTGCTCCCTCTTTGGTCACACAGGGGAGATGGGACTGACCTGAACGCCAGCCAACCCTTCCAACACCAGCTTTTGCAGGACGTGGTCTTGATTCAGTCAAAACCGCTCCCCTCTCACCTGGACTGAAAGACAGAGTGTTTTGGGGTGCCACTGAGACTCCTACATTTGCACAGCAGATGTGTCCCCAGAAATAACACCAGAGAGCAGACCTTACACTTGATCCAACCAGGCACTGTTCAGCCAAGTGTCCTCTTCCCAGCAATCCATTGTAGCCATTCACAGACACACACCAGGTCCATTGCAAAGGAGATGCAATTCCATTTATCCTTTTATGAAAGTTCTCACTGAATTGAAGTCATGCAGCCTGAAGGGCACTGGGAGGGGCCAAAATCCAAGCACTGGATAGTAAATTTACATTTAATATACTTTTGTGAAAGTACAACATTTGTAAAGCAAGGATTTGGCAACGTTAAATGACAAATACTTGGCACAACAAAGAATTAGGACAAGCGTAAGAGAATTTGAATTCCTACTCACACAGAGTGTGGTCCAACATTTCAACTGAGATTAATGAGTAAACAAGAATATGGTCATTGTCTTTCTGAAGAAGATAACCTTTAGTAACTACAAGGTAACAAAAAGGTCTAGGGATCAGACTCTAAATTGGAAAAGTAAGTTGAGACTGCTCTTAATTCAAGCTAACATGCTGAGAGTTATGTTCCTAAATACAGGGTTTCAAAGACTTCATTTGGCTCCTCTTGTTCTACAGGTTCCTGTGTGAGATCCTTAAACTCCCTTGTGCTCCAGTTCCCATCTGACTAACACTCAGAAACGTTCAGTGAAAAAAACCATGCATTTCAGATCCAGAGCACTACCCACACCAAACACAGGTGTAACTCTGAACCCAAACACTTCCAATGCTCTGCCAATGAGGTGCTCCTGGATGTACTTAGGGGTGTTTCTGCCAGCTCAAGGTGAGCAAGAGACAGACTGCCAGTGTTGGTGCATAGCTATAATCACACACAAACAGGTTTTCTGGACATTTCACCAAAGTTTGCTCAAAATACCTCCACCCAAAATTGTTCAGGGGCAATAAACATAGGGCTGGGTGGGAGACACTGTCTCCTGCCTCAGCACTTCACAGCGTGTTGGGTGAGTTTGAAAGACAGAGAAGAATCCAGGAATTCAGGTAAGTAATTAACCCCATGGCTTTCCCAAAATGCCAAAGGACCAAATGCAGCTCTCAGACATGCACAAGAAAGGAATATTTGTTCTCAGCTGAATGGGCTGCAAATCATCACTAATGCACATGCAGGCAGTGGGAAGATTTCTCAGCCATACAGATAAGGACTATGGGAACACCAAGATAGCTCTGCTACAGCATCAAGAGAATTTTGTGAGTTTGGTAAGCCTTGAGTAAAAGCTGTGTTTTCACAGAACAACAAAATGCTTTGCTACAGCCTTTATGGCGAATTTAACAGAGGAGCAAGGAGAAAATTAGTCCTCAAACTTCATCTTTCTAAGTAAAGTAAACATTTAGCTGGTTTTGGAAACAGATGTGGCCTCTGCTAATTAGGCTTTTGGGCTTTTTGCAGTCCTGAGAAAGAAAACTGCTGACACGATGTGTCTGACCACTCCTGTTCCAGGAGGAGGGAGATGACTAAGGCCAAGATGCTCAACACCATCTTACACACCCAGAGCACATGCCAGTGATTTTCCTCTTGCAGGACAAACAGAATCCTAAAATAAACCTCAGGCTTCACAGAGGAAAGATGAGTGTTACACAGAATACACACCCTGATTTAAAAATGGGATTCTTCTTTTATAGACATCACTGTGCAAGAGAATACAGTAAGGTCAGAACACACTTCATTTGGGCTTTGAAAAATAATCAAATAAAACACTATCAAGAGATGAGAGAAAGAGAAAAATGAAAAAAGGAGGGCAAAGGAAACACGTGACAATGGAGAATGTCTCTGTAGCTCATGGGAGCTGGAAAGCCAGGAACAACCTGAAAATAATCCCAGAGACTGCAAAGGTTCCACCATGGCCATGTCAGTGTGTGATGATGGTAGCACACATCACTGAGTCTCAAACTGACACATCTGCTGATTCACAAACTCCACTAAATCAGGTGTAACAAAAGAAGTACAAACACACAAACAAAAAACAAACCCGAAACAAAACAACCAAAAAAACCCACAGTAAGGAACGAGCCAGGACAGCAAGAGTTGTGATGCTAAAAGGTACTTCTGTAATTACATCACAGCTGAACGAACTGCAGAAGGAATCTGGCAAGCCAAAAACCTCCTGTTCAGAAACATGTAATATATTTTTATGCTTAAAAAGGCCTGTGGGCAATTTGGCTTCGGCAAACCAAACAGAAGCCAGAATTTTACATCCTGTACTGTCAAGTGCGTTGGTCTCAAGGACACACCTCTAGGACAGGCCTCCACGTTTCCAGAAGAATCGTGGGAAGAAAAACAAATGCGCATGGATGGCTTCTCCAGGGGCTGTTTTCTCAATTTTTTTAATACTTAGCACACCATTTAGGAGATATTTCTCAATAATGTTCAGTCTGGAACCAGAATAATCTTTTATTATTTTGTTCTGTAATACAGCAACGTTTGCCTCGAGCACCCACATCAGGACCAGATCCTGCTAAAGACAGGTATAAAGCAGATTGAAACTGATCTGAAAAAGATTCAGAGTTCAGAGTGAAACTTCTTGCAGAGAGTTAATTCTATCCAGTTGGTAGGCAAGGTTCTGCTGGAGCAAGTCTTGCTCATGAGAAACTGAGTATTTCTCATTGTTGCTTAGTCAAGGTATGTGGGAAAGTGATGGATGGAAATTAAAAAAGAAGACAAAGTTAACCAAGTCCCTGATCTTCAAGAGAAATGCTGGCTGAGGAAGGGTCTGAATACAAACAGGCATCGTGCAAAAAAACCCCAAACCCTACCAATCCCCCCAAAAAAGTTTGTTTATTAAAAGTTTGTTTAGTCCACACCTAATGGTGCATCTGTATATTTTGCTTAATGTGAGCTGGTACATCCAGCCCCTGCTACTAAAGCTGTTTATTTTCCTTTTCTGTTTTATTATCACCCATTTGTCTTTCACATCCTTTCCATACGTTAAGATAACCTCAATTATGACAGGATATGTACTCTAGGATTGCTATGGAGGGAGCAGAGGAAAAAATTGCTTCACAACTGATGCCGGCAAATGTATAGTATTCAGAAGAAAATAAACAGGAGAGTGACAGAGAAAACTGGGTATTAGTGACTAACTCAACCATTATTCCTCCTACAATCAAAGAAACACACCAGAGCACCAGGTGGAAAGGGGACAACCACTTTACATCAGTTTCAGTCTCCTGATGCAGCACAAAATTAATTTAGGCAGAGCCAATATTTGGCTCAGTATTCTTTTACCAAGAGATAAACAGAGACTGAGGAACAAAAAAACCAAAATATCAGCTTCTGCCCTCATTTGAAACTTTGTTCACCACAAATCAGTTTAAAAGTCAAGGAACTACATTGAGTTCAGATGTGAAGCCTGTACTTAAGCCTGGGATGTGCTGCTCATCTCTGGAATTCAGTATGCACATCCAAAGCAATTGGAAGAAAAAAACCAGATGAGCAATCAACTAAACCTTGTAGCTAGAACTTTGCTTCCATAGTGGGTTTTGGAGAAGAGAGAAATTGTATTGAAATACTTTGGAGTACACTGTGATTTTTCTGACAGCTTCACAAACTGCTTAAAATGCTTCAGAGGTAAAATTTGTGAGGAAAAAAAAAAAAAAAAAAAAAAAAAAAAAAAAAAAAAAAAAAAGCCCACATGGAAAACAGTTTTCCAATGTGCTTGCTGTTCCCCGAAAAGGTGATTACAGTATTGCACTGCTGGACTCGCAAAAATGTCTCGTTACCACATCCAGTTTGAGTGTCAGAGTGAGACTTCACAGCAGCAGCTGCACACTTGTGAAAAAGAGAAGGAAGAGGGGAGGGAAAGGCAAAAGGGGGAGTGGGGGAAGCCCTCCCTGTCTGCTCTGCAAAGGATTTGAGCTGCAGAAAAGAGGAACCGTGTCAGCAAATGCCAAACCAATGCGACACCTGCCAAACCGCACCTTATCCTCCTCAATCAGCAAAAAATTATCCACTGCCTGATTTCTCTTACCTCACCAATAAAGGGCTGGTTTTTTTCCCTTATTAGGACAGTCTCCACGCTGTAAAATTCCGGCTCTAATAAGTGCCTTTAACAATATGTGCTGCACATCAGCACAAAAAGAAAGCAGCTAATGAAAAGTAAAGCACAGAAGGAGAATAAAAGGGCTGAGTCCTAAATTAAAAAGGACAACATCAGCTTAGTTTGGGCTCCAAAATTTGATCATAGATTTTATGAAATGGAGAATTAAAATTGGAAAAATGTATGAAGGCTAACATTATACAGATATATAATTATAAACTTGGCTCTGCAACATGCAAGCTGCCTTACTGAACTCAAGGAGACTTTTTCACCACATTTAAGAGCTTACACATCCCAAAATATGAATCAAATAGCCAGTACATGAAAATAGTGCAAGAAAGGGTTTTTCAAATGTTTTGGGGGTTTTTTTTACAAAGTAAAACGTGGATAGAGTGAAAAGTTGCAGTAAGTTGAGCCTCTGTTTCAATTATTTCAATGATTGATGGAAGTGTTTTTCTTGGTTGCATTTTTAAGCATTGGATTTAATTTACTGGACATAATTGACTTCATCTGCTTTATATGGAAATATATACATATATATGAACTGAGAAGCAAAGAGGGCCTAAAGTAATCACCAGAGAATTTCCCTGAGTTTTTCCTGTTTTACTCTGAATTGGGAACAGGGTGGATGGGGAGTGCAGGTTTGCCAGGAAAGGGGAAGACAGGGGTCTGGAGAAGCAGGATCAAGCTCTACAACCCCCACCCACCACTGGCTGAACACCTATGCCAACAGTGTGGCTGTGGAGGAGCTATCTGGATTTAAGATCTGCACTAACAATGAATTTTCTAGTTTTGCTGAAGCAGAAGCAAAAACCCTTGTCAGAGTGAAGTGATATGGAAAATGTTCAGGGCTGTTTTTTTTTTTTTTTTTTTTTTTTTTTTTTTTTTTTTAATTCAGCCTGTAACAAGAAAGCAAATATTTCATGTAAGTTTTTTTCTTTTTATTTTTCTCTTTGAAATGTAGGTCAATTGGATTCACAAGATTTTTTTTTTAAAAAGCAGAATATTTTATTTACAAAAACTGCAAAGGTGCAACTCAGTAATTTCTTATGTAGAGAGTGCAGAAAATTTCATTAAAAAAGAAAGTATTTCCTATTCTTTTAATTTCCACAAAGCCAATTTCAGAGACCTGACATGAACTCATAACCAGCTCTGCTCTGAACCGTTCTAAAAGAGTTCTGGCCAAAACTCTCCCATATTTTCTAGGTTTTACTAAATTTACCTTTCATCAGAAGCAGTTCTCACAGCTCATTTCAGGCATTTGGATTCACAGCAAGTTCCTGGCTTGAACCAAGGCTTGCACAGGGCAGAGAATTTAGCTCAGAATTTTCATGAAACTCTCCCAAGTCACTTGTTCTCCGACAAAACTTTAGATGCTTGATGCTCACAGCCTCGACCTAAGACTGGGGTGGATGCTCCAAACTCCACTCCAGCTTTGTGCTCCTGAGAGCTTTTCTTATGCTGAAGACAGCGCCTTTCACTGAGGCAAGAAGGCTGCAAAATCCCAGATGTTTCCCTATAGACCTGTCCTCTCTCTGCCACAGAAACTCCCACTCAAAAACGTTTAAGTTCTTTGTGTAGACTTGTCCCTGCTGGGGAAGAGCCACTTTCAGAAACTGAGACTGGGATTCTTTACTTCCAAAAAAGAAAAATAATCTCACTATGGGCAAACATCTTTGTATGTCTTGCCTGTAGTTACACTATGTCCTTCTTGTGTTACCTCAGCAATGTAAAAAGGCTTTTGTAAATTAAGGATTCACTGGCAAACAGGAATGAAGAGCATGGTCAAAAGAGAAGACCAGAAGGAGAGAGCTTCAAGTGAAAATTAACAGCATCAATTTTTGGAGCAGAATTAACCAGATAACACAGTGCCACCAACACCACTATCTGTGGAGGAGTCCTTTTAAACCCCTCTCTTCTCCTAAAAAATTAGCTGAAAGCCGTCTTGAACATCCAGACAAGACAACCTACAATACAAAGAAAATGCTGAAAAAAACTGAGCTTTCAACAACCAAACTGAAGTTTGAACAGAAGTTATCATTTGCTGGAAGAAAATATTCTACCTGTTGGCAAAGAGAACTTCTGCTTTCTCTAGGAACTTGCACAGTAAACACTTTAGTGTCCAGCACAGTGAGCCAAGCCAATCCCTATACATTTATTAAATAGACTTCATGTTTTCAGGCCAACTGGAATTTCTTGGCTCCATTGAGAGCTTCTGCTTTTAATTTCTAGTGTATCAAATGCTAACAGGATTATATTCAGCTATTTAGCAATTACAAAATTTTCTACAAATACCACAAGTCCACTGAAAGCACAGAAAATATCTTTAAACAACGCAGATGAAATGATCATATAAAGGGGCCATTAGAGGACATTTGCAAGAAGTTAACAATCACATTGTACCTCATTCAAAATAATGCAATAACAGCCTCCTCCTTTTCCCTGGAGAGTCTCCAGAGAATGAACTTATAAGGATTTTAATACTCCTTTTCTTTTCCCCTGCAATCTCCTGAGAAGCCATGAGCACTTGGAATGATTACGTTATGCCTCAGCCTGGGAAGGGCAGTATTTCATCATGTATTTGTCTGAGCAATGCTTTGAAGAAGGCTTTGTGGGTAATGCTAAAGGTGTCTTCCCTCTTTTGGCCTGAGGTCATGGAGATGTTTGTTACGAGGGAATAAATCACTTTCCAAGTTCTGGCCACACATTTGATTTCTCTTCAGAGTCCTTGCCAAAGAGAACTTTGCTTTTCTTCCCCAAGCATGCTACTGTGAGTCTTGACAAAAGAAACCCATGTCTGGTTTTCAAGGTGTGTCTGCTTTTGTTAGAGGCTGTTACAGGATCCAGGACTCTCAAGACACAGGAAAACAAGACTACAGTAGCAACTCATACTTCAAGAGAAAAGGATTGTTTTTAAGGCGTTTCACTGATTTTAATTCTGAAATCAGTTCACTCTCGAGCTAAGGCTTTGCTACCAACTTTTACTCCCCCAAAACATCAGGTATGCCAAGTAGAAAGGCAGCACACTGCTGGTTCCCTCTCCTGCCCAAAAGGGACTGGAGGAGAATATCTCCCAGCAAGGATATCCAATGGCCCCCAGTATTTTAACCAAAACAGCCAGACCCTGACACACCTGACTAAACCAGGTCCAGCACAGACTAAAAAGGATCTCAAGGTCACCTCAGAGGTCCAGCCTGCACTCAGAGCAGCTCCCCACCTCAGGTATTACAAGTCAATGTTTTCATCACTTATATAATCACTAAAGTGTCCAAATCTCACCCACTTTGCCCCTTCCCCTCTCTTGCTTTCCCCTTGCACTGAGTGCAGAGAAATTGGTGCTCCCCCGCGGCTGCTCCCTGTTCCCATACAGAAGTATGGGAGGGCTGGCTACTGTGCCTTGTGGCTGTATTTCACCACAGAACAACACACAATAAAATGTCATCTGACATGCTCTTAGTTATTTTATTTATTTTTTTTTCACCCAGTTTCTGAAATCACAATGAAGGATTTCAGATTCCTGGAAGGGACTTCTTGGAGGGGCTGAGTTTCGGAAATCCCTCAGCTCCCTCTCCCTCCAAGAACACAGGATTTCATTCTGGAAACTCTAAAAAACAGGCATAGAAATCCCAGTTGCTCTTGAAAACCTCTCCCAAGCTTTAAACCAGACCCTTATATAAATCACAGCAATTTAGAAACATAGCAATGTCCTGTTTCCTACCCATCAACTCCTAAAGCAGACCAACAAAACAATACAGGACAGGAATGAAGCAGATTATATTACTGGCAATATTACACAGGCTAATTGATTTTCTCCTCTTGCTTTCCCTTCCACATTCAGGGGTGAATGTGCCATGAGGACTTTATTTACTCGCTGAATTAAGCAATCTGAGTTATGAGAAAGCTTTCACACTAACTATGAAACTTCTGCAAACTTCCCACCAACAGAACTCCAGTTAGCAGCCCGTTCTCCCAACATGTCCTTCTACAACTTAACAACTTGAATTCTGCAATTCAGGTAAGAGAAATGCATGAATACAAAGATTTTAGACAACAGAGCACAATATAGCAGAAAAAGAAGCAAAATAACCAAATCTACTGCTTATTCCCCAGTTCAACCAGCTTCCCAGCTGTTCTGTTCCTCTTGCCATTTCCACCACCCCAGCACCAAAAGGCTAAATCCATACAGATATAACAAACTGGCAACTCACTGGGAAAGGCTGGACAGGTTCTGCCTGCAGTATGATCTGCTGATCATGTCTGCAGCGGATGAATCAGTGCAAGCTGCTGGCAGCTCCAGGGAGCAAATGGACGGATGATCAGGGCGTGGAATGAGATAATAAAAATGCCATTATCCTTTCAGGCATGCGAGACTCATTGGATGCTCTTTCCACCCCACAGGTTAACCATTTGGTTGGTCCTGCAGCTCCTGGAATGACACTCTGTATTTGCCTGTTGTCAAGCTCATTATCTCTCTTATATCCCCCTCCCCTCTGCTCTGTGATCATATGATTATTATTTTTTTTACTGTAGTCTCTCTAATAGATCCTCCTCGTCATTTCTGGGCCCCCAGTTACAGAAATTCCTGCAGATTCCTCAGCTGCTCAAGCTGCCTGACAAACTCTTGCTTCCCATTCAAGAAGGGATTTATTTTTGTTCAGCCTCAGCACTGCACAGAGGTGCCTTTGCAAGTACTTGCTCACAAAAAAGTCACATTCCAGCCTGCTGGGAGATGAGAGCACCCAGATATAAAATAATGGTCCAAGGAATAGTCCTCCCTTTTGATGGTAAATCACTGCCTAAGCATTTTGCAGGCACTTTCATCCAGTCTAACGTGTGAAAGGTCAGGCTGGATCAGACAGCTCAAGACTGAGGGTGATGCCAAACACAAACAAATCCAAGGAGGTGGGGAGCTGCTGCAAGCTCAACTGCAGTCAAGGTAAAACCATCTTTTGTTTAACAACAGGATTAAAACCAGGGCTGGAGCTGAATGCAACCTAACAGACTGTCCTCAGTGTTCTTCCATGTAATCCAGTGAGCAGGGCAGGAAACACAAATGCAAACAGTGATCTAAATGGAGGAACCATCATTTACCAGTTCCACATGCTTGCCTCTCATACCCCTTCCCCTAAAGCCCAAAAATGTGAGCAAACTGAAACCACTTTCTGTGCAGTCCTGCAGCTCTTCCACCCCAGGCGGTGATGCTGTTCCCCCTCATCAGTTACCAGAGTGGGTGTGGATGGATCAGCACCCAAAGGGAAATCTCTACCGAGAGCTCTCCTGTCTGTGGGGAGGAACGTGTGGGTTCAGCAGGTGGCACTCTGACCTTGGAGTGAGCACCCAGGCCACCCTCTGCACGAAGCCATGGACAACGCTGCATGGCCAGGGAAGCATCAATCCTGACCTTTTTTTTCCTCAGAGCTTTCAAGAATCCAACGGCTGCACTTTGCTCAGGACACTGATATTAATTTAAGCTCTGCTTCAGTCCTATAGGCAATAACTGGATCTTTTTTAGTTGAGGTGTTAGGGCTGGGTTGAATTCAATGGTTTTGAACTTTTCTTCCAACCCAGTGATTCTGTGAATTCTGTGAATTCAGCTGGATGTGCTTCCAGCAGCTCCCCAAGCTTACAGCAGTGCAGAATTGGCTCCCCTGAAAGCAGCTGAACCATTGTGCCATGCTTGCAACCCCTTGGAAAAGAAGTGGGAGCAGGATCTGAAGCAGCTATAGATCCTTGCACTTCATAATCCCTTTAATATTTGGAAGCCAAATGTTTGTTGTTTACTTCAGCATCTTAACCAAGAGGGATACCTTCAGTACCCTGTGGCCCTGAGGTGAAGATCTTGCATATGGAGCAGGAAGAGGCAAATCACCTCCCAGATAATCTCAAAAATTCACATGGGCATCTGAAGCACAAAAAATGATGGGGCAGGAGACGTGTCTCAGCCTGCATTCCTTTTATGGCCTGATGCTTCAGAGATCTAGGACACCAAAACCCCTAAGGAAGACACTAGAAAGAGAAAAAAACTAGAGCAAACAAATGCTAACCACACTAGGGCACTTGTGAGGTGTCATTCATGCCAATGAACTCAAGGCAAATGGCTCTAGGAGAGTGTAAGGTCATCTATTGCAGCAATGAAAGGAACTACAGGGCCTTTCCTATTTTCTGAACATTAAAAGCAGTAAAATGAGGAGGAGGAAGGAGACATGAGAGCTTTCCAAAAAGGAAATTATTACTGGGAGGTTCCAATGTCTACTCATACTAACAATAAGAATGTCCAGAGGTCATCCAGAGAGCCACTTAGTATATTGTTTGTTATTTTTACTTTAACCATTCCTGCAGGCAAGGCAGAGTTTTCAGTGAGCTGATCAAAAAAGCCTGTGAATATTTTTTGCTTTTGAAATGACAGTGAATTTGGAACCTGACAGAGGCATATGTCCAGACCATTACTTTCCATATGTAGCTTATTCCTTTCTGTACCTATTTGTCAACAGGGAATTTGCTGTGATGCTCACTGTTCTGGTGCTGTTATTCAAATACCTTCATGTTTCTTTAGCTGTTTGGTCCATGTTGAGGCAATTTAAAAACAGGCAACTTACAGCAACATACCTGATTGGATTCAGAGACAGTGAATAGCTCTCCCTGCACTGCCCCTTCTCTGTGCCACAAGTCTGAAATAAGCAGGCAGACTTAGAGAATTTTGCAGAGCTACTGGCATTTTGCAAGAGAACAAATGTTTTTTAATGAAAATCCATTCTAATGACATAAACATCTGCTCCCTATTTGAAGAATATTTTTAACTGTTCCCTCCCTGGGAAAATGGAAGATGCCACAGTCTCTTTCATGTTCTCACGGAGTAGGCAAACTCGGCTGGTTTTTTTAAGGTCTGTTCTGAAATGCCCCAGTAGAGTTCACTGCAGGGAACCCAGTGCATGCATCTCACAGGGCAAAAAGCATCTGCATTCACCATCCTAGGAGATTTCATTCTAGGACGCTGGCATGTGAGCAGGGAATTTATTTCACAGATGAACAACACTTCGTGTATTAAATCACATGCTGAAGGTAAAGTCTGGCAGCTCATACATAAGCTCTTGGAGTATATCTCTTGAGCACTTATAAAAACAAGACTATGTACTTTGTCATCAAATAATGCTGAGCTGTCTCTTACTATGTATTTTTTTTTTCCAAGTCAAGCTGTAAATATCTCAAGTAAAGGAGAATCTGCCATTTCCCAGTTGTAAGTTTTCCAAACTCTTTCAGGATTCAAGACTAAGAATCCAACCTAGAGCTATGATATCTATTCTTCCCTTCATTCTTTAACTCTATCCCACATTTACAACTAGTTGGGCACCTATAAAGAGCAGCAGTGTTCAAAAAATTTAGCAGTGTTCAATGAAACCTGTGAGTACCCAGCTATGTATGTGGATTTATGTATTAAAATACACACTCAAATTGAAATATGTAGGTTTGGGCATCTGCATGTGCAAATCATGGAGCCACACACAAGCAGAATTTGCATGTTCACACTGACACATTACCAGGTAGCAAATGCCTTATCAGGAGACAGAACTATTTGCATAGACAGGTTCTGCAGGATTGGGAGCACAAGCCTTGTACATTAGAATGCAAGAGCCTGCAGCCCACAATTATAAACACCTCCAAAATATGTAGCTCCAGATAAGGCCCATGTAGAGTCCAAGCAGCATTCAATCCTATCTGCTTTGCTGAGACAGGATGGACTTGGACAGTGCAGGCAGGAGTCTGATCCTTAACAGGGAAGAGAATTTAATTTTCTCTGACTGTCCTCAGTTTTTGAGGTAATATTATCCTGCTTTTTACATGGAAAAGTTACTGACTGCATGTATGGTTGTAACAGTAAACAAAACAAACTCCAAGACAAGTGTTAAAGTCATATTCCAAGAAGAACTATCACTGTAAATTGAAACTTGAATAGAAAAACCTATTTGCTGCTGTTTGCATTCTCTATCGGTCACTTTTGGGGAAATGCACAATCCAGAAATAAAGCAGCATCATATTCCCTGGGTGTGAGAGACCATTTCCACCAAAGCACAGCTTTTGTTTTATGTCATGTTTTCACTGCTTTCAAATAAACATGGAGATCCAAACAACATCTCCATATAACCACCAGGATACAGATATTTTTCTGGACCCCAGACAACTGGAATGAAGGAAAGTGGAAGGGGAAAGGAATCACAAAGGCTTTATCACTTCTCCCCATGCCCTGGTGAGGGACAGCCTCTGGTGCCCTCCTGCTCTGAGCAGGAGCTCATTTCTCTCAGGAAAAGCTGTGGTGAGTCTCCCCGCTCAAATCCATGCCCATTCTTTTGTGTTTTATGCATTTCAGGGACACATGGCAGTTCTCACAGCAATAAAAAGCAATCTATTATTTCGGCTTTCAAGCTTTAAAATTCGCTGTCTCTCATTTATACCTGAATTATAATAGCTATTAATAAATTTCAGCTTTATCAGTGGGAAGGATAACACTCAAAGCCCAGACTTGTAGGACTTCTGCTCACAGCCATGTAGGATAATACTTGCAGAGCCCACAAAACAGAAATCTGCATAAAGCTGCCAATAATGTAGATCTAATTTCTCTTTGCCCCAACAGTTTTTGGCAATAGGTAATTTCAACAACAGGCTTTATAGGAGATTATTGTTATTTTTAAAATAATGGAGGCATGCTGCAAAGATAACTATTCACTTCAAGCTTGGCCACAAAAGCCAGAAGGAGCCACAATGTGGTAGGTGTGATACAAACAGAGATGATAGATGCATCTCCAGGCAAAACAGGCTCTGCCTTGATTTTACTGCTGAGAGGGCATGGGTGGAGGACTCAGCTCCTTACAGACAGATCAGTAAACAACAGCAAACTCACAGTGTGAAGTGTTGGATCTGTTCACCCCCGTGTGCCACCACATGCCAGCAAGAGCATCCAGTCTGAGCCCAGGCTTTGGGCTTGATCCTTCACTGCTGGGAGAGCTTTATATGAATGTGAGCACACATGCACACAGCTCTGGGAGGAGAAGAGCTTTTCCTGCTGGAGGACATGGAGATGATCCTGTACCAAAAGCTCCTGTCTTATGATACTCTGAATTTTACTGGTGAGCAACATCCAAGCCCCAGTCAGGATCTCACTTCACAAACAACCCCATAAACTCAGCTAGCAAAAGCCATCCAAACTCCACCAAAGGCAACAACTGTTCAACAGCTTATGCCACCTGAACAGCTCAGAGGTATTCAAAATGCAAGCTTGACCAGAAACACTTAGTTTGGACCTTTGTTATCCCTGAACTGAAACTGGATCCTCAGACCAGGCCCCCTGCTTCATGCAGGTTAATGCTCAGTTATGCCCCTGTGTGACTGGACCAGTCATTTTTAATATCTGGTACTGGCCCTTAGGTGTTTTAGAAGCAGCTTTATTTCACTAGCTGCACAGGGATTACCAGCTAACTGGATGCTCCCAGGAACTTTTGGAGAGCAAACAGTGTCAGTTTATTTAATAACTTTCAAAGTGAAACTAAAATCTTGTCCAAATCATGTCTCTTCTGATTTAATTAAAAGGCACCACACATACTGCACTGCTCTGTTAATCATTAACAAAGTTAATTCAAGACAGAAGATGACTCTTTTCTTTCCTTCAAAAGCCTCCAGCCAGTGGAAAACTTAAAAAAAAAAATCCATAAAAAGACCAGTACAGTATGATTTTTGTTAGAATGGTCAACACTTCAGTATGCTTTTTCCCTTTCTTCTGTATTTCTGATTCCTACAAGAATGTATGTTAAAAGAGAGGGGTTGGGGTTTTTTTCTCTTGGTTGGCAAAATACCTTTCCTAAATTTTCTAAATATTGCCTGGTATTTGCGTCAATGTGACAGTCATTGGGTTTGACAGGAATCAGATTGCTAAACCCACACAAAAATGCTTTGGAAATTAGGAGCTAGTTACACATTCAATTTCATTCAAATCCACTTTAGCAAACTGGCAGAGGGTGGATCTGAACTGTCTCTGTTACTCCTTCACTTCCATGGTTCACAGCAGAGGTTTCCTCAGCAATCTCCATGCTGACTTTGAGACTCACAGCTCCTGCTGTGATAAATCTCCTTAGCACTCCCATCCCAACCCATTTTCAGGTTCCAAGATGAGCTAGCAATACATCAACCTATTCTCCCTGTGCAGTCTTGCCAGCTTCTTCCAGGGAGGAACCAAACAGGGTATTAAATGATTTTAGAAGCGCAACACTCCATGGACTAGTCAAGAAACAGGATATATCTAACACCTGTTTTCTCAACAGTTCTCCTTTCTTGAAGGAGACCAAAACATAACCACACACACACAAAAAAGGTTTCCTTACTTTCTTCTCATCCCAGGGAAATCTAAACACAAAATCTTCCAGTCTCATCTGTACAATCTAATGGGATTTCCCTCGTGAAAGCAGCAAAGGGTAGGGGCTGAACACTTCCACAAGCCCTGTCATATCAGATCAGGATGGTACTCCATCAAGGCTGGATTCTTGCCTCCAGCCATGGCTCATGCCTAACATTTTAGAGGAAAGCAGCAGGAAAAGGAAAAATGTCAAACCCCACTGCACCTGGCCCGTGGAGCAGTGTTCTCCCTGCCCAGCAGAATTCCTCTCTGCCCACTGCAGGCAGGCAGCTGGGGCTCTGCCACATCCAGGCCTTGCAGGCTCTCAAAAGAAGGAAAAAGTGATTTATTGTGTGGTTAAAGACACAAAAGGGCACCAAGAAATTAAAATTGAATCACCATAGCATAGGACATATTCTCAAGCTGCACCAAGGGGGGTTAGGTTGGACACTGGGAGGAATTTCTTCACAAAAAGGGGATTAGACCTTTCTGTGATTAGACCATTAGAAAGGTGATCAGCATGCAGGGAGCTGGTGGAGTCACCATCCCTGGAGGTGTGAAAAGGCTGGATGTGGCTCTCAGTGCCACGGTCTCGTTCACTGTGGTGTGTGGTCATAGGTTGGACTCAATCTCAGAAGCCTTTTCCAAATTAATTTGTTCTGTGACAAATGTTCAGTAATTGCATCACAGCATGTGCATGAAGGGCATAATGATCTGAGAGCTTAAATTACTTACATTTAGTGTAATAAAAGACCCAACTATATTTTTTCTCTGTTATTTCTCTGCGTACCCAAGTGTTAGTACTTATTTCTGCACTGAAGTACCTGGAAGCTGTTGTAATTTATAAAAACACCATGTGAACAACTCTAATTTTAGGCATTCCATATCTACTTCCTAGCTTCTGCTGGAAAATGGCTCTCTGGCCACACCTTACACCATCAGGGCAGGACAGGTCTGAGCCAGCTGTGGAGCCCATGGGTTCTTCCAACCTGCAGTGACAGATGACAGCAGGAAAAGCAGCTGTGAGAGTTCACCTGTGTTTAAGGGAAACTGAAAAAATGCTCAATTACTTCCTTCTCACCATCTTTGGAACCCAGCAGCTTGACTATCTCACAAGGATCAGCATCCCTGTGCATCTCCTGGGTCTCCCATGTCCCTGCACAGTGTTCTTAAGGATTGGAGGTGGGTATGAACACAGACCTTTGCCAAACTTGCACCAGCCTGTAGAGGTTTCTGGAGTGCTGCAAGACAGGGTCTGAACCTCAGCTGTTCTTTTGCTCCTCAAAGAACAGGGAAATCCCCTTTGCCACCACCAAACAAACGAAACCCTTGTCAGCTCTCACTGGCTGGGATGGGTTTGCATTCTCTGCAATCTGCCACTAACCAATATCCTCCCTTTAAACTCAGCTCCTCAAAGAAACTGAGAAACTAGGAATAACTGACAAGAGGCTTAAGAGAAATGTAGCCTTCCCCAAAAGAGCTGACAGACTTGTCTTCAAGGAGATTTAAATAAAATAGCTATAAATGAGTCAGTAGCAGACCAGTATGCAAAGAGAAATATCAACCATTGGCTACAAAGAAAAATAATTTCCTTTTTCCAATGGCAAACCTCCCCTTCAAGATCTGCCAAAAGCTGCAGCCTGAGTTTTAGAGCTGTGGCTGTACTTTCATGTCCTGATGATGTTTTGTGCCCTGAGATGTGGCTTCAGAGTGTCACATTTTATGAATAAACCTCATGGGATGGGAAGGATTCCAGGAACTCCTCCTGCAGGGGCTCTTACAGGAGTTGGAGGTTCAGGAGAGATTAAAGCATATGCAATATTACAAACTTCCTCCCAAAATTAGCCATTACAACAGGAACTTACCCTTCCAATCCAAACAACTTACATCCAGAAAGTGACTTTTCTATCATTCCATAGCACAGGCAACTGAAGACAAACCTGTTCACAGGGCATCATCTTCGCACCTAGAGAGCTTCTGACATTTCAAGGTTTCCATGGGAATAATTAGAAATATCTCACTAAAAGGGCCACTAGACATTTTAGTTCACTAGACTCTTTAAAAATATTAAACACATGTTTAAAATAAACATTTCAGAAAAGTCTGAAAGAAATAAATTAGAGGCATTTTCAAAAACTTGGCAGGATTTCAAGCACTTCCAATACCTGAAAGCAATTTTTTTTTTCTTTTGGGAAAGGTTTGCAGCTTTTTCCTCAGTGTTCATTTATTTACACTGAATCTGCTGTGAAATTCTAACCTTAAGACTAAGGAAGGATTTCAGAATACAAAGGAAGTAGAAAAATCCCTTCAGCTCCAAATGCCAAGGTAGAACCAAAAAGCAGGATGGAAGCATTAAACCACTTGTTTAATTCAAATTCAATTTGGTCTGGCAACAGGTAAGCCAACAACTATTGATGTCATGTTCTGTGATTTAGCTTAGCTCTTTTTTAATGTTGGAAATGCACAGATGGGAGAAACTGGAGCAATTCCCAGAGGAGATGCCACCTCTTTGACAGTGGGAAGGGATCAGCAGCAGGTCCTGTCTCTCTGAACACCACCATGGACAAAGATTCCTGCATCACTTGATGCAATTTTTGTTAACATCCGCAACACTTAGGAACTTATACAAAAACTTCTGGCCTGGACCAATTCTGAACACAAAGATTAATAGACAGTAGATGTTTTGGGAGTGTAAGAAACTGTACAGAAAAGAAACAAGTGTAGATCCTTCGCTGGTATTTTATTCCTATCAGCATTATTTAAAATGCATTCTTTTTAAATACAGACTTTTTCCAAAACCCAACTTTGTCCACACCCTTCCATTTGAATCCCAAACACATTTTTTAAATGTGTACTTCTTAAAAACACAAAACCCAGACTATATACGTCTGAAATAACCCAATCAAATTACGGGATGCTTTCTTTCTCCATTCTTCCTTAGTAGGAAAAATACGAATAATAATATTCACTAGACAGGAGACTATTTTCATGTTTACATTTTTATAAATTACAAAAGCAAAATAGGGACAATTTTTCAACCATTATAACCTTTTGTTATATTTTTTCCTCTAAAATATTTCCTGAAAAAGACTTCTCACCTGTGATAAGATATGACATGCAGAATTTCAGGCGATACAAAATTCTTTGGAGAAAGTAAAGAGAAATTGGTTGAACCGGGAAGATAAGCCCTGATCCTCAGCTGTAACTTAGTTACTCCTGGTGCACAAAACAAAGCTTAAGAGGTTAAATGTGGTTGTGAGAGGAGCAGGGTGCCTTTTTGTTTTTAGAAACTCCACATTTAATTGAAACTGTAGATAAAGAAAATGATCCTTTGATGAACGATGAGCGGGGTCTGGCTTTAGGCATTTTCTTATCAAGATGGACATGTTGAGAACCCACCCACCAACATACCAGAAACCACAGTTGGCAAATGCTACAGCAAAGGCATTTCCTGCCTTCTGACTTTTAGCTGAGGGCCAGATGCTTCACAATCCTTCCTTAAAAGCACAGCTAAAGGAGTGGGAGTGCAGAGCCGTGCCCAGTCTTGCATGGTGTATGGAAAGGCCAGGCAGCATCCCAGCCATGCACTCAACATCAAACAGGCCATAGTTCCTTCCCTGATCCTCCGTTCCCTGTCCTCGTGGGAGGCTGGGCCAAAGGACTGCTTTTCCTACCCCATCACCTCCTAAGTTATAGTTTACAATTTAAACCTGGTGAATTAAGTAGTAATTAACGTGGTCCCCATCCATGTGATGTGCCAAAACACCACAAAGAAAGGAAGAGCAAACATTATTAAACAGAGGAAAACGAAGCTGAAGCCTAAAGAGAGGGCTGTGGTTTGCTTCAACCTACAGCTTGCTCTACCTACACCACTTCCAACAAGTTCCTTTTGGTTTTCTTTCCTCTTATCTTCAAGATATAATAGAATAATTACTTATGTGAAATTCTCCAAAAGCACTCACCTCACGTGGAAGTGAAACACTTCCAAAAGTAGGAGTTAGAACTTTGTAAAAAGGTTTCCCCAACCAAAAATTACCACAGAGATTCTGAAAGTTATAAAAAATTATTCAGTTCCTGCCCAAAAAAAAAGCAACCAAAACAAGCACACTCTGGCAATTTCAAGCCTGTAAATACTGAATAAAGGAGGGTAGCTTCCATCCAGAGGTGAAGAACACAAAGCTCAGGTGCCATTTGTATGTGCAGCTCTCAGACAGACCAGAAATAATTGTAGTGTGTCTGGCTAGAGATACAAGCAGCTCTTTTCATGGGCACAAGATTCATGCTTACCCACTTATTCATGCATTCATGATAACCCCTACTCATAAAATCCATATTATTTTATGTCAATCCAGCACGTGCCATTGGACATGACTGTCTACTAAAATCAAGCACAAAGCAGAGGAGAAAAACCTCTTACAGGGAGAATATACCTTCAGCATGCCAAAACCAGATTGCCAGGGCATCCCTAATTCTGCAGGCTTGGACCTATGTGTTGCAGTCCTTTGCTGCTTGATGAACCCCAATGTATGCAGCATGATGGATTGGAAAAATCAGTGATAAGGGAAAATCACAGTTGCAGACATGGTTCCTCTATCCATTGTCTTCCTGTGGCAATGTTATTTAGGGTACTTCTTTTACACTTACCTCAAATTTTTCCTTTTTTTCCAAATAGGACTTTTGAAAGTCCTATTTGACTTTCAGATAGCTGGGATCAGAAAATAATGCATTTTAAACTGTGGCAGAAAGATCTAGAAACCAAACAGGGAACACCTACCAAATTCTTTAACAATACAATTAAATTTCAGGTAAGGAAACTAGGAATTCTGTGTGACAGAAAACTGATTTGTTCCCATTTTTTTAATGCATCTAAACACCAAGATTTTGTCCACATATGTTTACAACCAAGCAGAAGATTTAAGGGAACTGCCTGAAATGAAGAGGTCAGTCATTACTTGAGTGTCTTCAGTTGTAGGAATTTTGCTACAGAATCAGGATTAAAGGAGACAGGACCAAGGTTTAAACACTAAGCATAATCTCTGGTACCTTATGCTGTGTCACTCCACTTGCTTTCTCACAAGAGGCTTAGAGAGGTCATGCAAATTAAGAAAACATCCATTATTTAAAGTGATTTTAAACATTTCTTGATATTCTGTTTTATCTTTCTTCATTTGTGACCAGATGGCTCACAAACACAGGTGGGAAGAGGCACTGCTTGACTGAATCAGCACAAATGACCAGCCATACCCTTCCATGTGCTGTGATTCTTCCCCAAAAGGATAGTGGCATTTCCAGTCCATCTCCCCACAAAACCACAATAATATCAGATGCTGTGCCCTGTTTCTACATGTTTACTACTACTATATCTGATGAGAGCCCCCTTCAAGAAATCATAACCTAGCAATTAGCAAATGAATAACACATTTCACAATTTCACAATAGTGTTTGTTTGCACCACTTGTGAATCAATCTATGGCACTAAAAGATTGGGACAAGTTTTGTTCCAACGAGTCCCAGAGCTCATGGGTAGAGCTACTGCCCACTCTGCAGACTCAGACTGAGGTCTAAGAATAGGAGCCAGGATTCCCTGGCTCTTGGCATTTGTGGCAGGAAGAGCAATGATGGCAGCTGCTGCAAAAGGCAGCAGAGGGATGGGCTCATCACCCACAAACGTGTGCATCAGCCCAAATGCATCAGCTCAAGTGCTACCAGCAATGGGATGGCTGAGAGCACTCCCAGGTGGATCAAGTTCTTCTGGTTTGGGTGATAGATGTTCCCACCTTCCCAAGTGTTGATTCTTTAACTTTTCTGCCTCTGTCAAGGTGAGGATTGAAGCACTAGAGATGGTAGTTCATATTTGGGCTCAGATGTTTATTATTTCTTATCTATATCACAGTCCTACAAGTTGTGAGTTCTACAGCATTCTACTAACAGGGTACAAAATGGCTAACTGTCTTTCTCTACAAGGTCTTTTAAGGCCAAATTATCCAATCAAGAAATGACACCTAAATTATTTTTACTTTTAAACCAATAACTCATCCCTCATGCCCTGCAATGTAGTCTTTTCTGTCCCATTACAAAACAACACCCAAACCCACGGAGAAGAAGGTGAAGAAGAAGGACCAGCCACTGTCCTAAAACCTCCATCTTCGCTTCATATATATTGCTATATTCTAAAACCTTAAACTCTAAGTTTTCCAACCTGTGACATGTCACACTTCTATTCAAACTACACATCCATAATCTCAGCTATCAATCAGTTTTGGAAGCCTTCTTCATGGCCTCAGGTCAAATGTCATGTTCTCTTGAGGGTTTTGCCTCTCACCACAGAAAGTTTAAAATTCCCAGCATCCAGGGTTCCAACATCTCATCTCCCCCAAGAGCTAGCCCAAAACCACACACAAAGAATTTTGTTAATTCTGTAATTGATGTCAGATCACCTTGCAGTTAAGAGGTGCTCCAGCCCTTGGGTCTATTTTAGCCTCTTTACACTAGATGTGCTCCTCTATTTATCCAGGGAGCCAGGTACAGCCCACACACCCAGCGCACGTGATTGCCACCTCCAAATGATGTTCTCAGAAACAAACATCACCTGGTGTTTCTTTTTTCCCCTGAAGAAGGATGACAAATGTCCCCAAAGGAAGTATGGTGAGAAGTGAACCCAAACCTGGGATCACATTACCCTCTTGTAGCAGCAGAGGAAAGAAAATCATCCTTTCCTCTTACTGCCTTGGCTCTTTTTTTTCTTTTTAGCTAAAGTATTAGGCAGGCAAACAGAGCAGGTTATGATGGACAGGCAGATTTTATTATTGGTTTTTTTGGCCACGTTTGCCCTATACTGATCTTGGCTCCAGCCATGTTACAGCTAGATTAAAAAGAAGGGAAAAAAAAAAAAAAAAAAGGAAGCAAGAATTAAACAAAGAGACTTTAAGTACTAGCAAAACATTTGGATTCGAGCTCTCGTTCATGCCCTTTAAAGCCATTATTTAAAAAAAAAGTTTATGCAGCAGGGGCATTTCTCCTGCACATAAAAATTCTTGAAAAACAGGAAAAGGAAATTAATGCTTCCTTCGAAATTAACAACTATTGGAACAGTCTTGGCTCTCTTACTGTGATACTCTAATGGTGTCCTTACCTTTGTCCATGTTTACAAGAGCTTGTGTTTATTTTGCATCTGAACATTTTTACTGATGTCAAACACTTTTCCAAAATTATTTTTCAATTACCACCAAATTACAGGAACACTATAAACAAACTATCCTACTTTCAGAATTAAAGGCAGAATTTCAAGGAATTTGCATTGTCTCTAGGATGACACAATCAGGCATCACTTCAACACAGACCAGTTAGCAACATTTTGTTATTCTGGCAGTGTTTTTCCTCTGTAGCAATTTCCATCCTCTGCAGACACACTGTCACCTTGTTGCATTATTGGGAAGGCTCCCCACACCTCAGGGGACCTCTAGCACACCTGTGCACCACCAGAAATCACATGCCCTCCATATTTTCACTGGTGGAATCAAACAGGGCCTGCCTTGATGGAAACATGCTCTGCTCTAGGTCAGCCCTCTCAAGGCATCACGTGTGTCTGCTGAAGTCACCTCTGGCAAGGAGCTGTGCCAGACAGCTCCTGACAAAGATCAAGCCAAACTCCAACTCAGAGCATCTTCACTGATGACAGGGCCCCAGGCAATCACATCCTGTGTTTACTTCATGGAGGGGAGCCCATAAGCACCAAGTGAGTGGACACATCTCTTTGTTTACAATAAACTTTTCAATACTGAGGGCTCAGTTGAATTTTCATATCAGAAGACACTTGAAGAGGAGATCCCTTTGGCAACGAGTTCTTCTTTCAGTGAAATTTGCACCAAATTTCTTGTCCTGACATTCTCTGAAAATTATCACATATAGCCTCACAATTTTCAAGGAGCAAATATATCCCCAGACATCCGGAATAGAGGAAAAAGAATATCAGAAATAGACAAATATGAATGAAGAAAACGACACGAGTTGTACAGCTGGTCAGCTTCCCCCTGGGTCACCATTCCTCCACCCACAGTGAAACCACCACATTAAAGCTTTTCCTCTGACATGAACAGTTCCTGTGGGGATGATTGTGAGCTAGAGCTGAGCAAGGAGAACACAGAAGCAACACAAGGAATAATAACACAAAAGGACTCTGGGAAAACCCCGTACATCTATAAACATGCTGATTTTTAATAATAAGACACTTTGGATTCAACGGCATTTAGTGTGCATACAACAACAATATCTAAAAATTCTGTAGTTACCAAGTTTTTCTTTCCTTAGACTCTGGGAGAAGAAGCCCAAAGGCTTTTTACTTTTACCTCACAACTAAAAAATTTAGGATACTAAACAGCTCAATGCAATGGGCCTAAAAATGGCGTCATCTTTCATGGATCAAGTCTCATGAATTATGTGTGCAGTAGCAAAATCCTGCAAAAAAAAATCTTCCCAGGGCATTTTCATTTCCGTGACCACAGTCCTAATAAGTGAGGTAGATTCTGTTATGATTAGCATGACCTTGAATATTATATAACTACAGTCTGGGAGAGATTTTATTGTTGAAAAAAGCTTCATGTAGGAAAAAAAAAAAAAACACCTAAGCTACTAATGGTCATGACAGAAGGGAGAAATTTGATCTAGTCACATTCTAGACAACAGAGAAAGGAAAAAAATACTGAGATTGAATAAAGCCACAGTTTCATCAGATAAGAAAGGCAAGGTAGCAGTGAAAGAAATCATTTGACTGCATCCCATGAAGTGGGAATGTAAGAAACTTGGAGGTCTGCAGCCAGGTTTTACTGGGCTCATTGCACCTGGCACCCTTGCAAGCTCACTCAGCAAAGCCACCTCTGAGTCAAGGCTGTGGCACATGCAGAAAACTTCCATTTGGAGCACATCTTTGGCTTGGGAGTCAAGAGATCACTGTGGCTGTGTCCATCACCTTTCTTCTTGCTGACCTCCAATGGTTTCTGGCCTCCCTGCTGGAATAACACAGCCAGTACTGACTGCAGCAAGGCACAGCTCCAAGTCCTGCTTCCATCTGGTTGCTGCTTTTTCTCCTGGGTTTTGCCTGCACAGGGTAGGAGTTCCCCAAGAGTAGCTGAGCTGACTGCTTATTTCATGTTGTTCTTATCTTTGGGATCTCACCCTGCTGAGATTTTTACCTCAGATGCTTTTACAGGGGGATTTGGCCATAAACCCTGGCAGGGCACTGAGGGGAGGGGACACCTGACCAGGCCACACTGGGAACTGTGGCTTCTTGGGAGCCATTGTGTTAATAAAACCTTCCTACATTTGGTCAAGTTGCCACTTTTCCTTCACTGTTGGTCAAGAACTTTTTCTGGTAAGGTCATGTTCTAAGTTCACCTTTCTGATGGATCTGTGTCCCTGTACCTGGCTGGGTTTGCCCTGCCCCAGGGTCTTTAGGAATTCAGTCTCTGTACCTACACCACGCTTGTTACTTTCCATTATTAAAGTTTTTATTTTCTGGCTAGTTCCATCATGGCCAGCTCCTCCCAGCTACGCCCAAGCAAGGGGATCACAGTGGGCTTCAAAGCTCGCACTTATCCAGGTGGGTTCTTGATGATTTTCAGCAGGGACCTTCCAAGACTACAAAAAACTGCCTGGGGGAGATGATCAGCTGCCTTTGGGCAGTAGGTCCCAACCTTTTGCTGGTCTGCTCAGCACAGACCAGAGTTTCCCCAGGGAGGTCTCTGAGCACTCAGCCTCTCTCCACCCACCAAGCTCCTTCCTCTAACATTTTCATGGCCTGGAAAGTCAGATTTTCTGTTTAGTAGTCATGTTTAATAACCTCTCATCTTCAGGCAAACAACATTACAGATGGGAAATGAAGCCCTGATCTTTGTGATCATGACATTGCTCACTCAGCAGGCCAAACAGAGGTACAGTCTGCAGTGAAGGGTTTTTTTTTTTTTAACTTTCCTGTCCTCACAATTCATTTTCTTTAACCATTAGTGCAGCAAATGAGCTGTGTGGCCACCAGCCCTTCCCACCAGCACAGCAGCATTTCAAAGCTGCAGGGTATGTGTGCACATCTACCTACATATTTATGTGGCAAACACAAATTAAATAGTCAAATTAACAGTAACACAAGCTGTCAAAAACACAAATACAGCTCCCATGAAGCCAGCATGAGCAGGTAGGTTACAGGCCACAAATCCTTATCAACTGTGCAGAGAAAGAGAGGCTTAAAATATCTTTCATCTTCTAAAAAATCACCAACCCCTCATACAGGCTGAAAGATGCTCCAGGGCTGCTGGCAGTAGCAAGGAGCTTGGGTGAGGTTTTCAAGAGCACACAGATTGTCTTTAGTGCAGACCCATGAGATGAAAAGAGATTTCAAAGGCAAATCTCAAGAGGTATTGCAATACCTTTTAAAATCTGACTCTATGTACAGGACAGACCTCACATATTTTTGCTGTCAAATAAATACTGACAATCTAGGTTTCCCCTGTCTAGAAGGGGAAATAATTCCCATTAATTGTTAGGCTTTGCATGTGTCAGTCTCTTTTAAAGATAAAGAGAATTGTGAAAAATAAAAAAGGTCTGACTAGATTGCATCACACTTCTCTCAAAGGCTGCACATCAAATTATGTCAAGTTTTACCTGCTTTCAACCTGGCCCACATTCTGCACCTCACTTTCAATTTAACACATATTTGATGATGTTGTAGATTGAAATTATGTATTGGCTTGTGTAAGAACAAGTTTTGTTATGGACCATATTTTTAAGTTGCAAGTCTAGTTCAGTGTAATGCCTTTATTTTTTTTTTTTCTGGTCCAGCATTAAGTATTGGTACAAGTAGCAGCTCTCACAAACTTGCCAAAATAAAGTGGAATACTTTCTGTGGGAGTATAAAATAGATTGGCCCCTGTTATTCTAACAAGCTCATGAGTTCCATGCAGGAGAGAAATAAAGTTCTCATTCATTACCCAATTTACGGGGACAGCCTGGTGAGATATCCCGTTTACATTCTGATAGCCCCACGAAATGAACTGAATTCCCACACAGTCACAAAAGGCCAATGTTAGCATTTTCCTTTAAAAAAAAATAATAAACTCAAGTCTGCCTCTGGAACAGATTGGCTGTAACCTTGAACCTTAAAGGAAATAAGAGGGAGAAAGAGCGAGTGAGGCACACATCATAAGAGGGGGTGGGGAAAAGCTAATGGCACTGGGAATGGAAAATGTGGGCATTAAAAGAATTTCCTACTCTAAACAATGTGCAAAGTTAAAAATATCTTCTCCTGAGATTATCCTCAGCATAAATACTCACGACAGCTATTTATAGCTGTCTGGTAGCCTCCAACAAAGATTTTTATTCCAACAAAGGAGCTACATACAAATGCAGGACCTGTTTAAAGAGTTATTAAAATGGAAAATAAACCACTCTTGCGTCAGCTATCCGTATTGGTACCCCTTTCCAGCTCAGTCTAAACACAGCTTTCCTGAATGCTGACAATGGAGCTTTAAGTACTCAAGGGAGGGAAGAAAAAAACCCCTTGGTACATTTATCACAGGTCAAATACCCACTGCCATAAAAGCTGACACCTGAGCACTGCAAGGCGAGGTGCTGAGCTGAAATAAAGAGTGTGCAAATTTCCCAGCCCTGCCTTGACTGCCCAGGAGCTCTCTCACAGCAAGAGTCTGGAGGCAGGATTGCCTGGGGCAGCTCAGGAGGACCCCCACACCCTGGATATGATCCTGTACCACTGGGCAGCCACCTGTGGCAGAGACATCAACACAACTCATGGGAGATGCTTTAAAATTTTACTCTTCCTAATCTGTTCTTCCTCTTTTAAATCTTTTAAGTAGCATTGGCCTGATCACTCCCAGGACTTGCCAACTTCTTATTGTTTTGGTTGCCTTCAGCCTTGAACAAGGAAAAATAAAATTGCTTGGAGATATACTTTTAAAATCCGTGGGAGGCTTCATTTAGAGAACTCATGGCAGTGGATTGCAGCCATTGCTGGTATGGTTTTTTAGGACAAGGAACACCTGTGATCCAAGTGGGGTGAGGGATCCCCACACCTGTATAAAGGGCAGGTGTCCCATTAGATGGCTCTGACAGGGTCACAAATGCCCCACATTAACTCCCCCAAGGAACTGTGTCCTTCCTTTTTGTCTCAGGTAAGCAGTGACTTCTTGGAGTGTAGAAGTAAGTGAGAGATTTTAGTTTGTTTCTTTCTAGGTCTTCCTATAGAAGTCATCTTTCAGTGCAATCCCCGTGTCTGGGTCACATTTGCCACCGACTCCACAGTCAGTCTGATGAGTCGTGACCACAGTTTGTGTTACCTGTAATTGCCTGACTGTATGTTCTGCCATTCCACTGCCAATCAGCTGTGCACACCCTGTGTTAATTAAGACAGCAAGAATTTCAGAGCAGAGGTCCTTCCCTTCACTGCACATGTGTAAGCAACTTTGCAGTACAACTCTGCTCATAAAGTTCAAGCTTTGTTCTTTTTTCTTCTTTTCAGCTCTGCTTTGGTTTGGTTTCAGTTTGGCTCCTACAATTCAAGTTAAAATTTGAATTTTAAAAAAAACTTTTTAAAGTCATTATTTGGGTCGAGTTGCTGTTCAGGAAAAGAGTAACAGCTTAAACAAGTTTCAAGGTCACATTTAGTTTAAGTTTTTGATGTTGGTTTTCAATTTGTGACTCCAAATAGTACTGAAAAACATTGATTTGAAGTACAGCAAAAGATGAGTTACTAAGCACAATTTAGGGACACCAGGCTCACAGCTCAGTGAAGGAAAGATCTCTATCCTTATTTCTTAATGGAGAAATCATCAGAGAATGTTCTCCATCTGGAGAAAACCAGAGCTGCTCATTGTCACCTTGCAGGAAATGGAGAACTTGTCCCACTCCCCTTCAATTTCATACAGGAAAAAGGGTTTGGGGTGAGCATTCCCAGTTTTCAACACTCTTTCCTAGCTCCCCACCAGCCATCCAGGTTTTCATGAAAAACAAGCCTACAAGTATTTAATCCAGTCTTTGTAATGGAGTCAATCAGAATTTTGCTGACAGCAGGAACAGCAAACAGGCACCTTGGAGTGCCTGAGTGATAAGACTCTCTTCACTTGCATGCAGCTCTCAGTGGAAGCCAAGTCTGTGCAGCAAAATAAGCTGGTTTGAGACATGGAATTTAAATGGCAGCGTAATCTATCACACACAGTGTAGCAACGTAATGAGGGGCCTATAAACCCCACAAGTGCTCCAGACTGACATCCACATTTCACTCATACTGTGTGGTTTCAGACACAGCAACAGCCATAGCTGGATAGTGCAGTACATTCTGTTCTACCAATGGCAACTCAACAGCATCATCTACATCTGACTCTCATTCTTTCTGGTATCCATATTGTAGCTTTTGGAAGAGGATAACTATTACCCCACAGCCCTCCTCCCCGATTTCGTGGTCAGCAGCTCTCTACTCTCAGCATATTTAATTGATAAATAATGGGGAACAAGGCTAGGGAGGAGGAAGTCTGACAAATAGAGTTGGGTTACATAAGCAACCTTTTTTTTTTCACCCCTCAATGTTTTAATTTATTATCTGTTCCCAAGATTCACTAAATGCACAGGCTCAGCTGCCACAGACTCTTCTGCCTAAACAAGGCTGCAGGCAGTTCTGTGCCCTTTGAGCCTCAGACTGCTCTTTGTTACCAGGTGAAGTGGCATTTGCCCCAGTTTATGAGACACAAAATAGAGCTTGCAAGCAAACTGCAGAGCAGGCTGTTCTCTAAGAAAGCTCCCAGTTCTCTGCCTCAGAGAGGCAGGAGAGAAGAGGAAGAGAAGAAAAATAGAAGAGAAAGAGAAGAAAAAGAGAAGAAGAAAAAGAGAAGAAGAAAAAGAGAAGAAGAGAAAGAGAAGAAGAGAAAAAAGAGGAAAGAGAAAAGAGACGAGAAAAACAGGGGAAAATACTATCCGATATGGCCATAGCTGCTGTCCCAGATGATGAATTCAGTTCACAAATAGCAGAAGAGTACCTTCAGTCAAAGGGTCTGGTATTGCTCCTGCCCTAGTTTCTGATTGCTTTCCCAATGATACAGCATCATGTTTGTTAGTTTTGGACAGAATAAGTCTCCAGATGTCTCCCGCATCCTCCTCTCACACACACACACTCAGCAACATTAAAGTGCCCTGTCCACTGACCATTCAAGATGTGACTCTAAAGCTCACACAGGCATTTGAAAGACCCTTCAGTCTCCTCAAACAAAACCTGTAGAGGTGAAATCCCACAAAGCCCAGTGGAAAGGGGTTACAAGGAGGCGTTACTCCTCTCCAGCTTCTGAAAGGTTTATTAAGAACACAGCTGCTCCATAAAAGCCCTGCAGCCCATGCAAATCATCTCATGGCATCTCAGTGCCAGCCACCCAACAGCCAGCAGGCCCAGCATTATCAGGCTGTCCTCCTTATCAGCCTCCCTTGCCAGGAGAAGTCATCAGCAGACACACTGCAAGATCTCCCTACCAACATCCAGTGGCAGAGATAAGCAATGGCTCCACATGCAATTTTCCCTGCAATAAAACATACACAGAGTCCTTATTAAATGTAACAGAGGTGAGCCAGCCTCCAAAGACCTTAAAACTTCTGAACAATGATTACTGAAGTCTATGACCAAGGCTGCTTTTCATGGCTTCTCCTTCTAAAAGTGGCCTGTACCAAAGTACAGGTGCTAAAAGCTGTGGGCCTGGATGATTTGCACATCATTCTCCGAATTCTGCAGCCTGGGGAAGGTGTGGTAAGCAGAGAGGTAAGCAAAAAGCACTACTACATCCCCTCTGATAGATCTGTGGCTGAGACCCTCCTCATTCCCCATTTGGAAAGCTAAGGGAAGAGCACTACCCTGCTAAAAGGATTATTTAGTAAAAAATTGGGAAAATGCCAGAAGCTCTGGTTATTATAGAGGTTTACAAAGCAGCTTTCATCATGAGAAGCACTACAGTGCTAAAATGAGGAGCAAAAAGCAGTAAAAAATGGCATTACTGTTCCCAATAGAAGGAATCACTGTCAGCCACCTTTCAAGCAGTCTGCTCTGGCCAGATTTCTTTATGTTTATGCTTACATCCTTACTTCATCTAATGCATTTAAGCTTTAAAAAGTCTGAATTCTAACTAGCAAAGAGGTTGTCCTAAGAGGAAAGTCTCAATTTTAAATCCATTCTGCAACTCTGTTTATCCTGTGCTGCAGAAGAACAACTTGAAGGCCCTACAGAAGTAGGCCATGAGCACAGAAACCCTTTCCTTCTGGAAGGTGACAGTCCACATGAAAACGCCTCACACTTGCAGAAGCATCTTTCATATCAAAAGTGTTTTACAAAGTAAAGATACACACTTCTCCAGCAAAATGCAAATTGCAAAATGCAATTACTGGTGGTGGTGTAAAAAGGTGGCAGCCTACAAAATCACGCACTCCAACGGGACAAGGACATTTTTAGCTAAGAACACTCCATGTTGCCCATTAAAATGGCACATTCTTTACCTCAGAGAACTGAAGACCCCAACATTTACCATATGCAAGGCAAATAAAGACAGCATCCAGAATATTTTGATTAAAAACAATTGTCTGGAGTACAAACGGTCGAATTTACAACGTGTTGGGTTGCTGCCGGATGTCAAGAGAAAATGAACACATGCTGTAAATTCAGTCCTTGGTAATTAGGAAAATGTGTATGTTTCCCAAGCCTGCTTCTCTGTAGGTAGGACTAAAGGGCAACATTATGTCATTTCCCTTTGCGCAGGACTCCCTGTTGGCTTCCATAAAGAATTTGGCTTAGAAACTGATGACAGGGTACAGCCCAAGTTGAGGGAAGAACAACCAATAAATAAATGAAGATGGGCTGGTGATGGAAAAGTCATTGCTAGTCACCAAGACATCTTACCAGAATTTCTTCCAGCAGTAGAATGAGGGTGGGACAGATGAATCCTGCTCTCAGTTACACCAATCCCTCAAATCCAGAGTAACTATTAAATATGCACAACAACCAAAAACAGGATTCAGAATGAAACAAGGGCAAGCCTTGAAAGAGAATGCAATTTAACATGGAATAGCTTTGAATGTATGACATAGCCTGTTAAATGGGTCCCCTGAGTTTAACTGGCAGCCAACCCTTTCCTCCTAGATCTACCCTGCTGTAAAACATTTTCATTTCCATTCACTTGAATTTCAGAATTCTTCTGTTATCTTCAAGCAAGGACAGGAGTTAAAAAGCTTTCATCAGCTAAACTGTATGTTTTGTGGTCTTTGCTCCACTTCTGTGCATGTATGCCTTTATCTCCTCAAAGCAAGATATTCTATCCAGCAAAACCACACAGCCAACAGACTGAGAAGTCACATTTCCTCCAAAGTCAGCATAACCACGAGCATGCAAGACCTGTGGTGATATCAAAGGCAGTACATCAGGATCTCATTGTAAGTATGATGTGAGCACGATAGGTGAAATCAGGATGGAGCCAGCAAAGCAACAGGGAAACAGATGAAGAAAGTTAGACTTTCAAGATATGAGTCACCAAAACAACACCTTCAAGCACTTCTTTTTACTCAAACAGTGTCAGAGCTGGTGACACAGCTGAAGTCTTTCATTATCTTCATAGTTTATTAGGTACTGTATTAGTCCATCTGATAATAATCAGTAAACTAAAAATTAGATTACAAGTCCATTGGATTTGCCTGAACATTTCAGGTTTGCCTTGAAGATATAATTTCTTCATTCAATTTATGTATATCCCCCACTTACATTCAGGCCTGAAAAAACATGATGATATTTTCATTACTTAGTAGGAGGTTTTCTCATATTAATTTAATCACCAATATATTCCCTCTCGTTAGAATATTGAAATGACTCATCCATGCCATCAAAAATTTGGGTGAGAAATGGGAATACAGCCCTGAAGGAACTTAGTCAATCCTCCAGTCTAAGATGATTACAAGCTAATGAGAGAAAAGACTAGCTTGTAGAAGAGAGAAGGGCAAGGGGGAGTGGAATTAAATCTTTTCCTTAAACAAATTCATCTTGTGGCATTCCAGCACAGACAAACCCTCCAGCTATCATAACTCACTGGTCTGAAAAGGTCATTAGCACTCTATCTCATTCTGCTGGGAGAAGGAAGAGCCAAATTCATGGCCATGACATGAAAATTTGCCCTTGCTATTGCTGTGGGATGACCTGATCCCCTGAAATCCTACAGAGGACATTCTGAGGGATGTTTTTTGTGAAATAACAGCAAAACCCGTCCATCATGATCGTCACAAATCCATCCATCCTGCAGCCCCAGTGAGCACAGCAATAGCATCAATGCAAAATACACAGAACTTCAGGCCCTGCTTTTTTCCCTTCTTTCTACACTTCCCTACCCAACAATGCCTTTCTCCTTCTCAGAACAGCCTGGATATGTGGCACCAGACACAGGATGCCTGCACTCAAAAAATAAGCTGCAGTGGGAAGCACTTTGTTATCCGTGTCTCTGACCTTCAGAGGAATACCCCACTGTGCAAGCTGGACCATAAAAGGAATCCCTGTGTAGCCAGTGTTTAGAAAATCCATCTCCTTGTCTTTCCCAGCTCTGGGACTGCCTTATTAAGACAGTGGCTGCTGGAGAATCTCGGGAATGATCCGAGCAACAGTGCCCAGAACAAACTTGTCATTTTGTGTAGGCTGAAAATGAACTTGAAAAAGCTCTGAGGACTGCTCAGCTTGGTGATCACAGGTGATCTAGTCAAAGAAACCTATTCTAAAGAAACTATGTCATCCTATTCCCATGGAAATACACACCACTTTTTTGTTTTGTTTTCATTTCTAACCAAACATTTTCTATGTGGGGAAAAGGGACAAAACAGACTGCAGGTCGAGGACTTCATCTTGAGGGATGGCATGATATGACATGCCAATAAAATGGTATAATCATCTCATGAGGGGGCACAAGGACAAAAAACCCCTTCTGTACATGGATTATGGAAAGGGCTTTCCAGCCTCTGCTGTGCTTTGTCCTCTGAGTAGATGATAGCACTGAAAGTGGGAGGCACAGAGGCAGCCTTTTGTGATGGTTCACATCCCAGCTGTAAGCATTTCTGGGAAAATCTGATGGCTAAGTTTTGAGTAACAGTTTTGGAATTCAGGTGAAGATCAAAAACAAATTTGTGAGGTTTCCTGCTTGTTGTTTTTCCCTGCTCCCGAAAGGTCCATTTCATTTAAACCATTCCATTTATACCACCATATTTCTTTTCTCTGCTAAAAAACACAGATGGAAAAAGTTTTATTCTTTATATTAAGTAAGCATTCTGCTCTGGAGCCAACTTCAGTCCTATATCTTTCTCACCATTGTAATTACAACTCTGCCTTTCAGAAATTCCCAGGATTGATACACTGAGTATCTGATCTTCTCCCTATCACTAGAGGGCTGACAGTGTTATAAATGAAACCAGCTTGCTCCTGTTAACACTGTCTGCTCTTTGGAATTCTGCTCAAAAACAACCTCCCAACCTCAAAAGATATATTTCTCCAAATTAAGCTATTACACATAGGAACCTGTCTGGTGGTAAGAAGATGTGTCTTGTGAGCACATAACTGTCTGTGTTCTCAGTGACTTTAGAAGTGCATCACAACTACAGAGTCCTTGCTTGTGCAGAGAAATAGCAGAAAATTATCTCAAATCTGGTTTGAAACCAAGAGCATTAAATCTGTGCAAACCTCCCAGTGCAGATGTGACTGTGCTTATCCTTCCAAGCTGTTTCACAATAAAACCTGCCTTGAGAGAGGCTCAGCTAACAAGCAGTAAATCAAGTCATGGTGATTTGGTTTTTTCCTACTCTGTGCACTTAAGTGACTTTAAAATTTGTCATGATATGTATGCATCCGGTCAAAGAGGTCTCACTAAGAAGGGAATACTTGCCTGATTCAATCAATCAATCAATCCATACACCACAATGTTGCCTACACAAATGTGTGGTCTCAAGCTGGTGGCAGAGGGAAGTAGGAGTATGGAGCAGTAATTTCACCAAACCTTTGAAGAAGCTCTGCTTTTGGGCACCAACTTAGAGCACCTCTTCTGGTCTCAGCACAAGAATCCAGTCCACCTGGAAGATAACCTTTGCTAGAGCAGTCCTTGCTGTCTGCTTCAATCATGTCTGCATTGAAAATGGGTCATAACCCACCTTAAAGGAAACTGAGGCATGTTTTTAGATAAATGTCAGAGAAAAAAAAACACAAAAAGCAAAAAATAGTCACAACTTGCTGTTGAGTTGCAGCCTTCCCTTGATTTTCTATGGCAGCATGACAGACTCGCTGCCCTTTTATTCAAGATTATCTAGCAAAAACTATTAATAAGCAAGTTTATTTGGACCAACCAACAAGTTTTGACATAAAAAGGAGCAAAACAGCATCTATTTATATTTCCTTAATGTCAAGCAATGTGAAGCTAACCTTTAACTGTCACACACACTACCCACTGGTTTATACTTTCCAACAAACAAAAAGAAATGCATCCTGCTTACTTTTCCACTTCCCATCACCCTCGCTGCTCCCCAGGAAGAGAAGGGCTCAGCTGCAGCACCAACACAACTGCTGCTCCTAATCTGTGGCAGCATCACTGTGTTGAGCTGACCCTCTGGTCAGGCTCCGTGCCAGCGTTCCTGGGGACTCTGCTGTCACCAGGCTTCTTTCCCAAGGTCTGGCTGCCCACTGACCTTATTTCTGGCCAGGAATATTTCCTGAGCTGTGTGCTGATGAATTAATTAGCACAAGAAGCACAGCCACCTGATGAGTTCCTTCATGCCATGAAAGGCCTTGATCACGCAAGGACAATCTGCTGGCAAGAGGGATTTTCCTCGTTTAGCACGAGCTAATGAGTAGGCTACGATGAGAGAAATAAAGCCGCGTATAAACATTTATCTTCAGTAATTAAAAACTTGTTTAAAGGCACAAAGCCAAAAATGCAGAAGCTAATTGACCAAATGAGATGCTTCTGCAAGTTGAAATCAGTTTGGGGTTTCATTTGCAAATCACATTTTTCCTCTGTGGTTCTTTGAACTGAGCTGTGAAGGGATGGCTTTGCCCGGGCTGCCAGCAATCTGATAGTGTTTACATAACTCTGCTTATTCGTGTGTAAAACTTGTTAGCATTTGACTTCATTTAATCTGTTATCCCTGCAAACCAGTTGGCTTCAGCTTTTTAAGGGGAAATCTCATCTTCTGATTATCTGGTTTCATTTCAGATATTAGATCATAAAGACGTTAATAAAATGCAAACTCACATTGAGAATCAGATGCTCCTAGAAATACTCTGGCTAAATTTATTTTCATCTCACTCCTTAAAGTCTCTTACAGCTGGGCAATAACTGCAATTTCTCTCACGTCAGATAATTTCTATCATTCTCACCCCAGAATGCCCTGAGTAATAGTAACATCATTAAGCAACAAGTTCAACAATGTTCTTGTTCTCTTAGAAGAAGGCATTTAAACGTAATAACTAAGAGGTACCATTCCAAGTCTGCAAATTTGCAGTTCTAAAGGTTGACATTAGTCCTTCTTCTGTCCAGACCCTTGTAACACACAGATACAGCCTACAGAGCATGTTACTGCAGGTAAATATATCAAACGTATTTGCCTGAAGAGTATTTAAAACTTTTCCTAAGACACAGGGATGTTCAACCATCAGCTTCTTCTGTGTGGGAACAACACAGTATTCCCTTTACTTTTCTTTAAACTAAATGACATTTGTTGCTGAGCATCACTATTAAATATAAGGCCTTATTTAGCCAAAAGAAGGGTTAATGGAGATTTTTCAGCCAACTCATTTGTAAGCACATGCATTTGTGTGATGAGGTAAATGTAATCCTGTGGCATGAGAATGCTTTATACAATGAATTAAATTAACTCTTAATTTGCACTAGTTGTGGCTATCAGGCACAAGGAAAGTGACTAAGCAGCTGAGAGCTCAGCTACATACTTATTGTCTAGGAAGAAATATAGAAATATAGGGATTTCCCTGCCTAAGTGTCTGACAGAAGCAGACCAGGGACCAAGAACAGAGCTGCTTTTTATTCTGAGTCAGTTTAGAACAATGCCTTTGTTCTCTGCCATGTGGAGTTAACAGAATTTAAACTCCATGCCCTGCTGTGGATGGCACAGGAAGCTTGAAGCCTCTGTGCCTTCACAACCTTAGGCCAATGTTCATTGACACAGCCTTTTTGCATTTCAAGTATCTGAAGTCTTTTGTATGAGAAAATTCTGGTGGCAGATATGACTTATATTGTTTGAAGGGGCAGAGATGCAAGAGTGCTGCAGTCTGCCCTGGCTTAATAGACTGCATACTGCCAATTTGCATCTAAAATACTAAATAGGTTTAATTTTTCAACATAAACATGGCAGGAAAGACATTGAAACTTATTTGTGCTACATCAGCTACATTTCTTCAGCCTCACTATTTTCTTTGTGCATGTACCTATGTTTTGGTCTAATCCTGAAAGTCATGATAAAATTCCATGTTATATTGCTCCTTGCATGGTGCTCTTTTAGGCAGACATGCTTGTCAGAATTATCAATAATAAGCACAAAAACCTGTCTCGATGCTTGTATTTACTAGATATTTAAATAAGATCCAGCTCATGAGGGACATCAGTCCAGTTAAAGAGAATTAATTTACAGTAGGAAACAAAGGGCAGGTTTTCCACTGGCAATAGGTGGGTTACCTGATTACAGGATTGGAGGAGACTCTTCACCCAATAATTTCCAAAATTCCTTGGTGTTTCTAAGAGATGAAAGATGGGGCATTTTGCCAATTGTCTGGGTGCTAGATTGGAGCTGTCCTCCTAAAAGCTTGGCTGATACAGGACACATAGTACCCAGATTAGAGTGATTTTAACATGCTATAATCCATAATCTGGATTATCATATGAAACACTAAGGACCTGATTTTGTTGTCTGCTTAGGAATTGCAGTGGGTTCAGCTCAGTGAAGTCTGTACTCTGTATGTCTAGCTCTCGGGAAGAACAAAGCTGCTTTTATGAAACACTTCTCTTGCATTTTAAAGAAAATGCAACCTGAAAAACACAAAAAAATAACTACTAAATTCTACCGAGCTTTCCATACATTTGGTTATTTCCTCCAGGGCATTTGAAATGCTGCAATAGCAAATATTGTTTAGTAGCCACTCTCACTTGAGACTGACTGCAGTATAGAAGGTTTTAATGAGCCACTGGGTCATGCTTTTCTGCCATGGTTAAGAATGAACACCAAAAATTGCACAACAGAGATTGAGTGTGAAGGGCGAAACCCACCTCAACAACCCAAATATGTCCTGTCAGTCCTGGAATTCCAGGCAGCTGTGAAGACAGGTTAACAGCTGGAGCACTCTGCTTCAATTTGCTCTCAACTCTCACGCATCTCTAATCTTATTTATTCAATGCCTTGATATTTAACTCCTGGGCAGGAGATGTCATGTCTCAGCTCTAGCAAAAAGTGAGTATTTTACAGAAAGACAAACAGAAATCCCCAAAATATTTGCAACTTCAGGATACATAAAGTTCATGGAGAGATAAAACCACTGTAGGGTTCTTTCTAGTAGCAAAAGAGGCTTGGAATAGACAGGAGCACAGCCCTTAGGAGGACAGAGGCTTAACTAGTGGGGAAATTCAATTCTGAAATAAAGCATGAACACTGGGAAATGCCATGGAACACACATGCAGCCAGCTTCTCTTATGTTCAAACATGCACTCATTGAAAACTTGTATTAAGATCATATTCTCCTTTTCTCAACACAAACCAGAATTGAAGCATAATCTCTGAAAACTCTTCATAAAAACATAACCAGATGCTTGAGAACAAGAAATGGGCAACTCTTAGTATTTCAAGAAAAGGGAAACCAGAAAGGAACTATTTTTGTGTAATTCCTAAACTCTGAACTGTTTAACATTTCTCACTAATGTATACCCCGTACCAGGGCTAATCCACTGCAGGAATGAAAAACAGCTTCAAAAGTTATTTGTGGTCATTCACATTGATCTGACACAGACACACGCTTACCCTCACTGTCCTGGACAGGAGAAGGACATTTTTCACTTTCTGTGGCTGGCAAGGATGACACTTCCTTGCTCTCCAGAAGCATTAAGATGCTATGGACACAAATGTGTCCAGTGTTAACCTCTCCAGAAGATAAGAAACGTGCTTCTCATTGTCCTGCAATGATGTACCCTGCTGGTTTGACCTTCTTAACTTGGTGAATCAGTCCTTTGTGTGCTACCAGAGCTAAAGAGGCTCAACTGGAACAGCAAAAAGCATGTGAAATGTCTTTCTGGTTCTCTACACACCATCATGGATCTGAACTGAAATTCACTTGACTTCTTTTTCAGTTGTACCAAATTGGGATTAACCATGTGTCTTGTTTCAGCAGAAGTTGCATTAAGCAATTTACTAACCCAGGAGATTTTTAGCCTCCTCTTTAGCCACTGCCTTTAGAAATTAATGCTATCAGGAAACATACAGCTTTGTGACAGTGTTTTCCTCTATGTCCCACTCACATAACCTTTTTAAGGGTGAATTTAGTAATATCTAATTGATCTAGTTAACCCCTTCTTTTTGCCATATTTTCACAACAGGGTGACCAACATCTCTCCTTCCTCGCAATATGATCTGCAGTCCCTTAGGGAAGAGCACGACACAGAGCAAAACTCTGGTTCAGATTCAAAGTTAAGCTTCAGCTAAATGGAGGCCAGCCTGACAATGAGCCTAAGACCTTCCTGAAGTCTGCAGTGATGGTGATGATGTGACAAGTGAGCAGATTGGATCAGCTTCCTAGTATAATTTTTTAAAAAGAAAAACAAACAAATAAAAAGCAGATACAAACAAAACAACAGCCACAACTTAGAAGTGAAAATTCATTGCTGGCACAATAGCAAGTCAGCCAGTTGTAAAATTGAGGCTTAAGTGCTGGATAGATTAACCTGAGAAATATTCTTTAGAGAGTTCAAGGGGCTTTTTTGCTCTCAGTTATGCTGAAGTCAAGGAATTAGGTCCATTGTCATTACAAGAAGAATTTCACCTCAATTTTTCAGTGCAGCTGCTGCAGGCTGAAGTGGACCAGCAAGATTCTCAGAAAGCACCACCCCTGCAGACACACACAGACTCTACCCAGCTCCAGGCTAAATTCTTCCAGCATCAGTTACAACATCAAAATGACAAAACCCGATGGTTTTGTTCAAGAGAACATCTTTTACTGCCTAGGAAGAGGCACAAAGCAGCAGGAGGTATTTGTTTTTTTCCCTTGCTGCAAGAAGCCAGTCCCCTGTGCTCCAATTCCACATGGGATTCTTCCTGTCAGTTACGTGCAGCTCACTTCTGTGACAGCCCTGACACTCCAGCACTGAATGCACCCTGGGGCTGGGAAGGCAAAGCCTTCACCCAGCTCCTTCAGGGCTGCCACTGCCCCATAAATCAGCTGGCTGGAATAACTCAGGTAGGACTTCATCCAAAGGCCACTGAAATCAGTGCAAATCTTCCCACTGGCTGGTACCTCAGGGCTTTATAAAACCCAGGCACAGCAGTCCCTCTGCCCCTGGGCAGCAGGACAAAGCCTCAGCTTTGCCACAGAGCAATTAAAGATGTAGCACATCCCATCAGCCCAACAGCTGGAGGGCTGCCACTGCCCCATAAATCAGCTGGCTGGAATAACTCAGGTAGGGCTTCATCCAAAGGCCACTGAAATCGGTGCAAATCTTCCCACTGGCTGCAGGCTGGTACCTCAGGGCTTTATAAAACCCAGGCACAGCAGTCCCTCTGCCCCTGGGCAGCAGGACAAAGCCTCAGCTTTGCCACAGAGCAATTAAAGATGTAGCACATCCCATCAGCCCAACAGCTGGAGGTTTTCCTTTTTTCCTTTTTTTTTTCCTGACCTCACACCTGACCAGTACAAATCAGATACAGAATGCTGCCAGATGGGCACAAGTTAACACTGCCATACTTAGTCCTGGGCTTCCCAGGCTGTGCCTGAAAAGTCTCCTTCCCTCCTGGGGTACCTGAGCTGCTGGGTCCCCGCCAGGCTGAGCACATGCAATAAATCTGACAGCCTGGGAGAAAGCTGGACAGAGTCCCATATGGCTGCTGTTGGAAACATGCCCCCTAGACAGGTCTGCAGTGCTGCTCCAAACACATTGATAGGCCTCCAGAGACCCAGACAAATATAAATAGTATAAAAAAAAAAAATCTGGCTGGACAACGTTTCTGGGTGGGCACAGTGAGCCTGTGTGGGGAATCCAGAATGTCTGGATGTCTGGAGTACCTTGAAATTATAAGAATTTAAAATGCAAAGAAAAACCACTTTGTTTTTGAGTCGGTGTCAGTTTTTGCCTCTGCACGAACTGCTAGCCACAGCATGTACCAGGGGTGAAATGCAATGTTGGTCTTCAAGAGACAAAATGAGTCCTCAGGGTCAATCCTAAGCATATGAACCCAAAATGGCAGGGCTACACAGCACAACAAAGTATCATTTCCAACAGATTCCTAATGGAAAAAAAACCCCAAAACACAAAGCCTAACACCAGACCTCAAGGACTGAGCTTACACTGAGCTTCTGCAAAGATTGAATTGCTGGACATCAGTGGCTCCAGCATCACAGACACTTGGGAATCTGAGAGCTCCCGTGTCCTCACCACTCCTAACAGAGCCTCAGGGTCTGATGAAGGCATGATAACACCAAGCCACATGGGCATGTGGTGCAGGAGTCCATGCTGCTACATTTTCACCCCTCAGTCTTTCTTGGGCACAGCATCCAGCTAGAAAAACAGGCTTCCAATGGATGTTTGTCCCAGGAAAGGGCAAAATGCTGAGTTACAGCACTGCTGATAGCATGGCTGCTGGCATTTCTGGCTTTACTGCTGCGCTCAAACACTAAACAGCACATGGGAGACCTGGCAAGCATGTTACAGCCTACACAGATATCCAGCTCTCCATCTCCCAGCAGAAATGCCTTCAACCAGTGCTGGATTCCCCACAGCAAGGCCACAGCCCACTGATGGAGGGCTGGGGAAATGGCCTCTGCCCAGAACTTGTGAAGGAACATTTCCAACCTCCATGCTGCGCTTTAGGACTGCACAACCCACATCACAAAACACCTGGAAGTGTTCAGAGGCAAGCATGGCAAGCAGATTCCTGCAGCTTATGACACGTGAACATGTTGTGGTCATATTATTAAAGGCAAAGATGATCCCCAAATCCCCAAAAATCTGAATTTGCCAAAACCAATGCAGCATCACATATTCATTTGTTAATAACAGCCCCAGTGCTGCTGCCCTTCCCTCTGAGTGAGCCCTGCAGATGCTCACCTCATCTCCTGCCCCACTTTTCCCTCACTGGGGCAGGATTTGGGAGGTCCCAGCTCCCAGAGTCACATCCCAACTTGAGAATCAGGCTCTGTTATTGTTAAAGCAAACCAAAAATAAAAAGGCCAGACTAAATTATTTTTAAGATCCTGAGATTTTTAAAGAAGCCTTGTGACTTTTAAGGGCTCTGACTCATTGTGCTTGAATGCTTGAAGCTGGCAGCAGCAAAGGGAGGACAGCAAGATTTAGCATACAGTAATTTATTGTTGAAAGCCTTCAACTGTGTGGGAAAGGGCATGGAGCACATCTGCAGTGATTAGGGAGAAAAAGGGATGCAGGCCCAAGCCCTTCTCCTCCAGCCTGGCTGCCACCAAGCTACCCTCCTCCATGAAAGCACCACACCAGACCCCAACAAAGCACCCCAGACATGGAAAAGCCAATTCTCATTGGCAGGACATGATCCTCCAGCCTGGCTGCCACCAAGCTACCCTCCTCCATGAAAGCACCACACCAGACATGGAAAAGCCAATTCTCGTTGGCAAGACATGACATGGCACCCTGGATTTCACCTCAGATTTCAGCTTTCTTTTTTACACATGGCATCCTGGATTTCAGCTCCGGTGATGGCAAGGGCAGAGCCCACTGTCCCCAACCCCTGGGGCTGTCCCTGCCTGCCCAAACCAGCCACACCACATGGCTGATGGCCAGGTCACCCCACAGCCTCTGAATCCTCAACAAGAGCCTGGAGGTCTTCGAAGAGAAGTCAAGTGGCATTTTTCTACAGAAACTCCCAAACTACAGCCCCTAACATCCTCCACAGAGCACCCAAGGCCTCTATTCCCAACAAACTCCAAGGTCTCTTTCCTTTAACAGCTTTGCTCAAAGAAGAAGAAATGAAAATGAAGTCTCTATTCAGAATTAAGTACATAAATGAGAACAAAACATACTTAAACCTAGCTTTTATTTTTTTAAATCAGTGCAGCATTAATAAGCTAAATCAAATCTTTTTATCACTGAAGGCATTTCAAAAATAAATGGAACCTTTCTCCCTGCTTAGACCAGTGTAAATCATGAAATTTCATTAAAGCAAACAGAACTGTACAGGTGTGAAATGGGTTTAGTTAATGAAATGTCATTGCCAGTATTTTCATGGTATTTCTTTCATAAATTGACATCATCATAACCACATCAAATTCTGCTCTCATTTCACCAAAGTAAATCTGTGACAACTGACAGCAAATGCTGCTCTTGCTGCCCACATAAAGTGACTGTAAATGAATAAAAAGCAACAGGCAATACAAACACAACAGCAACTGCCCAGTAAGGGCAGACAATTCACACATAAGCTATACTACGTATACCAAGTGTATCCCACCTTTCAACTTATATCTTATAACTTTATCTTATAACACATCTGATAACTTTATCTTATAACAATCTTTCTTAACAATCTTATAACTTTATCTTTATAATATCTGATATAGAAATATCTGGCAAACACAATCCCTTCTGTACATCTGAGGATGAGCTTTCCTTTCTGTGATTTCACGTGGCCGTATTCCACCACCTTCACTGTTTACATTTATCCATGTAGCAAAATAACTAGGAGCCAGACATTTACAGCAGTTTAAGGAAATTAGACAATACACACCCCACAACATTAGCTAAAACTGGTTTTTGGCACATCTTTAGCACGAGGACTCTTTGGAACATAAGGCAGAAATTCTCATAGCCACTGCTACTCAAAGGCCAGGCACCAGCACCATTTTCCAGATGCAGTAACTCACCTCTCTGCTTCCAGGCGCATTTCCTCACGCTTTTGCCTCCTGAGCTCTCTGCGGCGTTCAAAGTCATCCATGGTGGGTGCTTAAGTGTTCCAAGCTCTGGGAAGATCCAAATCTAAAAGGGAGATGATCACTTAGATGAGAGTGAAAACACAAGGGATGCATCTAACCAACTGAGTCCATTTAGTTTTGTTTTGCTGTCTTAGCTTCGCTGTAACTATTTTCTTTCTCCATCAAAAAACTCAACTTCCTCAGTATTGTTGAGATAAACAAGATTAATGAAATGTCTTGTAGGATAAACATAGCCCATGCCTGCGTTTAGTTTCCTAGTTAAAATTAAATCAACATGCTTCAAGTAAGGACTGTATACATCTGCTAGCCACAGACTAGCTATTTGTAACGTCACAGGTCTTTTCCACTAACAAAAGCAACAATTCAGCAGGATTTTTAACTTTCAGCTTCCAATTTTTCACCGCAAGCAACAAAAGCACTGCACAAGAGAGTTCTTATTTTCTTTAGCTGCACAGATAATTAAAAGTTCTGCAAAAGTTAGTCCCCGTCCGGCTGTTCCCACCCCCACCTTCAGAAAAGCAGAGAAAAAGAAGTGAAGAGAAAATGAGAGAAGAAAGAAAAAGAAAAGAGAAAAGAGGGGGGAAAGAAAAAAGAGAACAAAAAGAGAAACAAGAAAAATAAGCCGCTGCTTTTAAATACCACCCAGGGGAAGTCAAACTGTGTAAGAAAACCTGCTCAAAGAACGAAGAGCAGCAATACTTTTTTTGTAGCTGAATCCGCGCGTTTTGCCCGTGCCCTACCTTCTTCTTTATGATTTAGTCCATGAAGTATTTTCCCCTTTACAGTTCTTCATATACAAAGCCTTTCCAGCCTCGGTTTATATCCCATCAAGCCGACTATTACAGAATTCCCCTGCAGCCCCCAAACCAAAAATGACTACCAGAAAAGGGAAAGCTGTTCTCTTTTTGTCCCTGCTTTGTTTACAGAGCTGTCAGTGGTTAGTTAAACTCTGCCTGGAATCTGGCATTTAAGGCCTGCTCTAAGATTGCTTCCTGTGCAGGGCTGGAGGCCTCAGCTTCCTCTGCAATCCCAGCCCCGGCGCTGCACTCGCAGCATTTCCACCCCCCACGTCCCCCCCAAAATCCGCGTTTTCCCAGCCCGTCACTCCGCGGGGAAATCCGCCGCGCTAAAAAACTTCCAAAGGTGGCTCGGGAGCTGCTGGCGGCTGGAGGCAAACCAAGCCAAGGTGCGTTTGGGCATTATTTGAAGTGCTCTGTTTGCAGATCTGTGTTTGTCTGGTGGCTTTATTTATTTATTTATGTTCCCGAGTGCCCTCCCCGTAAAATCACTGGCACCAGCAAAGCCTTGCATGGCTTCGGGGAATTTGTGGCTTTTTCTTCCCCCTTTTTTGGATTAAAACACTGCTGAGGGCCAAGGTTTTGTGGAGGTTATTTTATTAGTTTACTTTCCCTGGGGGTATTTTTCTTTTTGATTTGTTCCCAGATTGGGGGATTTAAATTTTTGATGTTGTTGACGTGATTTTCCTTGCATTTGTCTGGGGTTGTTTTCTGGAGATTCAAGGGAAAGATTAATTTTGCAAATCTGATAGAGACACTACAATTGCTGCTGCTTACCTTTTTTTAAATTCAGTTAGATCATGCATCTAAAAAAACGAGTTGTAAAAAGATTTTTTGCCAATCTTATGTTTACTCTTAGCACCAGGTACCCCTAGAAGAACCCAAAAAGACAAATTTGCCATTTTCTCCTAAGAAGTGTTTCCATCTCAGCCCACATGTGCAGTTAAATCTGGCCCCAGTTTCTTTACTGGAAGACTGTGAATTGTAGGGCTGATGTGGATGCCCCTGGCTGGGAGACAAGGATCAAAGGAGGAATGGCACACTACAGAACAGGATCAAAGCAGCACACTGGGTTTCTGTGCAATGACAGTGTCCTCAGGAATTAAGACTTTACCAGGCAGCAGCACTTTGTGGAGCACAGTCACCATCAGGGATTTAAACAAAGAGCTGGCTGTTAGGATGACAGCTCACATGCTAGAAACAAGAATCCCAAAGCTTTTTCCTGCTTTGCCTCCCCAAAGCAGACGTGCTTTGATATCTGATTTATGTGCACCTTCATCACCTCCTATCCAGCCAGGCACATCCCTCTCTGCATCTCCCAAGGCACACTCTTTCCTTCTGGGCGGCTCGAGGCTCTGTGCACCAGCATTACCCCCATGCCCTCTCCACATATCCCAGCCCACCCTCCACATGGTCCTCAGCACCACCTCTCATCTCCAAAACCTCGAGCTCTTCCTCACTGAGGAAGCCTGAGGAGGATAACAACAACAAGCCAGAACTATTTCTGTTCTTCCTCCCCTCTTTTCCTTCCCAGGAGCACTGGGGAGATTGCCCAGCAGTGATAAAGAGCTCCCTGATGCAGCAAATTTTCCCCATCCTCAGGATACTTTTCTGACATGCAATGAAGATCAGATGGATGGATGTCTTGGGAGGATGTCAAGGGTTTATCCCAGGGTAGTGTCTCAAAGGACTGAGGCACAGCCACTACATGACATTCAGAAAGCTTTTAAGCCAAACCTCTCTTTCAAAAATGAGGAAGCCACTTGGGAAACGGAGGTCAGGTTAACAGTTTGACCTTTAGCTAGCAAAGCCATATTAGTGCAAGAAAAGGAGTCACCAGACAGAAGGTTCACTTGAAGTCAACTATTCAGTGCTGTGTCTCCCCAGAAATGACAAGATGTCTTTCACCTCTGAGAACCACTTGACAATAACACCTAAAAATTCTTCCCATTTCCACAAAAATATGCAATACATAATATAATACACATTTTTTATACATGGTATAAAATCTAAGATTCTCAGAAGACTCAAAAATTGCTTTACTTACTGATGTAGGTATCAAATATTAGAAGTGTTTTCTACAAGCCATTTTTTTCGAGCGTGCACATTTTAATGCTTCTTTTTTAAGATTAAAATTATTCATGAGAAAAAACTTCCTGGGACAAAATGTAACACTCCACTCAGCTCCCCCTCCAGGGCCTGCCTTCAAAGCCACTTGGGAAAATGTCTCTCTGCATGACCTTCCAAAGTATGCAAAGACATTTCATTTTTCTACTCTTGGATTGCATATTTATTTTCCTGTAACACTTATTTTTAATAAGCTGGTGTCAAACCAAAAAAAGTTTCATTTTGTGAAAAGAGGAAAACTGTCCCAAGGAAACTGTTTCGAAAGCAATGTTCCATTCAACCTCAAAAAGAAAAATTCCCTAGTTTTATTTTAAATATAAAAGTTTGGGGGTTCAAATTAAAATGGAAAATATTTTTATATGTCAATTTATTTATTTATTCCAAATTATTTCCAGGTATGTTTTTCATCTAATTAACCGAGAAGACACCAATAAATTTTAAAGAAGCATAAATATAAATATATATTTATTGAGTAAATGTGGATGTCTGAAATTATTTGACCAGTTCTATTCCCCTGGCATCCACACCTATGTGCAAATTACTGGAACATGGGCTACTCTTAGAGTGTGAAAAGGTCCACCACTTACCATTTGGTTGTTTCCACTTCAAAACAAGACCCTCAGCATCTTTTCAGCTTCAACTCCAATCTGCACATGGAGCAGGACTTATAAAAGTGAGAGACCCCGTGAGCACTCATGCATTTTGGGACCATTTGGGTTCATCTTGGGTGCAGCCCTGGCTGGGCTCTTGTGCTGCCCAAGGAGGATCCATTGAGGAGATCCTTTGAATAAATCCCTGCTTTATTCTGTAATTCCATCCAGCCTCTGCTCTAGGGCAGCTCTCACAAGGCATCAGCACAAGGCTCTGTGCTGGCCATGCCTGGTGACTGCATCACACAAGCATATTCCATCTTACTTCCCTCTTAGTACAACAGCCAATTTCCCAATTTCCTCATTCACCTGAAGGGAGGCAAGGGGATTTGGCCTAAGTTTCTTCGTAGCAAGAGAAATCTGCTGAATTTCCCATCGTATCTCAAGACCTCTACACCCTGTGGCTCAGGTGTGTCCCCTCCCTTTCTGAGCACAACAAGCCTCTCAGGCTGGTGAACAAAGTGGGCTACCAGCACAGGCCCATCCCAATTTGCAGGATCTGGTAGAAATTTCAGGACCCTTCCAAGTCCAGCTACACAAACGTTTCCCACTGCCATGATTTGACATGAGAGACATTTAGGGAAGGGACGCACAGCTTTGCATCACTTTCCTAAATGTCTCTTATGCCAAACCATGACACCCATGTGCTTGCAATTAAACATTTGATTTTAAACATCTGACCTATCCTCACTGCAGCATCAGGTGGTGACAGAAATCCCAGAAAGTTACTGCTGTCATTGCCCTTCATATTTTTCTTAATACTACCACCAAAATCATCAAATTTCTCATTAAATTTTGATTTAAACCAAGACTACATGCAGCTTTGTGACCTGCGCCTTATTAATCCAAGTGTCCCATTTTTCCATTTGTGGAAATGGGAAAATTTCCATTCCCTGAGCCACCTCAGGTGGCTCAAAGCCCTGGTGTCAAAGCATGGACCTCCCAAATGTCAGCAAAGGACTGGTCAGTGAGAAGCATAAAGGATATTTCACATTAGCTGGCTAAATGCCATGACATGTATCCCTAAGACTACCATTGCCCTTTCTTTCTACCTCCTCCACCTCAGAAGTGAAAACATAACCTCTTCATTGCCCCTTTTGAAGCTAAAAGCCAGCAACACTCATTGTCTAAATGTGACTTGTTTAGTCTGGCACCCATGAAATGCAGGTATGACAGGCATTCTACTGTAATATCTGGGAGAATTAGAGTTCCTTAATCTATCTTCAGTCAAAACAAATAAATGTGTTTTTTATTAAAATCTGTCAGAAAACATTTGGAAATTATTTTCATTGCTCCCCTATTAATTCTGCTTTAGAAGCATTCAGTGCCACTCAGGTCTTCTAGAAACAGGCATGACTTCATTGAAATCAAAAGGTAGAGTTCAAAGGATTGATTTCTCCTTTGTCACACCTCATGCACGCTCCTTCTTTAATCCAAAATGTTAGATATCACTGGAATCATATATTACCAAAAGTAAGGCTCCATAAATTCATTTTCAATGTTCCTTTCATGCAAAACCACATCTGCAATTGTTTCTGTAAATTTGGCCAAGCATTCATGTTGACTGCAGAAAATAAACTCTTGTACATATACATATATACACACATACCCACAAACCCCTATCAAGCAGCTTTATTCCTTCCCAAACAGAATAGCTCATTTGGGATTTGAGGCAAAATAAATATACGAGGTCACATGAACACAGTTTCATTCCAATGTAGCTGTTCCTTGTTTCATCTGACCATGCTTCTTAGGACTTCCAAGGGCAATTCATCAATGGCAAACCAACCTTAGCATAAGAAAATCAAACTTTGGTGTTTTCTCAAGGTCCCTGTTTCAGTTCTTTGAGCATTTCACTTACAGCTACCTGAGTATTTCCAAACAACTGATTTCATGAGAAGGCAGTGAAATACAAAGAATTTTAACAAGGAAATCAAACCCTCCCCATCTGCTAAAATATCTGCTTTTGATATTAAGTACATTTTCCATCTCATCTTCCACAGGAGCGAAAAAAGCTCATATATGTTGGTGGGGCATTTGCAAACCTGATGAATAGATTAGTGAACACCTCTGTGGCATCCTGAGCAAAAATCTGCAGTGATTACACAAAATAGAGATTCCCAGCTGGTACTTTGCAAGCTGCTGGTGACCCACAGGACCAGGCCATGGTCCAGACCCTGAAATGCAGTAGGTGCTGAACAGGTTTCACCAACGCTGCCTCCAGCACAAGCTACCAAAGTGTACACCACAAATGTTCTGGAAGGTGCCAGGCCCTGTGACAGCTCCCACTGCTACAGAGCCCCATGAAAATATTGACAGGGAGCTTTGAATAGAACTTTGTTCCTGCCAGAGTTCACTCCTTGGGTTGATGCCTTTTCAGGACTACCTACAAACAGAGGCCAGACAAAATTAAGGGAATAAAAAGCAGTTCTATTTATTGAAGAACTTAAGCCCACCCAGGGGCTACACTTGAAAATGGATGACAGTTCACAGGTTTTCATACTTTTATAAATTTGGTCCATTTGCATATTGGGGGTTAATCTTCCAATTACAGCTTCAGTGAAGTAATGAAGCCATTTATCCCAAATTTGCTGCCTGCTTTCAACTCACTTTTGTTTTCATTTCTTGGGGCCTGACACAGTGAGGTGTCCTTGATTCCCAGGCCTAGAGAGGAATTGTTTTGTATGACCAAAATAAGCAGCTGCCCAGCTGTGGAGAAGCTTCACCAACATATTTTCTGAATGCATTTGTTTCCAAGCAGGTTCTACAAATGTTTCAGCATTCTATTTGCACACTTTCTCTCTATCTCTCAGGTCTTGAATTAAAAGGCTGAGGCAATGCCATTAAAAATAATGAAATGTTTGAGCAAATCTTAAAGTGAGGTTCCAACAGCAATATTCACTCAGCCAGGCTTCAGACTCCACATGTTTTCTGGAACGTGTTTCAGAAAAGAAAATCGTGATACATTAAGCTACATAGTCAGTCATAAAACAGTAATAGAAAATAATATGAAGATACAATGCAGCCAGCTTACTGTGGCTTCACTTTTGTGTTTTCAACCCTTTTTCTTTTTGTGCTAAAACATGCAGCTCGAGGATCAACTCTAATGAGAGTTGAGGGAGTCTCTGTTGCTTGCTCTACTGAGCCAACACCAAGCAACAATACTAGCTTTTAGACATCATCCCTGCATTGTTAAAGAAAAAATAAATATGACTAGAAAAACCACAACCAAGGTTCTTTGGTTTGATGGTGCTTAACTAGTTTTCCCCTAAGAGACACCGAATATTTTGAATTCAACCAGTTCCTTGGAAGAAATGAATGATAAATTTTCAAGGTGTTGCCAGTTGCTTCTAAACTTCAACTCACCTTCCATCCCAATATCTTTATACTTAGACCAAAAAACACATGTCACCATGATAGACACACTGCAGCTGAAAGACCAGTTATTCCATGGCAGAACATCATGGAAACCTGTGGAATTCCACACACAACACATGTCACCATTATAGACTCATAGCAGCTGAAAGGCCAGTTATTCCATAGCAGTATATCATGGAAATCTCTGGAATTGCACCTGGCATGCATCCAGGTGCAGAAATTTCTGCTGGGCTTTTCCAGCTCACACTTCTGGGCATCTTGAAAAATGAAACCCAGATTGTTTCCTGCCAAGTAGGTCTGTTAATTTATCTCTACTGAGCAGCAATTCCATGTCATTTTGGCTGAAAGTTGAAGCAGGAGGTCAGTCCTGGCTTTAAAGAGGTAAAGCAGGGCAGCACAAACACAAAGCCTTTCAACATGACCATGCAAACAGGGTATCACAAAATAGATGTATATCCCTGAAAGATGTATATCTGCATCATACACCTCCAATATAGGCTGAGTTTAGCTGAAAACAAGGAAACAAACAATGTCACCAAACCAGAAGACCCAACAGCCTTGGCTGGCTCAGAGACAAATAAAGACAGGTGAGACCTGGCAGTGTCTGGCACACAGACACACAAACATGCTTTGTATTAATGTGATGAAAGAAAGTTACACTTGAGCACTGCATAAAGCAAATACATTTTCAGATTCTTTCATTTATTTAAGAACAGTGCCTCATATCTGTGTGGTCCAGAGGCAAAAAAAAAAAATAAAAATAAAAAAAAATAAAAAAAAATAAAAAAATGTATCAAAGAAATAGGTGGGGGGAAAACAGTAATTTCTGTACTAAATGTTACCTAATACCATTCCCTAAATCCTCTTGCCTAAGTTTCCAAAACCCCTGTGGGCTCTCCTCCAGCCTTCCTTGTGCCATGTAGTTCCACCCAGCTCAGAGTGTGACACAGAGCACACATGACTGCTCACAGTATAAGTTCTGGGCACCAAAGGCACATGAAGCCCCTTTCTCACAGCCACAGTGCAGCTGGATGTTGACAAGAAGAATCAAACCAAAGTCACAGATGATAAAGCTTGCAAACTTGGAGTACTCTTACAATCCACTGTGGGCTCTCCTCCAGCCTTCCTTGTGCCATGTAGTTCCACCCAGCTCAGGGTGTGACACAGAGCACACAACACCCACAAAAAAATTAGTTTGCACCCTTAAGGAGAACAAAGAAAATAAAATCCATATTTGAAAATCATAAATAAACAGCCAGATTTTTCAATGCTTACTTGAACCAAATAAAACCTTTACAACTTGTAAATGCTGACAAGTGTCACTTCAGATCCCATTAAAGGTGTCTCTTAAACATAAAAGACAGGTTGCTCTCTAGTTAAATCCTTTCTCTCTTGCTTTTCCACTACTGAAAGTAATTGAAAACAGAAGACACGCATCTTGGTGCAGCCTAGCTTTTCAGGAATAGAAAGTGTAAATGTAATTATACATTTAATATAATACATGTAAATGTACATCACACTGCACATCAAGTTTGCTCTCAGTTGCACCCATCTACCTTCACACAAAGCCAATTAAAATCCAAATGCATCAACACTTAGAGTCATGTAAAATAAATGAACCTATTAGGTGATATCATTTGCAAGGCACCTCAAATAAAATCCACATAGAGATAGGACCAGTTCTCTTAGCCAGGGAATGCTGCAGAAGACACAAATTCATAATGTGCAAACTCATAATGTTACTTCAAAGAAAATAGTGTCTCAAAAAATATTAGAAAAACACTGCCAAAGCGAGGTGTTGTACAGGAAATACATGTGATTTCCAAGTTTAAAGGATGTGCACATATTTCAAAGAGGGCACACCCAGGGAACAGATCTGAATTTTTACTATCTTTGCTACTGCCTTAAGTCCATATTGTTTTGGTATTTATATTAAAAAGAGACAGGAATATCTTTGGAGATGACTAAGCAGTTTCTTGATTTCTGTTAAGTACCAGAAAGCAGCCTTGCCAATTTATCCATATTTGAGTTTCTACAACTTAATATAAACTCACTTCCAAGAACTACATAGGTCTTCTTAAAGTATGTGCAGCAAGAAGTCAATGCTGTGCCAGCTGGCAGATTAAACAAGCCATTAAATAGGCTCCTACTGAATTTAAAGGATTGGTTTTCATCTTTTCCCTCTCTTCTCCTCCACATCCAGATGTATTATTTAGGGGATATTTTCCAGTACCGGTAGAAAAAGTCAAAGAAATGCCCTTGGCACATAATGAGTTTTCCCTCCAATGTGGTCTCCTGCTGCACTTGGAATTTATTCCATTACTGTATGGCTTGCAATGGTCCCAAAATACCTCTGACTATATAAAAAGATGGGGGAAATGTGTTTGGGGTAGGTGTGATTCTTCATTTGAAAGCAGGGGCAGTCTGGGGTGACGATTTCACTGGGACCATCGCTGTCCCAGTGTGCCATCCCACAAGGCACATTCTGCAGCCCCCTGTGCAGGAGAGCAGTGCTGTTCCCTACACATTTATAGCTCAGAAAGGCACAGTCCACCAGGATTAAGAATAAAGCCACCAGCCTGTCCCTAGGTTGGCAGAGGAGCTCATTTCTCGGCAGTCCCTGCAGCACTTCAGTGATGAGAAATAAAACCAGCTGTGGTAAAACCCTAGATCATCACAGAACAGAGGTCTTCAGCATTTCATTTTCCCCTCAGAGGTTCAATCTTAAAGTTATCTGATGTGGAAGAGGTTTTACAGCAACTTCTGTGAGCCAGAGGGAAGTTTGATTAGAGGATCCATGTTTGCCCCTAAAAGAATTTCCTACCAATGTCGTTGACAGAGAAACCAAGAAAGGAAAAAGGATAAATAAGAAAAACCTGCAAGTGTCTATTCCAATAAGCATTTTGTTTGTCTTTCTTGACCAATGAGTAAAGTGTAAACTCCTGAGTTTTGTAAGAATGTATAAAAAGCATGCATGCTATAATAAAACAGGGTTTGAAGCCTTCTAAAAACGGAGTGTTGCTTTGTGTTGTCACCATTTCAATTATGACAATTTCAGCTTCCTGATCCAGCAGGATTCAGAAGATCAATGAGTCTAGAACAAACTCAAATATTAAACCAGCCCTGGTTTCATCTACAAAGAAAAAAAAAAAAAAAAAGCTAAATAATATTATTTCAGATAAAAATGCCCATATTAAAGTTTTCCAGATAAAACATCCCAAAAGATCCAAGCTGCATCTGCTCCCTGTGGCCGTTTCAGGCCGACTGGAACTACAGGCAACTGAAGGAGAAGCAGTGCCAATCGTACAAAAACTGAAATTTTCAGGCCTCCCTCAGTATTTCAATTCTTGGGTAGTAAAACCAAGCTCAGCCCCATAAACTTGCTACTGAACAAGAAAACCAAGAAGGGCTGAAAACCAAGTACAGGCACACAGGCAGGGGCTGAGATAGCCAGCACTGGAGCTTGCCATGGCTTGGAGCATCTCCTTTCCCAGGGCAAGAAGCCCCTCCAGGCTGGCCCCACAAGGGGAGTGAACCCCTTTGCTTCCAGCCAGCCCCACAGAACATCCTGGCCCACGGAATCACTTCAGCATTTGGCTCCAGCAGGGTGTGATCTGCCAGAATTGTTCTGGGGGTCACAAACATTCCCTGCTCCCTTCTTGAGGGGTAGTTTGGTTATTAATTGCAAGAGCTGAAGTGTAAAAAGCTGTGTTTTGCATGAATTCTTTGTTTCTAATCCCCAGTATCCGTAAGGGGACTCCCTCTCTTGGCTAGCAGTCGGGATTCATTAGACCTTTTATGATGATTCTTTCTGTTGTGCAGATATATGATGAATCTCAGATGTTTAAATAGCATATAACAGTGCTCCATTGACCTTGCTGAGTACAGTTGGAGGGGAAAAAAGGTAATTTTCCTCAAAGAAATGTTAAAAATGTGTCTCCACTATAGCACAGATGCAGAGGATAAAGAAACTCCAGAGGGATTAAAATATTTTAGATTAATTTGGAAGAAGGCCACATTGTGTAAAGCCTGGTTAGTTTGGGCCTTTCCAATTCCACGCCATATAAACAAACCCATTTAAACTGCATTTGTTAGAAGGAATGTTTCAGAAAAAAAAAAAAATTCCCCCAGAGCAGTTGTAACTCAAATGACCTCCAGTTCTGTATTCTCTCCTTACTGCCTAAAGAACAAACATATGTACAATATATTCTAGCCAGGGTTTGTGCAGTTGCTGCATGATTCATACTGCTTGAAAATTAAATCATTTAAGTAAAGGGATTCTGGCTCCCTCAAGCAAGGTTTTAAAAGTGAAGCAAGGTTGGTTTTGGAGCCAGCTTCCATGCTTTGAACAAGACCATTGCTTAGAGATTTTTGCTTTGGGCTGGGTGGAAGAAATTAAAAGATGAAAGTAAATTGAAAGGAAGATATGGAAAGAAAGAGAAAAATGGGGGGAAAAGAAAAGAACCTGTAAGATCAATACAGATATATAAGAATGAACCTAATGTTCAGCATGTCACTGACTGGCAGGAGCAAATCCTTAAATGTTTACTCACTTTCAAGGTCAAATTTTGCCCATTTTACTCCTACAGAATAGAGTTTTTTCTCCCTCCAAAGGGAAATATCAGATTCTAAATAACCATAACAAATAAAGATTTGCTGACCCTCACAAATTAATCAAGTTGAGACACAAATGAACATGAGGGTAGCAGTGCACCAGCCAGAGGGGTAACAAAATGAAACACACACAGCTGAGTCATTTTGCATGATCAGCATCTTCAAGACAGCGGGAACTTAAAATAAAGGGATTTTCCTTATCATCAACCATAAATCCCAGAGTAACTCAACTTTAGGAATAACCTACCTGCCATGTGGATAAAGAAGCTTCTCCAGAAGACCTAGGCCTCCCTGTGCTGCTGAAATGTCACCCAAGTACTTCACTGCAACCCAATCACTGCCCAAATTCCTCATCCCAGAGGATGGGAGGCACACCTGAGTACAAAATGTTGTCTTCCCTCTCCAAAACACCCAAAAGAGCCAATATTATTTATTATTTCACCACTGAATGTCAGCATCTTGGGGAGGAATATGGCAACTTGAAGCTCAGAACAATACAACTCGATAGTTTAGAACTCAAAATGAAGGGGAAAAGTTGTTTTCATTAAAAGGAATGCATTTTCAGATGATAAAAAGATTAAATTAAATTCTGGGATTTGAAGGCTAGCATCCCTGCTCATATCTTACATCATGGCCATAAAAATCTACTCGGATGGTGGCTTCTGCAGCTATCACACACTTGATAGCACACAATTTTCTTGCTAAAATGCTACCTGTTTAAGCTCTCCATGTCATTTTTCCTCCTGGCTGTTTCTTGACATTTGTGATTAACACATTTCTCTATCATCTCACACACATTTTCACTTTGGCTGCTTCTACAGCCAGCCCTGGGCTCCCATACTCAGCCTCCTTGCATGGATGGAAGGGATACATTAAGCTCTCCTTGGAGATGCTCCAGGTTTGCAAGGATATAACATAAGGAGAAAGCTGGCTAAGAGGACTCTTACATCAACAAAAAAAATCAAGACAGAATGTGGAACTCCTTGTGGTTGGGTTTTGTTCTTCAAATGTCATGTATGGACCTTTGTTTGTTGACATACCACTCTACACACTCATGAAAACAAGATGTTCTCTTGTCACTTAGACTATCATGGTAAGACATTTTAAATAAATACTTCACATAATTTCAGAAACAGATGTTAGACAGTGAAATTGGATGTTTGCAATAGAAATGGCCAAGTCCTGTTTAGTAGTGCTTGGAATTTTCTATTTTATGCTTCATATTATCACCAGCAATGCATGAAAACTCAACAGCTATTACATCCTCAACTTTTCTTTTGAAATGTATTTATCTTTAAAATTTACTCTAAGAAGTTTACAAGTAGAAGTGAATATTTTTCAATACACTTAAGTCTGCCCTTTCACTCACGTGCCTGCTGCAATTCTACATACATGTATTTTTTATTTTCTGCATCTTCAGTAGGAGGTGGGCTTGTTTGCTCTACCATCTCTCACAGTGGCTAAGAAAGTGTGAAAGATACTCAACCTAAATTTTGCTTCTCTGGGCAGTTCTAGCCTCAGTGTTACTCCTTTTAGTACTCCTGGTTAAGTATTTGTGTACTAATAACATAACTCCATTGTTAATATTGCCCCTTCCCTGACTGATTCAAATGGAGTATGCCTGGTACCTGTAGTAATACATGTTGAAAAATTGCTGGCTCTTAGTTCGGTGGCAGAAGTAAGATTAATTTGATTTCTTCATAAATCCCATTGTTTCTGTTTATTGACATGCTACAGCCAAATTTCTGTGGCCTGAGTTAGCCCTGGTCAGTGTGGTGTAAATGTCAGAGATACAGCAGGGACACAGATGTACAGTGACATCTCAGCCAGTGCTCATTGTTACTTTTTTTAGAGACTACATAGACCTTTTATGGAATAAGAAGCCCTGAAAATTCTGATAAGAAAAAAAATTATATAACAATTTATAAAAATAACTATTTTACTTTTTTTAGAGACTACATAGACCTTTTATGGAATAAGAAGCCCTGAAAATTCTGATAAGAAAAAAAAAAAAAAAAAAGAGAACAATTAATAAAAATAACTATTCCAATTAAATTTTACATTGAGATTTGTAGACTTTCCTCAGGTTTTGCCGTTCGGGATTTTCTTTGTACGTGTAAGGAAAACAGCACTTAGATTATCCTCACTTTTAACACAAGGGGAAAACATGACAGAGATTTGTGTCTCAGTGATAAAACTAGCAAAAATAGAACACTTATGATAACCCAGGCTTTGAGAAACATCAGTAAAAAGCCCCCCGAGCTCCATGAACATGTTGCAGGCTGCACATGTCACATAACTACGGACTACGATTTCTTTGCCTGAGGCTCCCACATTTAACAAAGGGAAACACTGCTTTCAACAAAAGATGCTATTCTAGTTATGTGCCCTTTTACCCTGTCAGAGAAACAGCTGGTATCATAAAGTCACAGCTAATTTGTATCATATCTGCACTAACAGTCAGATTTAGTTTGTATCAAACTTTCAAAGTTGGACTTAATGCCAGTTGATGGATGACAGCTTTTCTTGCCTCCCCTTCTCAAAGCATATTTAAACATTGCCTCCCACATAAAAAAAAAAAAAAACCCCTCCCAATATTCAAAATACAAACAGAGTCTTTAACATGTTCACATAACCAAAATATATGTTAAATACAAATCATTAAAACTAGCCAATTTAAAAAATCCTAAAGAAGGGTGAGAATACTATACCAGCAGTTCCGAAGTTCAGTGACAAATAAATAGTGCTTCAAGACAGACATGTGGGTACCAAGTGTAATGGAAAAGAATTTTCTCCTAAAAAGATGAGCAGAAAAAAAACCCTGCCTCAGGTAATCTCTTGAAGTTTGGGTTATCTGTTCTCCAGATTCCAGTCTGCCTGCAGAGACTGTAAGGGTTTTTTCAAGGTCAGCACTCAACAACTTAGGGAAGACCAATCTCACTTTTTCTTTTAGGGGACCTGTTTCTCATTTAAGCTATTAAATGTCATCTACTTTCATTTTAAGATCCCTGTAGCAGGATGCCTTTACTGTGTAAAGGACTCCAGTGAAAGTGAGAGTCAGGCCAAAGACTCAACAGTTCCAAACCCACAGAGCTCACGTGAGAATAAGTTGCAAAAAAATATCAGTCTCTTGCTGGAAAACAGGCATGGGGAACTTCCAGAGACTGGGAGTTCAAGCTCCGTTCATATCAACATCTAACAGTGATGGTGTGCTTCTGAGGCTACCCCAGCACAACACCTGAGTACACAACATGAGCTGGAGACAAGACACACTCTTAAAATTTCAGCTATTTCTCACTTCCACATTATACAGAAATATTGGGCCAAGGCTCTTGCCTATCATGATCTGAAAGCATCACCAAACTGTAGGCAAGGAAAGTCTGTGTAATGCTGCACAGTGTAATCATTATCAGGGTTCTGAACAATTGGCCCCATTTATCAGAGGGAGACTGGTGTGGTCTGTGAAGTTACACACACCAAGCCAACAATGGCCCTGGGAAGTCCCAGCAGCAGCGACAGAAATGCAGCTTTAAAGTGACAGGAGAGCTTACTGTGATGGAGCTGAGAAAGAGCAGTTGTCAATGAAGACTGAAGAACCCCAGCTCGCAGCCCATCTTTCCCTCAGCACATGCAGTGCCTGACTTAGAAGGGCAGTGTTGCACAGAGGACAAAGTCACAGCTTCTGCTGTGCTTGTCACTGCTCCCTGAGGGACTCCCTGCCAGTGAGCAGAGCCGAAGTGCAGCATGCTCCTGCCACCTCCTCTCCAGCGAGCTGGATCTGCTCCCTGCCTACTGAGAAGATGCAAATAATCAGCTCCACTCCCTTCACTCTGAGCACAGCAGTGATTCTGCCCTTGCACATGACCTTTCTGCTTGTTCAGAATTTTTTTAATATTTTTTGTTTTCAAATGTTTCTAAATCTCTGTCTGACAAGGCATGGTTTAGCAGAAGCAGATTTCTCTTCAGCTACCCAGTGTGTCCATTTTACAATTCCTAGGTGCTGTAATTTCTGAAAAATAAAAAATGTTCTTCATCCAAAACTTGGGATGAGTCACAACAGGTTTACTTGTTTGGGTTCACCCTTAAATGAAGAATAACTTTCTATATCTAGATGATGCTCTGGCTTGCTTTACAGCCACTCCAGACAGTTGTAACACCTCCTCAGCAACCCAAAACCCACCAGGCTCTCATCTCTCACAAAAGAGCTTTTCCCAAAAAGTGCCCCAGCTGTACTCAGAGGTCACTTGAGGTCCCAGAAGTGACAGGAAAACATGGGCAAGATTGACTTCTGCCCCTCCTTTTCCAAGAGTAGAGAGTAGTAGGATGGGAGAAGGAAGACCCTATGTTCATCTAACTTTACCTCATAAAGCCATAGAAAATATCTTCAGAGACTCTACAAAAATGCTTTTCTCCTAAATGATTATTTAGGAGAAAAACTGACTAAACCCATTCTTACACAATGTTTCCTAATGGCAAACATCTTTCAACAAAACAAACATTTCCAAGGAAAAATAAAAAGCAATCATCCCTATCCAGTGACTCTGAACCTTAACCTTTGAAGGTAGCACTTATTCTTGGAAGTAATGAATATAAGCATGTCAGATTTCCTTCCAAAGTCAGGTTTGACTGTATTGCAGAGCTAACTTAACAGGACTGTCATGATAATACTAAACTGTTGCCTTTTATATTCAGATAAAGAGATGTGGCTCGTTTCCATTACAGAGATAAGGCTGGTTGTTTAACTTTCCAAATGAGTGTATTAGTCCACAAGATTTGTTTCAATGATTTTCTAAAGGCAACTAATGGCCTATTCCATGGCATTTTCATTCACATCCCCTAAAACCCACCACCCTCTTCAGATAGATTTGCCACGTGAAAGTGAGGGTTAAGTACGGAAAATATCAGATTTTGCTTTTACTTCCTTGTGACAGAATTCTTTTGTCACCTTGACAAGTGCTGGGCAAGAACCAGAGGGACTTCAGGATGAGAGAGATGACATTTATTCTGCACCTGGAGAAGATGACCGAGTCCCTGGAGGATGGATTTTCAGATGCAATTCATGAACTAAAATAAGGAACCAGCTCCAGCTCAGCCTCAGTTTTGAGGGACTGAAGTAAGTGCCTCCTTCAACACCACAGCCTGCATGCTCAGACCTGTCTACAGATACAACTCCAACTTCTGAGGTATCAGAAACGCTCTGGGGGCAGTCACTGCTCTCTTTGAATATCCAATCCTTAGCACAGGGAAAAAAGACTCCCATTTACGACCCCACTTGCTTTTGGACAGTATGGCCTCCTTTGCCTGGATCCATACTTTTCAGGAATTTAAATACCTCATAAACACACTACTTGTGGAAGCACGTGGGAACTTAAAGCTAGACATCTCATGGGAAGAAATGTTCCATGGGAAATTCCAGAACATTTTGGCTGGTTCTGAATCAAAAAGAAATCCTAATTTCGAAACATCAGCGTTTCCTACAACTGGAAATACCAGATTGCATCTGGCTTCAGTTTTCAACACTCCCCCCACCGAAGGCTCGAAAGTTTTAAACACTCCCCCCACCAAACACAGCACTGCAAAACAACAGCCAGGGCAGAGAACAGCCTGCAATGATTATCAGCCCATCCAGCACTTGCACAAACCTTCTCAGAAGTGTAGACAAAGTTTAAATTTGCTTCCCCAAGGATGATGACAAAACCAGCTGAGATGGGCTGGGACCCAGCAGTCCTGATGGGGAGGGAAGGCTGCTGGAGATGAAAGGCAATGCAAGCAGTGCCCAGCCTTCTGCTGTGTGTGTTTCTCCTCCTCCACACTGCTCTTGCCAAAAAAAGAAGGGCAGAGGTACAGAGGAGGCCCAGGCACAGAGGGAAAGTGGTCCCCCACCAGTGACAAGCTCATTGTACCCTGAAATGACTGAAGATGATGGTATTTAAGGGAGCTGACTCAATGCTGGGGCAATATTTCTGACCCATCATTCTGCTGTCACAGGCACTGCCTTAAACTTTAGAGCCAGTCCACAGTTTGTCTGCAGTCTGGAATTTCCGTATATTGAGGGGCTAAAGTTTACACACGTTATAAACACTTCCTTTAAATGGTTTGTGAGCCCTCACTTGTTCTGGCAGTGAAAGAACAATGTTTGTAAAAAAAAGTCTAAGTGTTCCATGTTGTAAATAGTCAGTAAACACAGTTAGTTGGTCTCATATACTTCTCAGAGCCTGCTTGCTCTAAAAAGAAGACACAACAGGATAGCAGCACTCCAGCATATGATCATAACACAAATAAATACGATTTAAGACTCCCACTGCAAAAAAACCTGCTAAAATCCAGTGGAGAATCAGATCTTTTAAAAGAATGGCCATACACTGACAAAATGATTACTGTAAAACACAATGATTTTTGAGTTGAAGGTAAAATTCCACGTGAAATGCTTTAAATCCACTCTAAGTTCTGAACAAAGTAATCAGTGGTGTCAGTGACACCAGAGGGACAGGAGCCAAGGGTCTGCTGCAGGGATCTCCACTGATTTTCACAGGAATTTGGATCAACCACCAAAGAAATAAGAAAACACACAAGAAAAAAAAAAAAAAAGCCTCAAATAAAACCCCCAGCTTCTGAATACGACAGGAAAGCAAGTCTGAGGTAACTTCTTTGATCATACTCACAGGAAGGCAATCAGAGGAAATATTCTGAGCTTTTCAGTAACAAACCAGCTGCTTGATGAATCAAAATGACGACTCCAGAAAAATGAGGTGAACGCTATACAAAAATAGAAAAAAAAAACAAAAGAACCTTATTTAGCAAAGGCATAATTACTCTGCATTCTTGATTTTTCTTTGGTAAAGTCTTCTTTAATGACACTCCTAGAAAGCCAGGGGTTTTTTAGGCATGAAATAAAACTTTAAAAGTTTTAAAGCATCAAGAAACCCACTGCCAAAAGCTCTAGAAATTAGAATTTGACAAAGGAGATGTTGATCTCCCAAGATCTCTTAACCAAGTCAGTCATTAAAACATCTTTATGTCTGATACAGACTCCTGTTATTAGAACAAGGTGAAACACACTGTCTGACCAGCAGTGAATTTTCTCAGCAAAACCAGGTTTCCAGCACACCCCCCCTAAGGATACAGGATATTCCCTGCAGTATAAAACATGTTCAAAAAAGTACTCTGCAAAAGCAGATAAACAGTAAGATGGCAGTCTGTAGATGATACAAAACTATTCAGTTTAATCAAACTTAAAAGGCAGTATTGCGAACTGGGGAAAGAGTTCATAGCAATGAATTTCTACAGGCAAAATTCATGAATTCATTTTTCAGAAGTAAAAGTACAGGAGGGAAAAAAGAAACCCTGAGATCATTATACAAACAGCAATCAACTTTAAACAAGCCAGTGACACTCAAAACTTCTTGGAAGGTGAGGAAGAGTCCTCTGAGAATATTAGGTGGCTCCCTGAAACGGTTGCCATGCTTTTGAATGGACTTCCCACCCTGAACAATCCCTGGGTGACCTGGTAGAAACCCACCATGGGCACCAGGAAATGCAGAAAGAACAAACTTAAGTGAACAGGGGTATTTTTCCTTCTGCATTCAGCTGCTTCTTTGGTAGTATACAAACACACCAGAGTAAAAATAAAAACTGCAAGCTTTATTCAGAGAGCCTCTAGTGGTCTGTTCTCTTCAGAACCAAGGACATTCATGTAGAACATCTGCTGCCAGCAGAGGAAATGGATTATTTAAAAACCAACCTATTTTCAGTCATTTTAAGGTAATAGCATGGGGTTGGTACTTGCATTCATTTCTGGTTATTCACTGGAAACTCGGACTTTTGAGGACTCAATACAAATGACTGTTCTGTAATTTCAACAACAATTTTACAGTCTGGTCTCTAGGTTTTAAGACACCTGTCACTGACTCACATAACTGCAAATACTGGGGTGGCCAAAGGCAGGAGTTTGATCCAATGTATTAGGAGTTTCAGTACTAGACTCAAGAGATCTCAACCCCAATTTTATGCTGAGCATTACTGTGCATATATCACATCAGAAAAAAGAACAATGTAAGAAAACCACCCTGATTTTCAGGGTACAAAAATAACAAAAAGAACTTTAAATCTTCTTCTTCCTCTCCCTGGTTACACCTGCTAACAGCAAGAGCAGTCCAGAGCTTCAATCATGAATAACATGGCCCTTCCAGGTCACTGAATTAATTCCAACTTTTGCACTAAATTGAAAATCTTACTTTGCTCATTTCTATGGTTTAGTTGTGCCCCATTTGACTCTCAGCAGGAATAACTTCAAGACATTCAGATCATGCTTTTGGAGTGTCCTGGGTCCAAAAGCCCTTTTCTGCTTCAGACCATTTGTTCTCTTGCAATCTCTTCAAGATTTCTAAAACTGAGACAACCCCCAAAAACATTTTGATTTTCTTTCCCACAGTCATGAAGACCTTTTCTGCTGCTCTCCTTGTATCTGCTCTGTTCTAAACCAACACTTTTCTGAATCAAGTTCAACATAACTTGTGATATCAATAAAATGACTGAAATATTCTCTCACAGTGCTTGCCTTCCAAAAGAGCTTCTCTCTCACCACAATTCCATTGTAAGCTGGCTATGAAGGGTTACAAACAATTTAACAAACAGGTAATTTCCATACAACTTAAGCACAAAGGAAGTTCAGGCCCAGGTCAAAAACCAGACTCCATAAATCCAAACCCTCCAATCCAATAAACATCCCTCAGGTTTGGACACACTTTGGGCTGTAATCATCAGTGGTAAAATTGGCACCATTTTTACTGATTCTTCAGTCCTTCGAATTCCCCTGACCATAAACTTTGGGTTCATGTTCTGCTCTCATTTGTGCAATGGCATTAAAAACACCCCAGACCTTGGCACACACCCAGCACTGCACATTCAACACTCAATTTCCAGCTAACAGGGGCACCAGATTCCCAGCTAACACAGGACAGTAGCCATTAAACACAATTTTAGTAACTGAGATGCTTTTATCAGAAGTTCTTAAAAATGCTTGATCAGAAGTACTTGGTGGCTTAAGAAGTTCAGGAGTTGCTGCTCTCTTGATTATAGAAACTAGAGAAAACAAATCACATCCAAGGTCATTCAGCAGCAGACCTGTAACATTTAAATGTGGGTTGGGGAGGGCCATTAAAAATATATGCATAAACACACAAAGAAAAGCACGGTTTCACTCCCCTCTGCTCTGTTAATGAATTTGGTTCCTTACACCTGGTAGTTTTGAATGGAAATAAAGTTATGGGGCCCAGTTATCGAACTCTGTGTTGCAGGTATTGCATTTTATCCAAGAGATCCCAGCAGTGATCAATATCAGATGTTCAGAGTAGAACATAGGGACAGGGAAAGGATATAATGGTGCTTCCCACAAATACTCTACAGCAGCTTGTGACTTCCAGAATGCCTGAGTCAAAGGTGGAATCCATATATTTACTGATCTCCATGGCAGCCTTTTTCCATTAGGTTCAGCAGCTGCCAACACTGAAAAAAAATCCTGTGACAGAGTCCTCACTCACCTAGTGCACAGTTAGCTCTGGTGTGCACACAAAGTATTCAGCATTGCTTCCCATACAATGGAGCAATCCCAAACCTGACAGCAAGATGGTTAAAAAGCTGTCTTGGAAATAGCACACCTGGGTTTCAGTCCCACTCACATATGTAACCACTTAGGAAAATGAAATTAAATCAGTAGGAGAGAGTGGGAACATAAAGAGTAGTTGAAAAGTGCATTTGAGCATTCTTTGTGACAAAGGAGGTAACCCAGCCTACCTACTGCACTCTGAGTTAGTAACTTGTGAGACAAAAGGACTCTTCCTCTAGTCTGTAAAAATAGCAAATGTTTCACAGAATCACAAAACAGCTGAGGTTAGATGACACCTCTGGAGATCACCTAGTCCAATTCCCTGCTCCAAGCAGGCTGCCCCAGCACCATGTCCAGCTGGGGTTTTGTTACCATGATATTTTTATGAAAACCCTTTGCTAGGATTTTCCTCCTATTTTAGCTGAGAAGCCTCAGAAAAGAAATGTAAACAATTAACTGTCTGATGGCTGTGGAATGTGGTCTGGGCATTGTTTACCAACAGATGCATCTTAGATTGGTCCATGTGGATTGTTTTCACCTGATGACCAATCACAGCCACCTGTGTCGAGGCTGTGAGCAGTCACAAGATTTTGTTATCATTCCATTCCTGTCCTTTCTAGCTTTCTGATGGTTTTTTCTCTCTTTTTAGTATAGTTTTAATATATCATTTTAATATAATATAACTTCATAATATAATAAATCAGCCGTCTGAAACACTGAGTCACAATTCTCATCTCTTCCCTTGTCCTGGGACCTCGAACACAACCATAGAGTTTGAGTATTTCCAAGACACCACAGCTTCTCCTGGAAATCTGTTCCAGTGTTGATCTCTCACAGTAATAAAGCTCTTCCCTACATCTAAATGGATTTTTTTTTTTAATTTCAATTTCTGTCCTTTTCCTCCTGTCCTTTCACTGGCATCTTTAAGAAGACTCTGGTTTGGTTGGTTTTTTTGTCATCTGTCCCCACTCCCACGGTGACACAGTCACAGTGTGTGACAGCCATAGAGTGTTAAGCTTGAATCTCACCCTGGTTACAGCTAGGAATTTTTATCCATAGACTTCAATATTGGCTGATGTGTAAATTATTTCTTTTCCCTCGAGTCACGAAAATGACAGCAGCAAACCTTCTTTTAAAAAAGTAATCTAGGTGAAATATTTCTTTGAATACCCACTTCTTCCAGACCTTTTGATTTTTATTTTGTCACTGTTGTCATGTAATTTATTTACCTGGTAAGACATTACAGAGGGAGCAATTACAACTTTTCCTTGGACATGGTGCAAGAAGAAGGCTTTCAATACAGGATTTGGCAAATAAGTGTTGCCAGCAGCAGAGGAGACAAGAAGCCTGAAACTCATCCATCACCAGGATACCCAAAAAAGGTGCCCAAGGAATTCTAGCATCACCTGGAAAGGGGAGGTGTGTTCACACCTGTGAGCTGCTCACCCAGACACTTGCACACAGCCTATCAATACAAAACAGCAGTTCAAATAAAAACACCTCACGCAGCACTATGCTTGAGTTAAATTTAAAAACCACAGTCAAATCCCACTGGCTTCAGGCTAAACACACATTTACATGCTCTGCTGAACAGAGTTTGCTGTACCTGAGCTCTGCCTCCCAGAAGGGTGCAGCCACCTCCTGGGGGAAAAGTTTTGAGAGGGAGAAAGATCTTCCTCTTCCCTTCTGCCACACTGCTAAGATGCTCTTAGTGAAAAACTCATCAAAGCTTCAGAAAATGACAAATTTCCCCTCCACCATCGTAAAATGCCAATTATCCTTACACTGACTTGAGTAGTACATTGACAGCAGCAGGGCACATGAATATTTTGGAGGGAAGTCACTCCTCTTACATTCACAATGATACTCTCTCGACAAAAGTGAACATCTCTCAGATAAAATGACTGCCCCACATAGAGGGTTTCATTCTGCACATCCTGGCATGAAACAGGAAAGAAAGCCAAGTGCTTCCTGAGGTTAAACACACCCAAAAGGAGGACTTGGTACATCTCATACCGAGTGAAAGCAGATTGTGAGATCTCTGCATGGTAATTCCTCAAAGTAGAGGCTAACAAATAAGCAAAGCATGTGTGCATCTGAGCAGATGTGGGCTGGAACAGCATCCTTGGCCATGCAAATATAGCACTTGCTTCCTTCTTTGGCCACATTTGTGCTACTAAGCAGAACCCATTTGCTAACCACACAGCAGTGGCATTCACATTAGCAGAAAACCAGACTCCTCTTCTCTTCCTGCTTTGCTCAGCACTTACTGACCACAGGAGCAAACAGAGGGCTGTGCTCCTCAGCAGCTCCATGCAGGATCTGCTGTTCTCACAGGGACATCAGGGACAGCAGGAACAGCCCAGACCTGCTCCAGAGCAGCCCCTTGTCCTCACGTAAACCTCGCTTGCCAACGGAGGAGCGACGCGCGCAGCGAGGAGAAGACAGCTGAAAGAGAGAATTCCCCTCTCAAACTGTGTGTTTGCAAGAGCAAACACTTGAAAATTTAAAAGCCAAAGCTGATGATAGCCCTGGTTTTAATCTGGAAATTGAACACGAGCTCCCCTGCATCACTGGCAGTGGATACAGGCGTGTCTGCTACAGAACGTGCTTCTGAGGGAAACTATTTACTGCTAATAAAAAGTCCCAAATTCCTTGCAAATTCGCTGTCCCTTTCAGAAAAGGGTTCCAGAAAGCTTAGAGCTCTAATCCAAGTCGTTAATAATCCATAAAAAATACGGCATAATAATTCAAAAAATAGTCTCTTCCAACAGACAGCAAATGGAAACTGCCTGCTTTAAAGCATATTTTGACAGCTGCTAGCATCATTCAACATTTCAAATGAAAGAATCTGCTCAAAAGAAACAAAACAAGCCAAAAAAAATTGAAACAACAAAAAGATCTCTTGTGAAAGCTGTGATTTTCTCCTCTTCTGTGTCATCTTCAGCTATTGAATGGAAACACACTAATGGGATGGGTGTTGGAAGAGAGGGGGCTGCAGGGAAAATTCTGTGAGCTATATCCTTTTCAGGGAAGTTTAATTAATGGCATTTCTGAGAAGAATTTTGATTGACAGGATTAGTGCCAGCACTAAAAGTTTCTATTTGTGGATCCTGGAGCTCACAGCTCCCATAAAAATAAAAAGAGTTCAGAAAAGAGCTTTGTGCAAATGAAGGCATTCCCTCAGCAGGGAAGGTTCATGTGAACCTCTTCTGTGGCTTCCCTTCACATGGGTTTTTCTGTGGAGATAGGATAGCAGCAAGTCCCTGGAGAACATCCCCTCCATGAGGCAAAAGGTTTGCTTCCATTTTCTAGGTTAGTCCTTGGGGAAGGTTTCTAAAAGGAGTCAAATTTAAACCCTAAGAATGAGTGTTCCCAAATTTTGTAGAGGGAAACATTTGGTTCCACTTTCTTTTCTTTTGGATTTATTTCAGCTTGTAGCTCAGACTGACTTTTACTTTCTAAATTCCTACCTCCTTCCTGCTAAGACAATCCTGTATTTTCCTAGCAACACTCAGCTCAAAAGATTTCAATTCTCTAATCACCTATAAAGACTTGGGACAAATGATTAAGTTGACCACAAGCATTGTGCTTTATTTGATTATTGTCAAATCTTTAAGTACTATCTCAAATAAACCTTCTTTACCAGGGGTAATGCATTACATGCCAAAACAAGAAACTGGAAATGAGCCAGTGCTGCTCCATTGCAAAAACAAGGGAAGGACACAGCATTCCAGTTCCCACAGGAAGCACTCACCAGTTTGCTGAACCATCCTCCAGAAACTTTGAAATGGAAGAAAAAAATGAAAAAAAAATTATTCTCTTCACTTTCTACATCCCTTCTCTACCACCTTCCTCACAGGATAATCTAGGTCAGATCCACTTAATATCCCAGAAGTTTTCATGCATCTTATTTGCATCATATCTTGATGGTTTTGCCCAATTTTTTCCTCTACTCTTCTCCTGCTTTCCCTCAACTCTACTGTTCTCCAGCTTATTTGCTCACTCCTGTTCACATTCTTGCTATACCAAACTTAAATCTGTGTCTTGGCCCAGATCCTTTTCCTTCTATTCCTTATTGTTATTGTCCTGGTAGCTCCTACCTCTGATCCTATCAGTTTTGGGGGTTGTTCCCATTAATCTCCAATCTCTCCCTTTTTGCACCTCAAAAATTCTTCAAATTATAAGCACTCATATGCATTTGGGCTTGCAAATTTCTGCATTTTGACTGAGGCAAGATGAACAGAGCTAAACTTCCACAGAGGAAAAGTATCACAGCGCACCAGAATGATGCCACTTACTCAGGAACAATACAAAAAAACCAATGCAAAAAACTCTTTTAAGTGGCTTTATTAGGTATGGAAAGCTTGCAAATCAGGCATCACAAAGAATGTCCCAGTAGTCACATTATTGGTGATTAATACATATATCTTCCTCCATAGGCTGCTTCCAGTGACCCAACAAACCACTGCTTTTATTCCAGCTACTGCCTGGGAACAGCTGGAGGTTGGATGCTTTCAGCTCCCACTGCTGCTGGCAGTGTTTAATAGAGATAACTGGTTAAGTTCAGATCCACTTATTCTACCCCAGAAGTTTTCATGCATCTTATTTCCATCACATCTTGATGGTTTTGCCCCATTTTTTGCTCTGCTCATCTGCTGCTTTCCCTCAGCTCTACTGTTCTCCAGCTTATTTGCTCACTCCTGTTCACATTCTTGCTATACCAACCCTTTAAGGCTACAGCATTACTAACTCAACTTTTATTAGCTTAAAAATGCCTGCAGAAAGGAGCAGATATGCCTGAACACTCAAGGGCCTCTAGATGCCTACACAAATACTGAAATTTTAGTCCTCTCAGGAGGACTGATTGTCACAGATGGGCACCATCAGCTCCACTACAAAAGTAACCAGCTTTGTCACCACGTGCTGGAAAATGGATCATCACCCTGACTTCTTCCTGTTCTGCCCCATGGATGGAGGAATGGAGTCACAGAAGGCATGGCAAGCATGTCTATTTTTTAACTTTTCACTCAATGTGCAAACACAAAGCCTGGCAGTTTGCAATCCATCATCCAGAGGAAAACCACCAAGGCTGCCTGTCAGCCCTCAAACACTACCTGTGTGCTCAGTGATACCTGAGCTTTGCCAAACCCACTCCATTCATTTTAATGAACTACAACTCATAACTTCAAAATGCAGTTTTGAATCTCTCCTCATATAAACAGCAAGGAATGTGCACATGGAAAAAAAGTTATCCTGGTCACACCTATAACTTTTCCAAAAGGAAGGGCATGCTTAGGTACTGTAGATGAGAATCAAGATGACTGAGCCCCAGCTACTTGTTTAGACTGTTAGTCTTGCTTTCAGTGGTAGGAAATATTACATAAAATCCATGTAACACATACAAGCTAAGTGCAAATGATGAAAGAAATCAGCAAGGGAAAAGAGGCCAGAGAGCTGTTGTGATGGAAGAATAGCAGCTGGGAAAACTGAAGTCAACCCAGCTATGTTATTTTTTAATTAAAAATAAACATAGCCTTTGTTGCCAAGGGATTGGTTAGCATTCCATTAAAAAAAAAAAAAAAAAAAAAAAAGGATTTTTTTTTTTTTTCTTTTCCTTTCCCCCCCCCAATCAAGATGACTGAGCCCCAGCTACTTGTTTAGACTGTTAGTCTTGCTTTCAGTGGTAGGAAATATTACATAAAATCCATGTAACACATACAAGCTAAGTGCAAATGATGAAAGAAATCAGCAAGGGAAAAGAGGCCAGAGAGCTGTTGTGATGGAAGAATAGCAGCTGGGAAAACTGAAGTCAACCCAGCTATGTTATTTTTTAATTAAAAATAAACATAGCCTTTGTTGCCAAGGGATTGGTTAGCATTCCATTAAAAAAAAAAAAAAAAAAAAAAAGGAATTTTGTTTTACTTCATTCTCATTCCCCTCCTAACCTCCCTCCCCTCTCTGTTCCCTCCTTCCCCCCGCCCCAAAAAAAAGTATTTATAGATTTTGCAAAAAAGAACTTGGTCATAAAGTTTAGCTGAATCGGCATCATCACACAGAACCTCCTATTTTTAAGGCATTCTCTCACACCAATGCCTCTTTGATTAAAAACAGTCAGACTACCATGTTAATTTTGTTCATTACTTTGTCTTCTGCTGCTGAGGTCCATGCTAGCTGTACAAGTATGCATGACTAAAGTGCACGTGTGTGAAGGATAAAAACCCTTTTAATGGAGGTTTCAGCAGAGCCATGTTAATCCTTCCAAGTTCAGCCTTGCTTCTCTTTGACACTAAAGCAGACTTTGCTTACATCTGGTTAGGGGTTTGTCCTATTTTTTAATGAAATTTGTTTGTGTCCAAGACCAGTGAAGGCCTTGAATTTTTTCTTTGCAGTCCTCACTTAACAAACAGGAGTGTGGAGTCACTTAGCAGAGAAAAACCAAAGCATCCAAAGACTAAGTTGAGGATTTTCACACATTCCAAGGACTCAAAGGTTAACTATTTTTAAAGGCTGACTACCTCATTAGCCTCTGTACCCCATAGCTTTTCATTCATTCATCTTACACATTTCTTGTGTGCTTTTATTATGCCTGACCTCAGAGAAGGTTTCTGCTACCAAGCTCTTCTCTACACAGCTTCCACATCACATTTCAAAAATCTTATCAGGCATAACCAACTCCTATTTTCTCATTCACCATCTGCTTTGCTAGTTACACATTTTATTTAAGATGTTTTAGGCCATTACTCATATGAAATTCATATCCAGAGGCAGTTGCAATTGTGCTGATAAAATACACAGCAGTTGATGGGGCAAACCTCCCCAAACCAGGTCAATGAAATCGATGTTTCCTGTAGAAATATCCATCTTCAGCTGTGCAAATACATCAGTTCTAACAGAATCAAAGAAAGATCTATCTAGTAATTAGGCACTAAGCTAAGTGGTGAGAAAAGAGAAGTAAGATGAAGTAAAAATAACTGCATGTACATCCTGCATCTCTGGTAAGTACCATCGTGTCATCAACCTAAAGGGTGTTCAGGAGTGGGATTGTTTCCTGCCTGGACTGTCTGGAATCACTCCAGCTTACATTAAAAGAAAAGGTGAAAATAATTATTTAATTATTCATTCGGTGCAGAGCAACTTAAAGAGAGTCATGAGCAGCAGCAGCAGCACAGTACAGGATAGCAAATGCACCCACATTTTCACAAGAGAAAGCCCAAATATTCAGCCCCAGCTGCACAGAGGGGCATTTCAACCTTCAATTTGCAAGGAGATCTGAAAATAGATTTGACTGGAAGTGTCTCTTTCTGCTTTTCTATACAACCCACTCTTTCTACGGATCCCAACGAGTTTCCAGAAAGATTTTGAATTCATTAAAATGTAAAGACAGAAATAATTTTTCACCCAACTCTGGTCAGTATCTGCTGACTCACACACAGATTCCTCCAGTATTTGAATCTTCCATTGACTCCAGAGAAAATTTGTGGTTGACCACAGAGCAAAAGCTTAGCTAACTAAATACCATAATGCATATTATTTGCCATGCAACAGTAAACACAGGAGAAAGAGGATACGAGGCTGCAAAACATTTTTCTTTATGCTTTGCATATTTTTTGGAATAGTTAAGATAACCACATTAGGCAAAGCAATGTGTTTGTTTTGTCTCAAGGACACTGGCTCACAAATAAATGTTACTGCAGCTAGTCTGAGTTCAAGTTATTGGTGCCCAAACTATAAAAGAAAGAAAAAAGAAAAATACAAGGCCTTTGGAAATGAAATGTTATTCCTCATCCCAACAAAACATAAATAACTCAACAGTTTAGTGACCAGCAGTACACAACAGAATGAATTCTGGGTATCCAAGCATCAAAGCATGACGCTGAAACATTCTATGAACATTAACTCTTATGTGGCAACAGAAAATTGGATTAGAAAATAAGAGAAACTCAGTGAGACAAATAACTTGGCACTGGCAGACCCTACCCATGCTAAGCTTCAGCCTCCTTGGATTTTACACCATTTTTCCTGCAATAATTTATTTTAGCTGAATTAAACATGATTGGAGGGATGGTTTTATCTTTCAGATGGTCACTTGCTGCCAAAGTCCAAGGGTTACATGAACATGGAGAAATCAGAGAGGCTTCTCAGTTAAACTTTCTTTTCCAGGTAGGGTGACACTCTGACTACCAAATTAGAAACTTCCTAATTCTTCCTACTGAGGAGGATTCTGTTATCCTTCTCTCACAGTGTTTTTGCTTTTCTTCAAGATATGCAACAGCTCAGTCTGAAAACCAAACTCAAGCAAAAGCTTTGGGAGATTCCTTCCATTCCCTTTCAAACAGGAGAGAGGGTACAATGATGAATCCTGAGCAGGACAGGGAAAGCGTAGGGTGACACTCTGACTACCAAATTAGAAACTTCCTAATTCTTCCTACTGAGGAGGATTCTGTTATCCTTCTCACAGTGTTTTTGCTTTTCTTCAAGATATGCAACAGCTCAGTCTGAAAACCAAACTCAAGCAAAAGCTTTGGGAGATTCCTTCCATTCCCTTTCAAACAGGAGAGAGGGTACAATGATGAATTCTGACCAGGACAGGGGAACCAAATAAACCTCAAAATTGCAAGGGGAAGACGGACTATCCTGTCTAGAGGGAAGGAGTTGCAATAAAGAAATGCTGTCAGACTTTTTATTCAGAAAAAACAGTCACAGCAGCAAGAATAACAGTGATTTTGTTGTTTTAAAATGCTGAGAGGCTTCTCTCACCATGTAACAGCACTATTTTGTCTTTTACGTCTCAGACCAAGCAGCTAAAGCCAGTGAAAATGCAAGCATGTGCCAAAATGGGCAAAAGATTCAAGACCATCCACATGTCCCATCTTCATCTGGCAAACAGAAAATGCAATGCTATTTACAGCCCTTTGATATTTCTTTGTTTCTCATGGGAAACTAGTTGATGTTGTCTACTGCCAGCTCTCATTGTTAGCAACACCCATGGAGAGTTTATTAATTTTATGTCTTGATGTCATTTGTCCAAAGCAACCCTTCTATATGGGTCACATTAGATTAATAACAGCAAAAGTATCATACGGACATCAGAACTCATTCACCAAATGGAATTCAAGAAGACTGACACTTAAATTTTATGTATTTCTTATTTAAATACAGAACCCTCTTGTCAGGCAAATCAGGATTTCCTTGATCTTTAAGCTGTCGAAATATACAGAACTAAACAATAGTCACCCACTCCACTAATTTCTCCCATCCTGTAATACACAAAACCACAGTTCAAAGCACATTTCTATTTGAATACTCTCCATCTTCTTTCCCAGCCCTGTTGAAAATCTGTGAATGAAGCAGAAATGCTGCCTGTATTCATCCACGCTGTGGGTGCCAAGTTAACACTTCTCCCAGCTGAGAGCAGGATCATTTTAACTGGAATGGCAGAGCCCTGCTCCATCAGGACTGCCACACTGTGACAATGGCATGAAGGTATCACCAGTTTAGAAGATCACTCATTTCTTTTGGTGTAAGTCACAGAGAGGATCTCTGGTCTCTACAGACCCCAATGCTTCTAAGTTCAATAGGTCTCTCTACATACGCAGAGCCCTGCTCCATCAGGACTGCCACACTGTGACAATGGCATGAAGATATCACCAGTTTAGGTTCATTTCTTTTGGTGTAAGTCACAGAGAGGATTCTCTGGTCTCTACAGACCCCAGTACTTTTAAGTTTATTAGGTCTCTCTACATATCACAGCTTACATCTCCTTTATGAATACTTAAAATAACATTAGCACCTGTAGATCAGTGGAAAAAGCTGACAGGAGGAATAGCTGTAGAAACAAATCTGCACTATGCTTCAGATAAAAACACATCCAGAACACACAGGGATGAAAGAGAACCTGGAAAATTAAAGGAATGGAAAGAATATGTTAAAAACAAAGAGAAGCAGTGATACACAGGCATCAAAGGAGGTGAAAAAGATGGGCAGAATGATTGGAACAACGGGAATGAGACAGATTTAACAATAGGCTTGCACAAGTACATTACACCAAGGCCCACAGCAGCTCCTACAGCTGCATGGTGTCACTTCAAGGCATTATGACATTATTCTTTTATATTTAGAATATGTAGTATCCACAGTGGTGCTCATCCCCTCTGCAGACACCAGAAAGACAGATATTCTGTGCTGCATGGTTTTGTGTCTAGTAGAGAGGCCCACACACCAGCAGAGAAGGAATCTCTGTTGATTAACTGTCAGATAGGAGGAGTGCAAAAAAAGCCTTATGATAACAAATACTTCTTGCAACAGGGCTCATTCTACCTGTGTGTCCAGAAACACGAGATGAAAAATAGACAATCAAAGAAAAGGGGGAAAAAAAAAAAAAAAAAAAAAAAAGAAAGAGGGTTTGAGAAGTTAAATGGCTGGTGCTGTAGCTCTGAGTTTAATCTACAAAACAGCTTTCATCAGAACAATTAGATTATTCTCCTCTGGGCCATTCATCATCTCAGATATTTTTCTAATTTTGACTTCTACTCACTAGAGATCAGAAACCTTCTAAAAAAATTATCATCTAGGGATTCCTCCACTGGAATTTGGACTGGCCTCCATCATTCCTCCAGACAGTGCTCCTTGACTTTTTCCCATCGAGCTCACTGCTGCAGTGCAATGCCTGGAATGGCAGCTCTGTGCTGCAGAAACTGGGCAGCACTCAGGCACAGGGTGACTTCCAGTTAATGTCTGAATACTCTGAATTTTCCACCCAGGGTGGCAGAACTGGATTAGTTTTTGTGATCCTCCTAGTATCAAATCCCAGTCCCACTCATGGCTTTGCTCAATGTATATTTGTGGGAAATGAAAAGAGCATGAGGAAAATACAGCTGAAACTCCAAACAGAGAAGGTTTCAGGTATTATTATCTATATTTATATAGGTAATAACCATTATCTATCTAATTATAATAATTTTATATATAATAATTATTATACAGAATATAATTATTATATATATTTATTATCTCTTCATCTGGCTAAATCTCCATGGTTCCTTGTAATACATAAGCACAAATATATATCTCCTCACTTTTTGTCAACTTTTAGCCACATTGCAGTTTTTGTTTCTGTCTGTGGTATGCATAGGATTTCCACTGCAATAATGAGTGATTCAAAGTTTTCACTCTCACAACAAACCTGTGAAGGAAGGATTAATTTCTGTTCTCATTTTACAAAAGGCTCATTATAAAGAAAGACAACTTGTACAGCCACAGATATGTTCTGTGAATGAAGACCTTACATGGGGGCCTCCCAGTGTGTCAAAGAGTGAAACAGCTTTTTTAGTATTATTATTATTATTATTATTTGGTTTTCTTTACAGGGAAAAAAAAAAGGCCACTTTCTCTGAAAGAAACAAATTATTCATTTCCTAGAAACACAAAACTGGTTTCTGTCAAATTCTTTCAGTGGTATGTTCTGAAAAGGGAGAGAAGGCAGTGACAAATGTGGCAGAAGAGGATGAACTGCTGCCTTCTCCAGAAACAGCGAATCCATTGGTGTCAGCTTCCTTGCTTGAGCCAGAACCAAACACACATTTTACACAGGCTGAAGGGCCTCTTTATACAGCCATAAATGACACCTAAATCATTTAAAATAATGGAGGGAAGAGGAGGCTGTAGAAAACAGAGGAAGCTTCAGACAAGTCCCAGGAATTGTCTCGTTCTAAGCCTACACAACAGCAGCAATAGCTTTGGTGTCCCTCTAGAACTGCAACAGGATCACCTGTGCTTGACCAAAATCTCTGAAGGTAACACATGAAAATCTCCATGGAGTTAATGCAAACACAGGGATTTCTCAGCCCCCAAAGAGTTTGCCATTCCTCCACCTTCAAGCCAGATCTAATAGAATTTCAGACAGACATTCATGAGAAAGCTGTCTATAATAAATTTCTACTCATGTGACAGATTTGTCTCCATTTTTAAATACCTGCCTCAATACAAAGTCTGCGTGGCTGTACATAGCAGTGTTGGGCTGGTTTGCTCTCTTTGGTACCCTGCACACCACCTCCCTGGTGACATATCCACAGCCAAACAAACATCAATGTAAACTGCAGAGCAGAAAAAGGGGAAAAAAAGAAAATACAAGAAATAAAAAACCCTAAACCAAAAACCTCACACATACCATTTCACCAGTTCAATCTTGCTTTTACAACTGCAGCTTTGGCTAATACACAAACAGCTTCTTCTAGGAAGAAAAAGTTGCACTACTTCAGTGAGAAGTACAATGCTGAACAGATGCAGCTGAGCCCTGACAAATCCCTGGGCAGATATAGTTATTTCAGTTTGAGAGCTTGGAGTGTGACTGGAAGTCCAAACACTTTGAAGATGACATAAATCAAAGTAGCCTCTCCTTCAACATGGTGATTTCCTCTGCTTGGAGTCCCTTCCACTTTGAGAGAATGGATATAAACTGTTCTCTCAAAGCAATGCACACTGTTCACTATGGATTATGTGAGGTACTTTTTTCAAGAAGAGAAAAATGAGCTTTTTTCCTCACGTTTGCTTGTACAGCTTAAAATCTCATTATAATGACATGGTGCTGGGTGACTATTTTGGCTGCAGAACAATGACAGAAAATCAGCTTTTCTCCAGCTTAGTCTCAGTAATGGCATGAGTACCATGCCAAAAAATCTCAGTACCATGGCATGAGGGAAGTGTGGTGACACAGGACAAGTCCTCTTGTAGTCACAAGCCTGTGCCAAGGGGGGTTTCAGTACCTTTTTGAGGACTACAGGCTATGGGATCCATGGTGGATTTCTGGTTCTGCAATTTCTCCCACCTCCACATCAAGATCATTAAGGCAACCAAATAATTAGCTCTGATTCCTTTGGGATGTCTTTAGGTGTCCCATGTGAGGGTAGCCAGCTCAGTTATCAGAACAGAAGTCATTTCAAGAAAGTCAGCAGTGAGATTCAGCTGAAGAGCTGCTCAGTGTTACCAAAAAAATACAAACTACCATGGCTGTGCAGCTGATCTCCAGGAGCAAAAATCCTGGGATCACTCTGTACCAGAGAGGAACTCAGAATTATACCTCGTCAGCTGGTCTGAAGATAAGAACACCTTCTGGATCTTTTCCTTGCAACAGTTTTCCCTTGCTTTTTCCTCTATTATGATATACCAAACACCACAATATGAGGCTTTTCACATGCTTTGCACAATCCAAAGTCTCATTTCCAGCCCCCAGACTATAATTTTTCCACAAGACATAAGCTGGACTTCATTCATATAGTAGCATCCCCACTGAGGGTATGGTGCTCCATGTATTATCATCTTCACCTCTAATAACTCCAGAGAAAAATCCATATTTAGGCCGATGGTTGCATCAAATAGACTTTTATATACACATATATACACTGATCTACCTTGCAACAGATGTAGCACAAAAATAGTATGCAAACATACACACCATATACTATCTTCCATAGTCTAAATAAAGTACAGCAGAACATTTCCTCAGGGAGGAACTTTTCTGGAGAAAATAGAAAAATACACCTTAATAAGGTTTTGCTCTAAAACAAAACCAAGTTTAGGGGAAATACACATTAATAAGGTTTTGCTCAAAAGAATAAGCTTCAATGGTACACTGATAAAAATGCATCTACTGGAACAATTTTCTTTAAAAACTCAGCATCTTACGAGGAACTGCTCTAATTGCTGCCTTAATCAACATCATAATTTCTAATACAACTTGCAATTAACATATGGTAAATAGCATCTGCCAATTAGACTATGATGTGCACTGTACATCTGATTCCTGTTTTCACTGGAATGCAGCTATTAGTGCTGGAACTTGTCCAGGGTCTCTGCTTTGGCCTCTAATGCTCTGTAGATGAGCAACCCTCAACTTTATGCAGCAGTTAAGAGGAAGACAAGATTCCTGCACATATGAATTAGGTCATAGATATGAACCTTGAAAGGAGGTTCATTAGTCATTTTTAGAGCTCCACTACTTTAAAGTAGAAGAAAATAAATCACAGAATACATCAACTTCATCACTGCACAGTGTCACCACAGACAGCAAAGTTAAAACTGTATTAATCACACACATCCCACCATTTCTCCCTTTCTTGCCCGACCATCCTTTCCTTTTTTTTTTCTTTGTTAGACTTCATAGACTGGAAAAATACCACATAGATTTCATTTTATTTAATTATTCAAGATCGAATCTCTGCTGTTGTCAAGTGCCTTCTATGGATGGCTAAAGATTCACACTTTCCAAGACCACCTATATTTGCTCAGCATCTGTAAGGACAGTTTTGCTCAGAGCCCAGTTTTCGCTGCTGATGAAGCTGCAATTCTCAAACAGACAGTGTTAGCAAGTCATAGAGGTAAGAGATGTGAAGCCCCCTAAACTTCTTTAAAAAGCATAAGACAATGAGAGATTCTAAGTAACTGCATGATCAAAGCACGAAGAAAAAAGAGAGCTACTTTGAAACTTCCATAAGTGCTGCTTTAACTTTCTGAAAGCAAAATCACTCAAAGGGGCATGTTCCAAACTTAAAAAAATAATAAATTAATACTAAATAATAATAAAAAAATAATTTTAAAATAATTAAAAAATAATAATAAAAAACAAAACATACCATGGAAAGCCTATGCTTTTACCTGTCTTGGTAACTCATTCTAGAATGGCAAAACAAGCTTTATCAAAAAGATTCCACAGCTGGTGAGGGTGACAATTTTTGTCAGGGTTCCAGAGATAAAGCATGCTGGGGAGAAAGACACTGCCACAATTATCAGTCAATGCCTATTAAAGACATCCTTTTACCAGCAGGAGAATGTTGTGACATGGGACTCAAGATGAGACTTCTCTGCCTAACTCTGTCACATGATTTTGGGGTGAGACTGGGGACAGAGGGTTACCTCAATGCTGCTTCTTCCCCTACTGCCCTTTGATTCTCATCTGATCAGATTTTAAGTCCTTGAGGCCTTGGAATGCTTTTCAACATAAACAGTGCTTAAGCTCCCCCTAAGTGTGGTATGAAACTATTAATACAGAAAATAGAAAGTGTTTTGGTTTCTTCTCCCCGGGATAGAAAGAATACCAATAGAAAGTCAAAGGAAGCATGCAAAATTTTCCACACTAATCTATTGAATTCATGCTGCAGAGCCAAGGTCCATTAGGAGCAATGTGGGCCTTGCTTCAGCCTGAAAGCCAAAGCTCAGCTGTCATTCCCACCTGTGCAACGTACACAGCAAAGGTTTCTGTGCACCGTTCCATCATGTGCTCCTGCTGCTCTCAAACGCAGAAAGGGAAGAAAATGGAAACATGAAGCAATGAAGTAATTTTCCTTCCCACACACAACCTCAGGCTGAGATGATGTCAGGTTTCACAAGCAAAGCCAGTGTGAATGACAGTAACATTTGAGAGGAGAAAATCCAAAGGAAACCTATATATTTTTCAAAAAGTGCTTCTGCTGATTCAACAGGCAGCATCCCTACTGCAAAGTCTGAAATGAATCAAGACTGTGTGTGTCACACGGATGTCACTTTGGCTTTCACAGAATGGGGAAAAATTGCCTAAAGGCTACACTGTCTCCTATGCCAAAGAACTCCTGAAGGGATTATAAGGCTGGTTACCTTTATTCTCAAGACATGCAACTTCCAGTTGAACCATAAAAAAATCTTATTGGTCTAGTAACCGCTGTAATTTCTGAGAGCTCCCAATCATCTCTACTAAACTATGAATCATACAGAAATAAAGGTAAAGAAAAAGCCCAGGTCCCTTTGATCCTTTTACTGGAATAAAAAATGAGAAGGGTGGACGTGGTGGGAGGGGGCAGTCATGCTGGCATTATTATAGCAGCACTTGAGGTGCTGCTCCTTCCAGGGAATTTCTCTGCAGGATAGCTGTGGTTGGACTGCATCCTTTTCCAGGTGCCAAAGAGGACAATACTTGGACTGAGCACATAACCCTCACCCTTGACCTTTAGTCACTGCTGAAAATCACACTGTAATTTTTACAAGAGTAGCAGAAGCACTTGGGAGAATTATAGAGTGAGGGGAACTTGAATTTTTCTCCTCTGTAGATTAAGATGCATGCATACCCTACCTAGACTTATTAGATCCTGCATACCAGGATTCATCTGGCTGTATCAAAACATGGATCTGCTGCCCTCCTCCTTCCTCCTCATAGCCAAGCAGCCTTTAGCAAAAACAGAGATTGGAGAGAACAAAACAATCAAGTGGAAGCTGCTTTCCCCACATTTCACTCCTCTTGCTCCTGGCTTGCTGCTATTTCACACGCTCGACTATTCAGGACAGTAGCCTCCATTTGAGGTAAGATTTAAAAAAGATGAGGGGAAAATTGACCCATTTTTCCCCCCTTTGCATATGACTATTTAGAAAGACAGGTGAGGAAGGTACATGACACTTCAGCTGATGTATTCATGACTCCTGTCATTTCGGGGCAAACATAGACTTGGAAAAAATGCAGCAAGATTGAATCACATTAAAGCCCTGATTTAGCAAAGTGCTCTGAAACACATGCTTATAGTTAAGCCTGTGCCTAAATGCTTTGCTGAATTAGGACCTATGTTGGTAAAAGGGGCAATTGATTAATGGCTTCTGACAACCAGCAGAAACTAATGAGCCACAGACCTCTGCTTTTTCCTCCAAATGACTGTACTTAAACCCAAAGGAAATTTCATTATGGAAACAGAAAACACTTATAAATAAATCATACGTGTCTCCTTCACAAATATTAATTTTTATCTGCAATTAGTGGTAAACCCAAAACTTCCTTTCATACAGTAATCAGAGACAGTGCCATTTGCCCTACGAAGCTGGTTATTCTTTCAAACCCATAAATTTCTCCCTAAAACTCCATGGTTTACAGAAAGCTCTGTGAACCCAGCTAAATCAACCATGAAATATGCAGGATCCAACAGAGGAACCAAAAGGTTGCCTGAGACAAACTCCAGGGTGAATCATGCCAGCACTGCAAACCCCACCTAAAACTGAGAGAGCTCAGCAACACAACATGCTGAAATGTCCCTCTGAGACACATCAAATCCCAGGGAATTCACATATTTGCTAGCTCCCACATGAGGGATGAAAAAGCTATAGAGCAGTGAGAGGATAACTTCAACCCTCAAACATCCAATCCAGCTATTTGCCAAGTGCTCACCATTGTGGAGGTTTTCTGAGTGGCCACTCTGGTCGTATTTAGGGGCAGGAAAATCCTGCCATGTGCCATGGCACATCTACAGGAGCCATGACATTCAAGCCTTACCTAAATCTCGTTAAACAACTGGCCTTGTTTTGCTTAGCAGCATCTCTGCAGCACAACACTGACACCACTCCCAGCAGGATGAAAGGAATCACTTTTTTAACACTGACCTAACAGATCCACCTAGAAACCTCAAGGTAATAGGTTACTAAACAGGGACAATAATATCTGAGGTCTCGTTATCACTCATAAGGTATGCAAAAATATTCTCCCTTTTTCCCTTTTTGCATTGGTATTTTAGTCATCTAAATCAGATTTCAAGAGTAGGTATATGTTATGGAATGAAAACACAAGAAATAAAAATTGATGCCATACAGGACTTCAGTGGGTGTTTACAGAGGTTCCAGGGCAGAGATGGAGTGGCTTTCATGCCACATGATAACTATGAGCAGTTCATTTCCTTCATTCACATCCTCTTTTTTGAAAGAACACTACTTCACCTGTAACTGTAAGGATAACCAACTCTGAGCCCTCATGGACAATTTGTCACTGAACCATGACCTACTGATGAGATGGAGACTTTAGCTGCCACAGTTTTATCGAAATGTTTCTTGAATATCCATTATGGCCTTTGTAACAGGGATGAACTCTTAAAGGCAGCTCTGAGGAAAGAAAAGTGACATCACTAGCATTCCTGAGCCTTGGGGAAATGACCAAACCCAGGTTTTGTTGGGTTTTTTTTAAATCCAGAAAAAAATGTTTCAGCTCCCTAGGTTTGGATCACATCTCTATGGATCAGATACACTTTAACAATGCCCCAGAGGAAAGGGTGGGGAGGGAAAAGGAAAATACTTAATTTTTTTTTCCACAAATCTACAAAAATAAGATATTACTTTACTAAGTAAATGCTCCGTGTTTACACTTCTGTTTCACTGTGAAGAGGAAAACAAATATCTACCTTTGCACAAGTGACTTATCAATATGCTTATTGTAATTCAGATCAGGACCTGAAACATTCTCAAAACATGCTTAAAAGTCTATTTCATGTTGCCATGGATTTCAATTCCCATTTGTAAATACACAGGCAGAATTCTATAAACAATAACTAGCAGCCAGCTGAGGTCTACATATTCACCATGGTACCATGCACAAATTATTCCTAAGGTTCAGATAGAAAACTTCCAGCAGATCCAAAAGGAAGACAAGGTGGTGAGTTTAAAAACATATGTCCCTATCCACACAGTGCATGGGAAAGTTTGAAACAGCAGGTATTTCCTTTTCCTAGCACTGTGAAAATCCACAGGGTATCAGTTATCCCCCTGAGAGGTAAGCTTGGATATTTCTGAAGGTGAATGCTGTGGCTGGGAAGCCACCACAATAAATAACACAATAAATAACAATAAAGGTCATCCCTTTAGGAAGTCTCTTCTGAGAATCTTGGCCAGATTCAGCTTTGGCCACCCTGAACCCATAGATTTACCCCACTGATATCTGGCCCCATCTATCACACTGGACAAATAATATAAAAAAACCCTTGTAATTTTTAGGGGATTAGAGCTTTTCCTCTAGCTCATCATAGCGACAGATCCGTTGTGAATTATCACCATTATGCTTCATGACAGAAACGAGTCCAATCTTACATTTCCTAGGCTTGTATTTCCAAAGCTGTTTTCTGTACTGCATATTTCCACTGACAGGCACTCTTTCATTCCCCCTCTCAGTGGAAAAAGCTGGCATGAGCTGGAAGAACAGCTTGGCATTAAAGGACAGGGATGAAACCTTCTCTCCAAATGTGTTGTTGTGAATTCAGCAGGCTAAAACCTTGGCAATTGGGCACTAGGAACTGACAATCTCACTGCTACACCAATGTAGGTGCTCTCAATTTACATCTTTAGGGAATTTATAAGACCTGCTCTCTTCATTAACAACCATCTGAGCATTTAGGAAGCCTCTGGGAAGCCGGGCTGGAGGAGATCAGGGTGATTCTCCCACTGCTATGGGAAATTTTCTTCAAAGACTGCCAAGTCTTGAAATCATGGTGTGGCAAGGAGGATTAGAGGAGCAAGCACCTTGTTTTAAGCTTTTTTGCATGGAAGGAGGTGGCTTCCATTTTAATAACATGATGTCTTCCACAGGACTCACTCTACTTTCAGCAAAATATGTTTGTTCTTCTGTCGTGGCATTACCTCTTCTTTCTCAAGATTTCTAAAAGCAGATATTAAAAATTAATGTGAAGCACACCCATAGGTGTTGAAGAAACTTGGCTCTAGACACATCCTGCTCTCCCAAAGTGTTTCTCTAATTGCTTTTCTGAGCACTTGCAAGAACCTCACTGAAGCATTTCATGCATGCATTTTCATTGCCTTCGTTGCTTGCTCTAGGGCTTGCCTCCCTGTTTCAGTGTATTTTGTTTTTCAGCCTGACCTATTCCATGAAATCAGAATGTGGCTGAATATATCAGGCAGCCCAAAGCCATTGACCAGAGAGATCACTGAAAATATTCACTGACACGAACTTTGCTATTAATAGCTTAAAAACTCCATGAAATTTAAGAATTACAAAGGAAGGGACAAGTAGCCAGAACATGTGAAATTAGGTCATTTTCAGCTTGAGCATTCTCAATTTCTGGGTTAAATCTCTCCAAAAATATGATAGTGGCTTGGCAATTGCTTTCACAAAGACTAGGTAATGTTTTACTGAGGCAGTAATTGACAGACTAAATAAAAAAAAAGGAGTCAAAAAAATATAACCCAGGGCTGGTGGCAAATCACACTCATGTCATATATTTGGATACACAGCAGCTACAAACAGCACCCCTTCCCTCTAGGGTACTGGTCAGTTCCTGGCTGGAAACCTGAATATATCCACAGGTACACATTGCTTCAGGAAACAGGGGAACTGTTGGAAGAGAGCAAGCAAAGTTTCCAGAGCTCTAGGAATCATGGTGTCCATGGAGAATTTGGAAGGGTCAGGCTTGCCAATCCTAAAAAAACAGTAATTTTCACTCATACATTAGAGAATGATAAACCCTTCACATCCCCTGAGGGCAGGAGAAGATGCAATGTGCTTAAAATGGAGCAACAGAGAATGATTTTATCCCTTGACACCAGCACTTTCCCTACCAATTAAGACCCTTGGGAAAACTGTGAAGGGAAGGATAATTAAGCACTGTAACAGGTCAGGTGAGGCAAACTGCAAAGCTCTGCACAGGACACTTCCAGAACAAAATACACCACTCAAAAATCACTTTAAATAGTAAATTCTGCTCTGGGCCAATAGAATGAACTGGAGTAGACACCAATTTTTTTTTTTCCAGTCTATCTTCTGTATTATTTAATATATTTTTTAATACTACCTGCCAGTTTCAGCCTAATACTAGGTTCAGGTTCAGCTACCTGTGTGTGTTCAGCAAGAGCAGCAGGAAGCTGCAGCTCCTCACAAGAACCACAGCACGGAGGAGGAAGCGCATGGTCCTTACCTTCTGCACAGAGACACTTGCAGACAAAGGTTCCTAAGCATTCAACTGGCAAGACAGCAAATCCTCAGAGCCAGAAGGTTTCAAAAATCAAGGACAGATGTAATGAAACCAGAACCCAAGACATTTTGGCTATGGACATTGTTAACCATAGATAACAATCGACCACCATACAAAATCCCCATCTAAAGCCAGATTGGGATGGCTGTCTAAGTGTAATGAACTCAAGATGCAGATTTTTTTTTTTTTTTTTGCCAAGCATACAGTTTTAAAGTCCATTAATTCAATTCTTTTTCCTTAAAGCAAAATAATCTGAATCTGAATGTTTAAAGAAATACAATGGAGAGATACCAGCTTTGACTTTCACTGAGTACCTTTTTCCTGCCCTTAAAATTCTCCCCTTAACCACTACTGCTTTCACTTGAATTTCCCCACCTGTTTAATTTGTTTATGAAATTGCTTTTCCTAGTATTATAGAGCTCTGATCTGTTACTCTTGTTTGGATCACAAGCATGACATGAGTTGGCATCAGCTACAGCTGCCACTCTACCAGTATCAGCATTCCATCTTCAAAAATGGCTATAAGATATTTGTTAGGAGATGAAACAAATCCACAATTTACCGATCAAATCATGCAATTAAAAGCGGGATCACTCTACCAGTATCAGCATTCCATCTTCAAAAATGGCTATAAGATAATTGTTAGGAGATGAAACAAATCTACAATTTACCAATCAAATCATGCAATTAAAAGCAGAAAAAAAACAGGAGAAGTTATTTTGCTGTATCCCTCAGCATTCAGCTTACAATCTGGAGCATGAGACGCACTTTTAACTTCACGTGCACATCCACACGTATTATTATGAGTCATAAAAATCTTTCTTTATATCTAAACTACTCTATCAAATTCTTGGCAGGTGGTTAAAATTCTGAAATACAAAGGATAGGAAGTGGGGAATAGGGGAGAAAAAACAGCAATAAGGAGACTTTTCTCTTCAAAACACAAGTAAATGCTGTAGTAACTCTTGAGCTGACTCTGCTACATGCCACAGGCACGTGGAAGGAGGCACATAGGAAAAAAAAAAAGACATCCAAAGCAACACCATTATTCTGTCCCAAGGGCAAAGGTGGACAATAATTTAGCAGTGCTTCAAAATAGCTGCCTTTTATGCGCAACAAATAGGAGGCAAGATCTAGAACACACCCAGATGTATTCTTTACATCTAAGAAAACAAATCAAACCCAAAAATCTCCTACTGGGTTATTTAGAATTCCACTGAAGGCTTTGATGTTTGGGTCCAAGCTATAGCCAGCTCATCCAGAATTGTGCTTGGGTTCCCTGAGTTTGGGTTCTCTGTGAGCCCAGCCACACCATCCTTCCTGCTCTCACAACCACTTTCACAGTCATAGAGGTGAACCCTTCAGCAAAGTCACCTGGCCTTCCAGGCCACCCTCTGCAAGGGTCTGAGACCTCCTTAGCTCCAATAAAAACTCTTCTGCCTGTAGCAATGCCATTAATATTTAGACCACAGCTGGATTTAGCAAGTCAGCCACTGGAAGGCTTTTTTGGAGACCAGGCTGCAAAGCCAGCCCTCTCCTAAAGAGAATCCAAGACAAGGCAATCCACATCTCTGCTCCCTCTCTGCCCAGGCCTATTGTTGGGTAAGTTGGCAACACTCCCTTGGGCAGGAATTGCATTTAGTTAAACATTGATCACTTGTATGTGTTGCTGACATCCAAATACACCTCCAATAACCAAATTCATAACAGAACCCAATCTGGTTCTCTCAGGTCAGCTTGCTCCAAATGAGAAAACTGAGGTACAAAAAAAGCCCAAAGCATCTTGCTGAATATTCCTGTATCTGCCCACAGAGCTCAACCCAGTCTTGGTGGTTTAAGATTAAATCTGGGAAAGGTCCACGTGCAGAAGCCAAGTAATTCAGTAATAAGTGAATTAGCTGTGGCAGAAAGAATTTCTGCTAAGGCTGCTCAAAGCCATCCAAACCAGGCTGTACTTCCCACAAGTGCAGTGTGGGTCACCTTTGTTTCTGTGCCACGTTCCCCTGCCACAATCTCCCCTCTCACTGTCCTCTGCTCCTGCCCGTGGTTCAAAATATGCCCTGGTCTAGTCAAATACAAGTTCTGTACAACCTTTTTTCTTTCATATTCTTTGTAAGGGGTCATCTGGGGGGGTTGCTTGGTTGGGCTGTGCTTCTGTTTGAACATTTTATGTGCAAGTTGGACAGTGTAGAGAGGAGCCATTTAGATCCAAATCAGAGCCTCCTCTGTTCCTCTCCTAGCTCAAGTTGGATCAGACCTCAGATGAAATAGTGCCAACATTTCAAACTGCTCTCAGAAGGTTTTAGCTGGAATATCTTCTGGACAGTAGCTGTTCTTGGGAAGTCCACCTAATGCCAAAATTCCATAGAAATGCTTCCTGCATTGAACTACAGCCCTATAGCAGTCCTTTTTGTAATGGATCTGAAATGGAAACCAACAGAAATGCTTCCTTCTTCATTTCCCTTAAGTGGATTCAGTATTGAGGCTGCATTTCTATTTATTTGGTTTTAGTGTGATGTGGGCATGAAAAAGTCATGCAAAATGCCTTCCCTCCTACCCCAAGGGCTCATGCACCTTTGCACACCCTCCTTACAATTTTTAAGTATTTCATGAACCTTTCAGTCCTCATCCATGGCTCCAGAGAAGCCTCCACCTGGCAGTCACTTTCACACAAGTGGTTTTGTAACCTTCCAAACAACAAACTCTACAATGCAGCAGAAAATTGAACTATCCCTAAGATTTTCTTTCTTTATCCTCGGCCACCTCAGAGTATTCACTTACAAATACAAACTTTGCTTGGTAAAACTGTCAATGGTGCAAGGCTTTGTAAACCTCAGGGACCATCGCTGCAAATTTCTCTGCTGACATTAACACTGGACCTGGTTAAGAGGACTGCCCATGAGTGAGCCTGGATTCCAGATATGTTACAATATTCAGACCCCTCACCAGGTACATATCACTTATAAAGACCTGGTCCTCACATATTAACATAACTGAATGCAGGTTCAGGTTTTTTTCACCTGGTAAATCCATATGCTGTGCCAGTGAGGGGATTTACCAACCTAGATTCAGAAGAATAATTTGTGATGTGCCTTAATTTACATGAGTTCAGAGTATATGTAAAAATAATATTTTATTCTCTCCATGCCCCACTCCTAGCTCTGCTACAATTTTATGATATTTCATTCATTTTGTGCTGATATAAACATGCCTAAATAAAAGACAGGCTTGCTTCCCCTTCCAAGAATGTCAACCAAATGTATTCTTGCATGTGCTGGTCTCACAAACTAAAAATTAACAGCTGGGTAAAACAACAAAGGAAATTTGGACATGTTCAAACCATACTCTCAGTGGGTCTGTAGTGAACTTTGCAGAGGTTACACTCAATAAAAAGTTCATCATTTTCATTTGATTCAGTTCCCCTCTTCTTTTAGCAAATAAATCATTATACAGAAACAGGATTTTTATTGATGGCCCTCCTCAATTTCCACAAGCCTGGACAGCATAAGCTTATAGGTCATGTAATGGTTTTCTGCAGCCATTTGCCCAAATATTTTACATTGCCACTTATTTATATTTTTCCAGATCATGCACAAACTTGAACCAACCCTCACAGCCTTAATAAAAACAGACATTGTTATTAGCCACTAACACAGTCATGAGAGTCAAGTAGCCAAAAGACCTGTATAAGATCATACAGACCATCAGCAAAAAGCTGAAAGGTCAGAACTGATGTGCTGATTCCAGCCCTCCTGGCAGCCTTGAGCTACAATCCACAGGCATGGATTCAGCCATTTTTGCACCTTTGAGAAAGGTTATCAAAATTTGTAATTGAAAAGCTTAAATTTTGCCTGGGTGGGTTTTTTGGTTGTTGTTTTTTTTGTTGTTGTTGTTTTGTTTTGTTTTTTGGGGTTTTTTTTTTTTTTTTTTTTTTTTTTTTTTTTTTTTTTTTTTTTTTTTTTTTTGTTGTTGTTTTTTTGGGGGTTTTTTTTTGGTTGGTTGGCTGGTTTTTGGTTTTTTTTTTTTAATAATACGCTCGATGTGGTAACAGAAAGGGTCCATGCAACATTAAATGAAACACACAAGGCAGAAAGGTGATATCCCTAACACAGCTCTCTGATGATCACACCTGGAACACTTCATTCAGCTCTGGAGAGCTCATTTCCTCACTGACAACAACAACCCAGAGGACAATCACAGGAGAGCCATAAAAGTGTTCAGCAAGGAGAGACTGACTTACAAAGAGATTAAAAGAGCTGTGGATGCATCAAATAAGTTTTAAGTAGGGGATGTGACAACTGTCTGCAAGTGTTAACAATAACATTAGAAAGGACAAAGAATCATTTCAATGAAAGAAAAGTTTACAGCTACAGGGAGTAGTAGTAAATTAAAAATAATGAAAACATTTACTGATCTAAAAAAGTACTTTTAATAGCAAAATCTACTGGAGTATAGGGTAGACCTGATAATCTGCTTAACCAACACTTCTGCTTGACAAATTCTCAACCCTTAAGAACCTAAAGGTTGTCACTTAAATACTGAAGACTTTCTGTTTTGGAATTTCTCCAGTGGAATATTCTATCCCTTGTTGGGGAAGTTTCAAACATTCTTCCCTCTGAAGCAACAAGTCAAGCCCCTTGCTCTAGCACCACCCCCAGGGAGTTTGGCTCCATAAACCAAACTCAAGCAAGCCTTGAGAGTCACCAATGCAGTGTTTTGCCTTCCCCAGCCTTGGATATGCCAGCAAATGCTCATGTCATAGCCAGCCAGGCTCACTTCACTGTTTTTTCACCTGAATAACAGCACAATAGATAACTACTGGGATCTGATTTAGAGGATGATCAAAATCTACACATGAAATGCACAGAGGAACTGCAAACTTGGTTATAACAATGCCTTTTGTCTTCGGAAATGCTCTTTTTTTCCCTACCGTACCTCAATGACAATTTTTAAAGGGTTCTATTTGTGTTATTCTATCAAACCTGCTAGTTTTTAAGTAAAGCAGTGGCTGCCTACTCTATAAAACACGAGCACAAGCAGTAAGTCCGCCGAAGGCCTGCTGCTGGCTGGCCAATTTCCACGTACCCTAATATGGTGAAGAAAATGTTTGACTGGAGCCCAGAGCAGAGTGCCAAATTTAACAACTCCACAGCGAGCAGAGTGCCACAGAGCCCTCTGCTTAGGCTCACTCTAACTCCAGCCTGCTGGTTAGGCAGTGAGTTCAGCCTACTGACATGGGCTAGACCATAATTGTACTTGTGCAAAGAGCCCAGAGCCTTTTGTTCTCCCTGCCCTGCCAGGGAAGGTTCAGGCTCGCTGCCCTACAAGGCTCTCAGGGACAGCAGCTCATTGGAGTGTTTCCCTTCTTGGGCTAAATATATTGAGGAAAGCCTGGGTATCCCGAGGATATAAAAACATGGACTGCATGAGGCACTTGGGTTTGTGTAAAGAGCAAGGTTTTCAAGGGCTCCAGCACAAGAATTCTTTTTCTTTCACTTTCTTCACTGTCTTTTTCTACTGCTAATGTACACATGAGAGGTTTCCCAATATCAAACCTATATAAAGGGCAGATATCTTCCTTGCAGTTCTGCTACTACTGCCCTTTATGAAACTTGGCAAGGTGCAGGCTGCTTACCTGCCTCTGAGCCCTCTGCAAAATAAACTTTGCCCACTTGTGTTATGTATGCCTCTGAGCCCTCTGCAAAATAAACTTGTGTTTATGTACTTGCATTTCAGTCTTCCAAATTTCACCGAGTTTAGGATTTTTGAAATAGCTAAGAGAAAGGGTGACAAAGTAGATGAATGACATTGAGGTCAGACTTCAAATTACACTTCAGTCTTCCCACTTATTCTCTTTTGTAATGCAACCAAAATCATTGCAAAGCCTGATAATAGAGATTTGTCAACAGAAAAGAAGGGGATTGTTGAGTTTCTATCCGTGAAACAACTCACTTTAGGCATTAAAAGAACAATGCTACCTTGATTATGCAAAAGGGTTAGCTGGCCTCTCCCAGATCATTTCCTATGAGATCATATGAAGACTTGGAAACAGAAGGGACTGGTTTCAGGAAGTTTGAAAGCCTTTTATGGATTACATTAACAAGGCACAGGCTGTTCCCTAAAACTGATTGTACATCAAATTCCATTGCAGCCACATGCCCTTGGTTGGAATGCTTCAGCATATATGATAGTACCAACAGCCACCAAAAAAAGCAGCAATTCTGTCATTTAATCCCTGTGTCTTTTTCCTTTCCTTTTTTTTTTTTTTTTTTTTTTGAGTACCTGGAATTAATTTTAATTTTTTGCTGTACAAATAGCATGCAACAGGTTACAGTGGGAAATCACTTTGGTTTTCAAAAGTTTCAAGTATCCTACAGAGTACAGATACAACTTTTTTACAGAGTTAAATACCTGTCTTACATCAGCAGAAATAAATGTTCAACTGCAAGATTTTGGAAGTATACCTAATAGCTGTTAGAAGTCAGTTTTACTTTTTCTTCTCTGGTAAGTACTAGCAACAAAAAAACCTTTGCACAAAAGCATATCAGTGTCTGAAAAATACTTTTCCTTGCTGTTTGAGGTGTCAGCTACTACCAAACATGTATTATTTAGTATTTACTACCAAGCATTTTCCAGTCAGTTCAGTTACTGTACATTTACTCTTGATACAGAAAATTAGAAAGCAAATGAGAAACTGCATTCCTTTTCCAAGAAATAGTGCTGCACATTTTCTGATTTTTTAGAATGTAGCAGGGTCCAGCAGACTCATGAGTCTGTAAAGACACCTCAAATTCTGTGCTTCTGTTTGGAAGTGTCACAGCACTTCTGGAGGCTCTGGCCTTCAGGCTCCTTAGCAAGGCTCCTGTCTCATTTGGGTTTCATGTTAGCTCTTTGGTGATGCATAAATTCCATGCTAAACTTCACAAGACCCACACTGTGAGAGACTGAGTTTCACTGTGGGAGGCAAACTGACCTGTTGATGGAATTAGATAACACTCACCTCTTCATTAGCAATGACACCACGCAGATTTAGCTTTCGGTGGACAGTAACTACATTTTCAAACAGCTTCTCCCTAAATTAAAATCTTCCCTCCTATTTACAGATGGGGGAAGAGAGGAGCACATAACTGAAATGCAGTTCCCTGTCCAAGCCCAGCACCTCTTGCAGCCCAGGTAAGTCCCTTCCCCGTGGGGTTGCACTTTCTCCTGCCACCTGACTGATGCCACGGCTGGAGAACAAAAACATTCAGCATGAACATTCCCCCCAGCATTAAACTGCCACCTCTTACTGGAAATAAAATACATTTTGGTTCCTCTTGGGACTGGAGAGAAGTAAGAGAGGAGTGAAAACCTCAAATTTATTATAATTATTTGCTATCTGTTTAATAATGGTGTTCTCTGTGCCAAAGAAGATGGAACAATTAAAAGACAACCACTGTCTTTGCTTAGTTTGGGAAATAACTGTCCCTGATACAATCTTCCAGGAATCCATCCTTAGAGCCTTGCCCATTGCTATTTATAACTGAGTAAATATTAGAGGATTCACATCTTTTGCCCTGAAAAAACAAGACCTTTGGCCTTAACATTTTTTTGGAAAGTGTTTCAGAGAAGGCTGTTGCTCTGCAGCAATGTTTCCTTCCATTAAAATTCCCTCTTAAAATATATGGCCCAAAGGAGGAACACTAGACCTCAAATATACCACAAATATGGACAAGTCTGCCTGCAGGCATTTGGAGGCTGGGAATTTGCCCAAAACATTATCCTTCAAAAATTAACCAACTCTCTGTCAGCGCAGTTAGCAGCCTCAAAAAAACCCCAATTTACTTTGACATGCCTTTGTCAGGGCAGCTCACTAATTGAATATTGCACTGTTTATCACTGCTTAAGGTTTAATTATTCCCAAGGACTGAAACTGGAGCCTTTATAGATCCACATGCAACTAAAAAGATGTGTTTGGGAGCCTCTGTTGCCCAACAAATTCACTTTTAGGTTTCTATCCTCCTGGCTTCAGCCCAGCCACTTCTTTCCCTCATCTGCTGACACAATCTGTGATAGCCAGGGACCAGAAGAGCAGGCAGGGTGACCACAGGAACTCTGTGCTCAGGACTTTGCTCTGCTTGGCCACTTAAACCTGGCTGTGAACATCAGAAATGAGAAAAAAGGTACTGAGGAAATAGAACTCAAAGGCAGAAACTCGCTAAAAGTGTATGCAGACAAAAGAGCTGTCAGCTCTGCCATGGGCGTGTGGGATTATCCTTTGTAAAGATAATTCCTTACAAACCTTGCCCTTACAGGACGAGTCAAGATCAGATCATGCAAACACAGCCCCTGGTAGTGACAGTCACTCCAGAGTGGTGCTCAACAGGCAGAGAAACCCTTCAAGGCAAGCCCTTTCCTCACCTCCTCATCAAGGTTGGCTGCTTCACTTAAGTTTTGAATCCTTTTTGTTTTCCTTAGTTTCCACTACTGAAACTCTGCGTTGTGTTACTATTTTACGTAAATGTTCCATCCTTTTCAATCAGTGAATTTGCTACACATGACATCATAACCTCCACCTGTGTAGCCAGAATGATGGAGTGTCCTCACTCACAGCAATTTGGGCTAAACAGCAATTATAAACCAAGTGCAGCCTGGGAACATTTATTATTATTACCATCATTGCTTAACAGGCCTCCTATCAAGTGCTGAAGCACCAATCTTTTGAAAGGCAAATTTTCTCCCACCTGGCAAGCAGAAGTTCTGTTACGTGTCCCTATCAAACTACAACCAGAACACCTGGGGAACAGAGAGCCATTGACTTCGCTGACACATTCAGCAACATCATTATCTTAATGACACATAATGGTCTCCATATTCATAACCTTTCACCAAGGGAAAGCCCAGTGTGGCTCTTGGGCTGACCTCATTACCTCAGTCTGTAGCCTGTGTGTGCAGAGATGGCCACATGTAGGGTTAATGACAGAGACACAAGAGTTCAACCTTCCCAAGGGAAAAACACCTCCTTCCCATTCAGGTCATTTCCAGGAACCAGGAGATTAATATGGAGCCACAACATGGAAAAATTTCTCAGTGTTTTAGAGAGCTAAATTACCATGCACATTCTTACCTATAATCCTTCCCATGCAAAATACTAAAAAAAAAAAAGGGAAGAATTGGGGTGGTGGAAAATTCCCAAACATACAAGTAATTTCTGGCAGTCAGTTTCATCAAGGACTACCAAATTGTCTTCCAAATCAGGCTGATCACAAACCCAAAACAACCTTTTCCCATACCAGACTCTGGGTTTCAAAGGAAGCTAATCTAACACTGCAGTGCAGCTCATGATAGAAATTGTCTCAACTGAACAAAATATAGCTCCAGAAAAAAAAAAAAAAAGAAAAAAAAAGGCATAAAAAGCCTATATCTCACCAGATATGATGCCCCTGAGCCTGGAAGATGCTGTCTCTTCAGCTCCCAAGGGATTCTTCGAGTAAGCCAATGGTTATCTGCAAAGACAGAAGTGTTTACATGGGGGGCTGAAGAGAGCACCCAAGGCAGAAAAGACTTTACAGTTAGATTGATCTAGAAAGCAAAACAGATCTTGATCCTTGCTGCAGATTCTAGATACAACTGCATCACTGACTAAACTGATTTGCTGCTCCTTTTCTTTTTCCAGTGACGACTCTGTGAGGAAGAAATTCCCAAGCAAGAAAGGACAGACTACTCTGCACATCTGAGCCCCCATTAGGGGACACAAGAGTGGCTTCCACTTGCAAGGAAAACTGCTCCATTCAGTTTTCCTGCTGAAAATGCTCCTGCTGCCATGACTGTAGCCCAACCACAGAGCAACGCAATCCTGAGAAAATCCTGGGAAGCATCAGCCACAGAACTGACAATTTTAATAGCCAAACTGCGCCAATTAATATGGAGCCAAACCTGATTATGCCCTCATTAATCACTTCAGAGGAAAAAAAAAAAATAAAAAAAACACTGAGGGAATTCCCTATTTCTTTTGGCTGTAGACCAGCACAGTTTCTTGATTGCTGGCTGCCTCCAGTCAAAGATGCAACAAACTTCTGGCTATTTGTGCATGGCTGCTGGATTGCATTTACATGGGTTTTAGTGACAGGTTGTTTGTCTGTCTGTGCGTGTACTTTGACTGCAACAGTGGTAGAACAGCCACCTTCAGGCAATGGCTGGGATAAATAATAATTTATTTAGCATGTGGTGAGAAAAAATTGCCTCTGAGCCATGCCTCAGGGGGAGAGCTGGAGGCAGCTCTTGGGAGAATAGACTCAGACCTCCAATTTGGAGGAATCTCAGCCAGCTGGGAAAGCTGCTCAGGGGGGTCTGGTGGCTCCCATCCACTTCCATGTACAGAGGCAGTAAAAAAGATAACCTTTTCAAATGTTTATGTACTCAGAAGACAAAAGGCTGAAATTGGAAGGTTCAGAGAAATTCTTTTACCTGTTAAACCAGGTGAAGAAAGATAGCAAAAGCAAGCTTGCTCCACAATCAGTGTTTAATTACACAAATGAGTTTACCTTTCCCACCTAATCAACACAATCAGCAGGAGGGCTCAAGAGTATTCATTAGACTCACTGTGTTAAGCAAGAGATTTGACTAAGCCCTGAAAAAAACACACCATTCTTTTGCATTCTTTTGTGCAATTTTACAGGATTTCTCCTAAATCCATAAGCAGTAGTATCAGGGGCAGGATTTGCTCATCTTAGAGAATTTTGAGGTGTTTGTTTCAATTTGATCCTGCCAGCCAAAGGGGGTTTTTGAAGGTAGCGTGTGATGAAATGAAGAGGGAGTGAAAGTCTCCTCCACACATGCAGCACTGTGCTCCACCATGGTTAAACACAACGGGTACCCTGTTGCTTTACAAAAACAACAAACACCTATTGCCCCAAGAGCTGCCAGGACTCAAAATCACAGCTGTGGCCAGCTGAGATGGCAGTTCCTCCAGGAAACGCCGTTCTGAACTTCCCAAAGCTGTATCACAGTAAACACTGAAGAACGCAGGTTTTCCCAGATCCTGGTGAGAGGAATGCAGGTCCTCTTTGTGCAATGCATAAATCCAGGTTACAGGACTATCTCAGCCTTAATAAAACTCCCATTAAAGTCAATTGCAGTTACGCATTCTAACCCAGAGAAAATCCAGACCTATCCTTCCATCAATAAAATGCCAAACTACCCCAACCACTAATAAAATCCAAGGACTGACATGCCCTTCAGGATTCATGTAACTACATGAAGTGAGCCAGGTCTTTCAAGCAGAAACTCTGCTTAACTTGCTGTAACTGTGAGAAAAAATGCCTCATCATTTACATCCAAAGAAGAAAATATAAATCCAGAGGTACAACAGAGTACAGTGAAACACCTTTAAGTTGTGTAACTTCCTGAGATGTTTTGCAGATAAAGCCCTGAAGGTGGACATCAGTGTTAATCAGAAGAACATCTTGTTTTCTTTCTAAGGCTTTCACTTAGCCTTGTTTCCTGTGATACCTTAAGACCAAGACGTTCCTGAGAGCTCTCATTCTCAGGGTACTTAAGTGTTCTCCTCACCAACCAAACAAGATTACTCACCTTCTGTAAGTTAGGCTCAGGTTTGTTGAGGCAGAGCCAAAACACACACACACACATATTCCTAACCAAGGACATGTTTTTCTTTCATGGGCTGTTTTTACTCTGTACTCCTAAGCACGGTACTAAAAAACTTTTTAAAAAGGAAATCATTTTGCCAAATATCTTCAGGAATGCCTTATTGAACCCACAAATATACTTCAGACCTTTTCCAACTCACACAACTCTATGATTCTATGATCTATCAAGTGAAATGCCGTGAATGAGCAAATGCTGACAACACTGAGCCAGAGGAATTTTTTAATCTACTTGCTGATATAATTTTATAATGTTTAATACCATATAACCTGCAAAATAGCCAAGTTAAGGGGCACCAATAACTAAAAAGCTTCTATAAAATTAATTTGTTTGGTTCATACTCAAGAAATCTCTGGATGACACACACAAAGGAAAGCTTGGACATCAGTGTTAATCAGAAGAACATCTTGTTTTCTTTCTAAGGCTTTCACTTAGCCTTGTTTCCTGTGATACCTTAAGACCAAGACGTTCCTGAGAGCTCTCATTCTCAGGGTACTTAAGTGTTCTCCTCACCAACCAAACAAGATTACTCACCTTCTGTAAGTTAGGCTCAGGTTTGTTGAGGCAGAGCCAAAACACACACACACACATATTCCTAACCAAGGACATGTTTTTCTTTCATGGGCTGTTTTTACTCTGTACTCCTAAGCACGGTACTAAAAAACTTTTTAAAAAGGAAATCATTTTGCCAAATATCTTCAGGAATGCCTTATTGAACCCACAAATATACTTCAGACCTTTTCCAACTCACACAACTCTATGATTCTATGATCTATCAAGTGAAATGCCGTGAATGAGCAAATGCTGACAACACTGAGCCAGAGGAATTTTTTAATCTACTTGCTGATATAATTTTATAATGTTTAATACCATATAACCTGCAAAATAGCCAAGTTAAGGGGCACCAATAACTAAAAAGCTTCTATAAAATTAATTTGTTTGGTTCATACTCAAGAAATCTCTGGATGACACACACAAAGGAAAGCTGAGACAATTATATTGCACTTAATTCTTAAAAGGAGCACTAAGTTCAACAAAAATGAATTTACATTTTTATTTACTTCATTATTTCTTCAACTTCCTATAGATCATTTCATCCCCATACTTACTTGCATATTAATCAACTAATTACCAGGTGGGAGAAACTGAGGTTTGAGTACCAAACCCAAACAGTTGTGGAAATACTGTCTTTCTTTCATAACTTCATATCTAGAGATAGCTACTTCTAAACAGAGCAGTAGACCGTTTAGCAATTTATTAGCAAAATAAATTATGTTTTTTCCATTGCTCTTTTCCAGTGGGAAATTCTGTTCTCTGTAGCAAGGGGAAATGATCATTTCCAGAAATGTTTCTCACACAGGGCAATCCTCATGGCCCTGTTCTGTGGGATTAAGTATGGGAACACTTAGATGGTAAAGCCTGCATTAGCAAGCAAAACCAAAAGCACTGAAGGCTACCTATTTCCAATCTACTGGAAAAAGCTTGATCCTGCTTTTCATAACCTAAACAAAACCAAATGCCTTCTTTCATTGCAACACCCTGAAAATGGCAAAGCCTGTGAAGTTTTGTTTGACCAAAGTGCTGAGGACAACTCTCCCCATTATGGCACAAACATTTAAAAACCTGCAGAAACCAAACCAGGATCTCAGAGCATCTTTGGAGCCCTGGCTATTAAAGGGCTATTAAAGCAGGGGGCATGAAAAGCAGCCAAAACACCCATTGAAACCATATCAAATATGGCACTGATTCAGAGGAAAGCATTAGATGTGCTGAGTTTCCCTGCTTCCTGCAATTCTGGTTGCAGAAGTCCCCAGGGATTACTTGCCCTGGTTTTATTCAGCCCCAGGATCACAAGACATTACAACCCAAGCAGATCTGGGCTGCAGACATTTTAAAGGAGGCAAATGGCAAAAAAAGAAAAAAATCATCTTTCAGTGCAACCAGAAACATCATTCTCCATTTACAATCACCTGCAGAGGCAACACGAAAACCACCACCCATCACAGCCAGCAGCACCTCCTTGGCGTCCTTACAGCAAACAACCCACACATCTACAAAAGCACATCTGAAATTCTCTACAGGGTCATCCTCAGATTCAAATTCCCAACTCTTCCAGCTGACCAGGCTGAGGACTGAAATGTGACAGAAAGGAGTCACAACTTACGGACTTCTCATGTACTCCAGAAAATCTCCCTTAAGGTGTCTCTTTTCATAGGACATAGTAAGAAAGAAAATTCTGGTGTTTCAGCAAGATCACTTCTTTTACACTTTCATTTTACCTACAAAAATAAGTCCCTGAGTTTCTCCTCTAAGAGCACTCAAAAACAACCCAAAGCAGTTTTTTCTGTTACTTGAACTAGGCCACCAGTTGTTTTTTTCACAGTACTTTTCACGACTGCTGAAAAAAGCACAGTTAGGCACAAGCCTTGCTCAAAGTACAGCTTTAGTCCCTTTCATGACTCAAACATGAAGCTGAATTTCTGACAATTTGTGTTAACAACAATTTGCTGACAACCCAAGGTGTGATATTCCATTAGGTAACAAGGAAAACAGCAAGGCAGGTTGTGTTGTTTCCTTGTCAGCATCCAAAAGCACAGTGTGCATGTGAATGCTGCATGTGCAGACAGAACCCTCTTTTAAAATCTTGGTTTAGACATTTTTGGGTAATGCTTCCACCACCCACCTGTCTATCCTTCCTCTAATCAATTCTGGAATCAATCATCAACATAAACATTGGCATTTAAATTTTTTGAAAAAAGGCTTTTTGAGAATCCTTTAATCCCTCCTTCCAAAGAAGGTCATGTCCAGTTTTACTTATTTTTTTTTCCCCCCCAACATTTTTCCTCCATGTTTTTCTTTACAGGAGACCAAAAGATAGAGATTCTGTACATTTTTGTGGGACAACTAAATTGGGCAGACATCTATTTCCTCAGCCAATATCAGCAGTGAATTTATAGCTCAGAGAAAACTCTGAAGAGACAGGGGTTTGTGGGACAGAGGTTTTATTTGGTTGGTTTTTTTTTTTTTTTCCCTTAGACCTGAAAAACTCTTTTGACAAGTTTGTCACAAAGAAAAGCAGAATTTAAAGCCTCATCTGCTCTGAGGGGTCTCTGGTACCCAGTCAGAGCATGCTGAGCACTCACCTACACTCCAGACCCTGAGGTGATTAACTCCAGCTTTGGTACACACCACAAACCTGCTGAGTATTCCCTTGAAACAATTGGTAGTCTATGTCATAAACCACATCATTTTTATTCCACCACTCATTTTCTTAACTTAGTTCTCTTCATTTTCAATGTGTGTGGATGTAAGGAACAAAATACGAGCCAAACAACTTTTCACCCAGACTGAGACTTTGCTACAAGGTTAAAATTGACCCTTTTTCAAAAAAAAAAAAAAGTTTTTGAAACAAAGGTTTTCTGACAGGCATTGGGAGGACAATCAGAGTTCTATAAGTGGGAAATGTACTGAGCGTCAAATACTGAATTTTGACAAATGCTGTGTTGACAGCACGCACACAGCACAGCTTCGTGACAGGCTGAGAGTTGGATGGGACCGAAGGTTGCGTGGCAGTGTGAAGGCACAACACAATCCCAGAGCTGTCAAGGCCACACATTTAGAGATAAACCCAAGATAAGGCAGCAAACAACCAAAAAACTGTGTGTCAGAAACATGGGAGAGAGGAAAACAGAAACAACATTAATTAACAAAACCTTAACCCCAAACCCCAAAACTGTAAAAAGTTTATTTTGAGATATTTTTAGTTGAAATATGTTTGGGAAAATGTTGGAATGAGCCACTTGAATAAAACACAGTACCAACAAATAATACTGCGTCTTTTTCATTTGGTAGGAGTCCACTTTATTCCACAGATTTTGAGATGTGTTTAAGACTCTATAGGTTTGGTATTACGTCAATGACTGTTCATAATGAAACTCCAGGCAGTAGCAAAAAAAGATGTAATGATAGCACCACCCAAGATAGGGATACGGGGCCCTTTGAGCAGATTTACTGACAGGAATGTTGAGCATGGGTTAAAACAACAGAGTTGTCTGGCTCACCTGTGCATGCTAAAATGTCAGGTGACAGGGCACAAGCAATGCTATTTCTTGAATCTCTCTTATGAAGTTAACCTAATTCTAGCCTTTGCTGGATTTCTCAAAAGATTTGTCATTTGCTACAGCTCTATGATACTGTCAGCTGTTTTAAAAGTATGTTTCCTGTTTTCATATCCCTTCTATCTCCTTAGGGAATAATATTTTGATGGTTTTAGTGACATGTTGGGTGTTATTTGGACTGGGAGATCAGTGTCCTTCAAAGCACAGCATGACACCGTGCACAAAACACTTGGCTGGCATCAGCTCCAGTTTGGTGCTGTCACAGGAATCATTTTTCTTTTTTTGTGCTTCATTTTGTCAGAGTGACAAAAGGGAAAATGATGCCAAACTCCTCTGTAAAGAACTTAGAGATAGACACAGAATAAGCAGTGCTTGATCATAAAGCCACTTGACACTATAGAAAGAAGGTATCTTGTAAAGAGCTCTTTAAAAATAAATACCAAGAAAGCCTCTTGACACCTTGCAGCTAACACAGGATTGACAGTAACTCAGAATCACCACCTATTTTCTACAAGTAGATAACCTGAGTCTGGGAGAGATGATCTGCTGGAGTCCAATACAATATAAAGAGGCAATCTTTGTATGGGAAATTTTACAAACTCCAAACTTCACTGTAACAACACTTGCTTTGGGACTAAAAGAGAGTTTGATATAATATCTCAAGCTGCTGCTTTCACAGTTGCCCAAGAAATAATTTTGATTAGAGCTGTTCAGTTTTGTGGTTTTTATGCCAGAAGTAGATAAAGCAAAACAATGCAGAAAACCCGAGTTTAAAGGGAGACTTTAGAACAATATATTTGAAGAATCACCTTTGAAAACACAGGACAGGACTGTGTTGTTCAAGACATGAATAATCCCAGGCTATTTGAGGAACAGGATAAAATGAAAGGAACAAATGAGCTGTTGAAAGTGAACACAAGGATGTCACCTCTGGGTCACCCAGTGGTCCATGCCCCAGGCATCAGACAGACCTGAGCTCACAGCAGCCTCTCCCTTCAGGGTCTTGACAGCACTGAAGAAATTCACACCCAAGAAGGTGCTTCCACCCAGTGGAGCTGCTCCTCACCTCTGGAAGGCAGGGAAGGCCCAGCGTGGGTGCTGCAGCTCAGGCTCCCACAGAATTCAGCTCAGAATTCAATTTTATGTGTACATAAAAGCAAGCACAGAAACAAACTTCTGCTACAGAAACGTGTATGGATGTGCATGAGAACAGAAAGGAGAACGCAGCAGACCCCATCTTTTGCTCTTCAAAGGAGACACTTAATTTTGGTTAAAAACTGATGTAAGACAGAAGATATGAATCCCCTGCTAAGCTTACAATTAGTGCCTTGCTGTTTTGTGCAGCTGAACAAAACTATCTTTACATGATTTTTTTTGGAATGCTTTTAATGATTTTGGCTGCCTGTATTAAGCTGCTGCAACATTTGACTTCCAGGGTAATGACAGCCAGGTCTAAAATATCCTAATCAGACATCCAAGAATCAAGGCCTTTCAAAAATAACTTGGAAAAAAACCCTACCCTTTCTTTTGGCATCTTCTCTTTGACCAAAAGCGTGTCCACTTGCCAACTTAAGGAGAAATATGAAAGAACAAAAAGGCCCTTGACCTATAGCCAGACTATTGTTATGCATTCCATGACTGTGTGACAGTGTAAAACATGGATTTAACAGGACTGGCTGGGAGCTCTCTATTATGCATGCACACTCATTGTGGTGATTTTTATGAGGTTTTTTGTTCAACTCATTCATTTCTCTCTAGAAGAATGCAGCAGTTACATGAAAACTCACCAGTTTCTGTGCAGAGTTCTTCCCCCTGCCAACAGTGACAAGTCAAAATCAGCAGGTCTGAAATATTTCTCTGTTAGAATTACTTGATGCTGCACTGATTGATGCAGCATTCAACTGGAATCAACCCAAAGCATCAGGCCTACCAAGATGTGGAATAAAAATGCTCTGCATTTGTGCCCTAAACATTCACACAGGATTCACAGACATGAATTAGCCAAGGGCACTGGACATCCAGCAAGCTGGTGTATTACGGCCAGAGTTATTGCTAAAAACAGTCAACAGCCAGAAAATCAGCAAGTCTGCCAGACCTGAGGGCTGCAGCTGGATAGGAGAGAAGCTTCAGCATCAGTTTCAGCAGGGCCAAAAAATCAGCATCTGTTTCTTACACACTAACTTTCACTTTTCTTAGAAATCACTAGAATGGCTTCATTTCTTGATTTAAAGGAATCAAATGCTTATTCCAACCATATTCTTGAAATCTTTTTATATGTATATAAAGAGCCTGGTTGCCAATAAAATCTATTGCTAAATCTAAGTTCTGTGGTGCTTCGTAGGCAAGCTGTTTGATGATCTGATCCAAAACTCACTGAAAGCTTTCCATCAGGCTCTTCATTGTGTGGCTACCAAAAACAAGTGCTGCTAAATTACACCCTGACATCTTTGTTTCTGTAAAGCATCCAGAGCCATCCCTGTCATGGAATGAAGCTCAAGGACTTCCCTGCTCTGTGGAGCCTCAGACTCCAGCTTTATTAGCCTGACAACAGCTCCTTGGAGGACTTCTTTCCATTGGAAGTTATGAAAATAAATGCAAAATATATATGCTTGCACATCATAAAAGTGAGGTTTTGTTTCATTTTAGACTATGAGATTAAAAAAAAATTCCACTATGAAAAATAACATGGAACTTACAAACCCCTGAACAATAAAGGGTTATGCACTATAGAGCTGTTTCTGGTGAGCCTCTCTAATAAAAATGAAAAAGGCATCAAAAAGTACCAAGTCAGCATCTCTGATATTTGTAAATGTCTCTGTACCCTTTCTGAAGCAGCAGTTGGATATGTTAGTGTTGTATTCCAGCTGACAGGAAAAGACCCCAAAATCTTGTCAGGTAATTAACCCACTAGTCATGAATCAGGTTTCTAATTTGCCCTCTCCCATTTCAAGAGTAAATTAAGATCAAATCTTCATGATCACTGTGCTTCAATTTTGGTAACCCAAGTGATACTTCCAATGAGCTTTAGCACAAAACTCACCTTTGGAAAGATCTTGGAGACCTTTCAGAGGAAGTGTTTTCACACATGATTAATTAGTAATGACACTTCACCAAATGTAAAAGGGCTCCACATTATTCCTTTTTTTTTTTTTCCAATCACCAAACTAACCATGTACTTGAGAGGGTGGGATCATCCTTAATTTCTGATTCCCAAATTTCTGAGGATATTTACCAAGTGTCCCGACAAAACTCTTCATTATGTTGCACACCCACCATGGCACCAAATTACTTTCCCCAAATGATCAATAATGTGCCAATATTGAACTGTCTTACCTCAAAACCAGTGGAACTTATATTTATGTTATAATATATATTTTATATATATATATTCTTCTATAAATGCTAGCAGTTCAATGAGAAGGAAAGCACAATTTCAATACATAATTATATCTCTGTTTACTACACAGTGATGGTCTGCTCAAGAGAAACTTGCATTCTCTGCTTATACACTGAGCTATCCCTTAGCTCAAGGTACAATGACAGCTTTTCTTTCTTCTTCTTTTCTTTCTTTCTTCTCTGCTTTTAAGCCACCACAGACTGACTGCTGATTTTCATACTGGCTCTCTACAAGTGAGAACTTCCTGCACTGCAAGAAAAGGTCTCTCTTGAAAAATGAGTTCTTGCTGAACTTTGTACAGCAAGAATCTCCCAACAGGCAATAGAGCATTTTCAAATTCCAGGGCCATGAAAGGGTTACAGCCATTATAACCATTCCAGGGTTATAATTGTGGCTCCATTTCTCTGTGTTATAATGAACCCAAGACAATGAAATCTCCCCCTTGGCAGGAAGGACAGGACTGCCCGTGGCTGAAGGAGGATTCCTCACTGCTGTCCCAGCTCTATGTCCATGCAAAACAGAGCCCAGCTGGGCACGACAGAAACAGCACCAGCAATTCACAGCAGCAATTGTCAGTGTGAAACAGCAAAGGGACACTCAGCCAGAGAGGATGAAGCCACTCTCACTCCCCTGCAGCCCTGGCAGATGAAATAAGTCACACAAGGTGGCCAGCAGAGTTAAAATTCAGCTGTTCCTGGTGTCAGAGCTCAAGAAGTGGACTCCAGGAGACCTCTCTGCTTGGTGCCTGCTCCTCCAGGGCCATTCCCAGCAGGTAGCAAAGTGCAGAGCCAAGGAAGGGCAACCCAACTCTTGTGTTCAATCACACCCAAAAGGCCACCATCATCACAGCCATCAGCCTCAGATTTCAAATCTTTTTGAAATTTTATCCTGCCAGAGGATACAGAGGAAAATTTGAAGGGAATGATGGCTCTGCCAAACTGTAGGCAGTACTTTACTCATCAGATAACCCTTTCAAATCTCTTTGTTATTGAAAGGTCGGGAAAGGAAAAAAAAAAAAAACCAAAAAAAAAACATTTAGGCAGCTTTAGTAGTACAACTCTGCTTCTGCTGTCTTAGAGATGTTAATGTCACACATAAATCTCCATGTTTTACTAATAGCATCATATATCTTCCCAGGCATTTCTAATTCACCCCTTGTTGTGCTATCTATGTACTTTATCACACAGGGTTACTCTCTGTCAGGTATTAATATTAAGACACTGTGCCCTGTCTTTTGTAGGAAAGTACATGCTCTTATCTAAATTGCTGAGACTAATAACTTGAAATATTGTCCCTGCAAACATACTTGAATGGTGTATATTCAGATAACCAGAGCTTTTTTTTTTTTTCCTTCTCCCCTTCCCTCCCAGTGAGTGAACATAAATTAAGTCTCCACAGGAATTAACCCAGGAAAAATCTGCTTTCCCAATTTGGAGGCAGGGAAGGATGCTGTCCTGTACCAGGTAACTCGTGTCCCACCTGACAGGGACCACACCCCACACCAGGCAGGACTCCCAAGGGTGGCACAGTCCTTTTACTCCCCAGCAAACCCCTGCCTGCAGAAACAAGAGCTGGGAAAGTGAGCTGCTTTCCCCCTGGAAGTTTCTTCTTTGCAAGTAAACATCATTGTACACAGTCCCTGTTGCTTAATCCCTCTGGTGGGCTCTGTGCCTTGGAACTTGGATACCTGACAGCTGTTTTCCACTGATAACTGGCCTAAGGATGCCCCCTCTGCTTATTATTTCTTTGATCCAGATAAGCATTTGGTTGTTTAATCAATCACAAAGCTAAAGCAGAAAGAGAGAACATTGAAAAGCCTTACAACCCCACATACTTAATTTAGCCTAAAAGTAATTTCTGGTTAGAAAGGGAAAATTTAATTAACTCTTCTCTATAAAAATGCATAGTAAGATGTGTAGCAAGATCTTACACATTCCTTTGAAGTTTGTCATACATTCTTGAATACCTTTGACAGCCTAAGAAGTTATGTGTCTGCTTCTGATTAGATAATTGAAATAAATCTACACCAAATAAATTCAGATCTCTTAAAATAAACTGCAGAGGTACATGAACTTCGTAAAACACATGTAGTACTTCAACCAAAAGGCATTTCTGAAAAAAAAACAGCTATCATGAAGGAATTTATTTCTTTATTTTTTTTCATGCATGGGGTCTGCAGCTAGTGTCCAAATTTTAATCCAGCCTTAATTCCAGTCAGTACCAACTACTGTTACATGAACTGCAAACCACTGCAGCAGAAGCAAATCATATCTTTTGCACTTACTACTTTCTCCACTTCACACCTATCAGTTAAATGCTCATTAAAAATGACAGATAGCACAGTGTCAGTCACTTGGAGCAAGTGACTCCAAGTCCAGCAAATATTTGCCTGCTATTTCAACACTGTCAAAGCACTGAACCTGTAGAGAAGAGCACTGCTCCACTTGGTCCATTTCAATTCACTGCTTCCAACCCAACAAGCCACCAACCAAAGCAGGTTGCAATACTGTTTTGGCCAGACTACAAAGCCTGGAAAGGTGTGTGTGTGTATATGTATGTAATTACATATACTACAATGCAATGTAGTACATAGACCCAGACATATTACATAAAATGGAATAAAATTGCCTGTACTGCTTGGCAAGGAGAACAAGGAGAATTTGAGAGTACAACTGGGTAATAACTGGTTAAAGCCATGCAGCTACCTGAGACTCAAACAGAGCACACAGACATCAAAGCTTCCCAGCAAGCTGAGAGTGACCACACAAACCTGAGTCATGCTGAGCAGATGGATTTTATCAGACTTATCAATCAGGCAGCCCTGCCAGTCATTGTGCAATGCCCTGCTGAAATCACAAAGAGGATGACACACATGGGATTCCTGATGGAGCATCTTGATAAAAATCCTCATAAACAGTTTACAGCAAGATGACCAAACAGACACAAGAGCATGCTGCAGTCTCAGCTGTGTGACAGATCCTGCTAAAAATGCTGAGATGGTATCACATTGCATGCAGCCAGGAAATTTTTTGGCAACACATTCTCCATCTCACAGCCATGGGGAGATAATATTCCCCTTGTCCTTGATCCTGGGACACAGTCAGATCCAAAAGGAGGCAAAGAGAGCAAGTTTAGGCAGTGGGATAGCACAGAGCAAGGGCTGCAATCACTCAGCCATCTCTCTGCACTGCTCAGGAGCAGGTCCAGTCCAAAGCACAACTGGTGATGACAAGATAAACGCACTTGTAGGATATCCCAGGCCACCAGCCCTGCATGAAGGTACATGAAGTCATGGAGGTGATGAAGTGCCTGACATTTACAGGGAGACCTCTGAATATGGTGATGAAAGATGCAGCAGAGAAGCCTCTGCAAGCACTCATTTGGAAATGTAACTTCGAGTCACAAAACAGCAAGTTAGAAACGTGTCCTGGAATCTACTGAGAAGTCAAGACTCAACTCATGGCCAGAGAAAATGGAAGCAAAAGTACTGAATACACAAAAAAGATGAAAAATTCTACATTGAACCTGGGTCTGTCTCAAACTAACCCAAGTATTCAGGTGAAAATTTCCTTCTAAAGCCTCATGTGGTGGCAAATCCACCTTCTGTTACTTTCCACGAGGCTCACACTGAGGCAGTTAACCACAGTCAGAGCAGAAGTCTGATACTCTGCCATGGTGTGTCCCACCCAGGACATCAACTCTGGAGCTCTGACCCAGGGCCAGAACCATAGAAACACATTAAACATTTTACCCTGTACATATTCTAATGCTTTTCAATTAAAAAAAAAAAAAAAAGAAAGAAAAATCAGAATGCCCCTAGATTTCACCAAAAAAAAAAATAAATAAAAGTGGAGCTACAACCAGACCTGTCACAGAAGACAGCAAGTCAATACTGCCTACATACAGTTTACAGAAGAATACAAGACAAACCTTTGTTACAAAAAGACTGATGAGGAGTAGGAAGATCGTGTGAATAACCATCAAAAACTTCTGGAGAGCAGAGAATTATATCAAAATATACATGTAACATCATGCCTTGCACTACTTTTTTGCCCTCAGGACTTTAAAGTGTAGTTATTTGCTTTTGGGGCATTGAAATACATGGAGAAGGGGATGGGAGTGGATTTTCCAGTCACTTTTTAACATCAGATATGTGAAGTGTCCATGCTAAACAGGAAAAAATTATTTTCCACCAGATGGAGCAGTGCCACAATTAACAAAATTGCCACTACTAGTCTAAAATATACTGAATAACATCACACCTAAATTGAAACACAGCAGCCTTCAAAACCTGTGTTAAACAGTTTATCACCTCCAGCAGTGCCCAGAGCTGGTATTTCTGATTTCATTCTATGATTGTATCATTCCAATCACCTACAAATCTACTGTTCATCCATTCCTTTTCCACAGCATTATTTCAGACTGGTTCTTCAAAAACCTGCACCCATCTTCCTTGTTTCTGTCTGTCCTCTCTGTCACTCCTGACAGCTCTGCCCTCCTTCTCTCTCATCTCAAACTTGCAGCTCCAATACCATCTTCATTTCTTTCCCTCACATTTCCTCCCAATTTCACGTCTCTTGCTAATTTCTACTGTCATGTCTCACGATTCTTTTCTCTTAGCCCTCCTCAAGAATATTAATGTAAACCTGGGGGAGAAAAACATCACAAAAATAATAATCAAAAGACTCTAAACCACAGAACTCACAAGATTTTCTGATTCTTTGAATATCTGCTTTACTTTACAACCTTCTCTGTTCCTTGGCTGTATAAATGCCACAGAAGAATTAGTCCTCTCTTTCACCCACACCCATTTTCTTACCATATCACACTTTAAAAAAAAATACCAAAAAACTCATCCCCCTTGGCTTCTGCACAAAAGTAAGCATGTAAATATCCTAAAAGGAATGCGGCTTGGTTTTCTAACTCAGGTCCACATTGTCTTATAAAACTGTTGATCAGCTGTCACTAATTTGATCTCTTGATAAATACCTAGTGGAAGATATTATTTCTTTATTCCTAAAACTCTAAAAACAAAACTAGCACGGAAGGTACAGATAGCTCAAAGTAAATTCATTGCATTCTGCATAAGTTACACATAAAGAAAGCATTAAATAAAATTTTCTTGTTCTGTTATGTCACTGAGGTGCCTACTGTCTACTGCCACATTTAGTGACACAAGAACACATTTAGTAACTATATTATGATTAATTATCAAAACCTTGATCACCTTCTGGAGATACAGCAGAGCAGTACATCTCACTTATATCATCTCATTTTTCTCCAGTGGATGTGAGTCAATAACGTGAAGTTAAATCTACAACAAATTCCAGCCTGAAAGAACTGGAATTCAGAAAAGAAAGAACCCATCCAGAAAAAGCCTCTAGAGTGTGTGCCTTGCTGGTTATCCCCAGCTTCTGGTTCTTAATGCATGGGACCTCAAAAGCCATTTTGCAGCAGTCCAACAACAGCCTTCGTATTTGGTCTGTAGGAGCTCATTTTCCACACATTTTATTTTGTGTTTCTTGTCTTTGCAGACATCTCTGGATCACTTTTCTGTGACAGCTCCAGACAGGCTCAATAGCACAGTTTATTAACCTTGTAACAAAGTTATTCCTCTTGGAGCTTTAATTAACCAAGCTCAATACTCCTGCTGCAATAGATTTGCACTTAAGGGGTGATCAGAAAATTCCAACTTTGTGTAGTGGGACTTTTGACCCTGTGCACACATAATCTCCAAATGAGTTTTCAGATAGAACTCGAGGGGACTTCTGAACTGCAAGGAAGTGAAAAAAAACCCAACTGTGGGCTCTGGGACATAAGGCAGATGTCACATTTTCTTACCACCACCAAGAGAAGAATCAACCAAACATTGTTCTTCCTGCAGTTCATCACCCTGAGCATAAAAATGTGTCTCTAATTTACTTGTCTGGTTTCAGATTCCAGCTATTGCAAAGGATTTTCTCTGCTAGAATCACAGAGCCCCTTAGTAGCCAATATCTGTCCCCAAGGAGGTACCAAGATTTGATTTTTATTAGAGCCTTCTACATTGTTCATACACAGAACATACAGTCCCTCATTCCATTTTTCTTGTTCCTTAATATATGATTTTGGTTTTGGCTGCATGACAACAATTTATCTGAACAGAGCCACTTAATTGAATGATACAGATTGCACTCTGCAGCTGCCTTATCTTCATCACTGCTCACTGTCCCCCCACCCTCCTGATCCTGGTATCCTCTGTGCTTTTTATCTGAATTCTAAGTAGTAGCAGCTGTAATATCACCCAGTAGTCACTCTCCTTCACTTCTGCTCCTCACTTCATATTTTTTCCCCGAGTTTGCCAGTTCTGGAGCTCTGTAATAACAACTGTTCAAAGAGACCAGCGTGCCTGATACACGTTTCCCAAAACCACGTTGGAATTCCACAGGGACCATCTGCACAAGGATCACCAAACTGACAGAGGGGGCCAGGCCTCCCCGGCTGACCCATTCCTCAGGGATAATCCCAGAGGAGCTGGGGTATTTTCATGTTGCAAAGGCGTGTTTATGGGAGTTACAGGTTACAGGAGTACAGGCACAGTATATTCTGTTGACCTTGGAAATGATCCCACCATTGATTTTATGGACAAAGCTTCCAGGCCCTGCTTTTCCCACCACCCCCACACTGTAAAAACCTTTTTCAGTAGGGGACCTGGGTAAGGACTTTTTTTTCTCTCCTTGTTACAGTGTGTTTTCTTCTTTTTCTAATTAATTGTTTCAGAAATTTGAAAATACGAGCTAGATAAACAGCAAGATTTTTAGGTATGGGACAGGGCAGACCACAGAATTTCCACAACCTCAGAGAAAGTTCAAGGAATCTCTAAAATATCATTCTTGCATGTAATTTGCAAGAATGTGGATAAATGCAAATATTTGATAAGTACTTGTATTTTTCCCTAAGGTTTCAAACACAACAATGAAACTGGAAGCCTGGAGAACTTGGAGCATTCCCAGTACCAACTGGACACTCTTAACCTCTAAACTCCCCACTATATAAATGTGTCATGGGCTTGCTGAGTAGATGTTTATATGCACTTCCTGATTCAGTGCTAACTTTTTCATTACTGGAAAAAAAAACACCAAAAAAACAGAAGCTCTCTAACCCCTTGGGAATGATTTTCCATTAAGGAGGCTTTAGATAGACTATGTTTTTTCAGATTTGGAAAGAAAACCCAAATGAATGTGTATTTTGAGTATCTTTACTCATTTTACAATAACAGTCCAGGGCTGTATGGCTGGAAAAATTTGCAAATTTATTTTTACTAATCTACCTCATGACACCTGATGATGCTTTGCACCAATGGAACACGATTTCCTTAGACAGGACCCTGACAGTTTTTCACTTGCTCCCACAAACAGTTGTTATAAATGAGCAGCCCTTCCAATAGCCTGCATAAAAAAGGCCAACCATTGTGTGAGTATGAAGCCTGCACAAATCCCTTCCCACTTCCTAACAGCTGGGCTCTTTCAAGGCAGGAGAGAAGTCTGATAAAAGCTCCTGTTTGGGCTATTTCTTCCAGAAAGCAAATTAATTTCATTACAACACTGCTCATCCAGTACTTCCAACAAGCCAGCTTCCAATAAATTCTATTTTTCAAGAAGCATAACATGAAAGATCATGCCAAGTACTGGGGTAGCTCACCATTAGCATGTTTTGTCATGATAGAAATCAGAGGACATGGGACAACCAGGAACTGAGTACAAGACTAGAAGCTTCTTTTTATTACTGCCCTAGACTTGACAGTAATGGAGAATCATTGCAGAAAGAATTAAAAACCTAAAAAGACATAGGAAGGACAGCAGTAAATCAGCAATCTAAAATAATTCAGCAGATGCTGTTTTAAGGAAATATTCCAGATCACAGCATTCAGGAAAATTCTTAGGTGACCGGATTTCGAAGGGAGGATAAACTGAAGGAAAAAAAGAGAAATTAAGACATGAGTTGGTGATTTAAGCATCCCCATCTGGACCAGTATTCTGTCTTTACTTATTTGACTACAGCCAGAGTAAACTGAGTTTTAAAGCATGCATCTGGATTTCTACCAGTGAAAGCTAAAAAAAGAATGTTTGCTCTTCTGAAGTGTGATCTCTGAAAAACCCTGACTTCACTTCCAAAATGCCACTTCACTTTAACTGGTCCATGCTTTTAGTGGTGCTTTCAGGAATAACAGTATTAACTTCAGCTGGCTCACAGTGACACCTTCACATTTAAAAACCTGTACCAATCACCTATCAATCATTCACTGCAGCCTGTTTGCTTTAGATTTTCTTTATCCTGCCAGCCACCATCGTGCAATTTCTCAACACCTAGGGAAAAGAAATATCTCAAGGAATGAAAGTCTCAGATAATTGAATATGTTTAGCCAAGTGCAGAATTTGTCCAACAAAGGCAGGTTCAGCATTTAGAAGAATTATTCCATGGAAACAAGAAACAGTAAGTTGCTTCAAAAATGAAGAAGCCAGATGTCCTATACAACCAAAGCCATGTCTAAGTATATGCATTATAATAAACTCTCTTCTCTCTCTGGGGGACCTTGAGTTTGTGTCGCTGTTTCACAGCACTACAGGTTTCAGTCTTTCAGCAGAACATTGCAAACACCCCCAGTGAAGGTGACTGTGAGAGGTCACTCCAGCATGACAAACTGAGTGAATCCAGGGCTGATGAAAGATGCTGGGGATGAAATCCTCGACTTAGAAAAGGTTACAGCAGACACTAAGCAACACAGATTCCATTATGCTTCCCTAAAGACACCACTAAGTCCTGAGCAGTAATCTACTAAAGATTAGAATGACTATACACAGGTGTAATGGGAAAATATGTCTGCAGAACTGAAGAGCATTTCCGGAACACTGCTGGAATACATTGCTTTGTGTGCCTTCAATCACTGTGAAGCTGTCAGACAGCAAGAACTCTCAGTAATTTCTGACTTCAGCTGGATCTGACCTTAGAATTCTACATCACACTGTGCCTTTCAGTGCCCAGAACTTCAAGTCATCTAGTCTCATTTAGCAGGTCTCTCTGCAAATGAATCATCAAGTAAAGGTAAGGAACCCAATTCAAGTTGAGTATCCAATCAAGTATCTAAGCTCCTGGTACGTTTTAATAATTTTTATTTACCCTTATTACTTTTTCAAGATCAAGGGTCATCAGAAGACAAAAAACTCAGGAAATTCTTTGGCTAGTGAGAGCTCTTGTTTCAAATGCAGAAGAAAAAAAAACCACACGCACACAGCTTCCACATTATTGAATGTGCTACACTTCTTTATTGCTGCTCCTGGATCTTAAGGATTTGCTCCTGCTTTAGCTGAAGCCAACACAACACAGTGCAAGACAATTGCCCCTGTCCTTGTGAAATGGCTCCAGTGTAGTCCAGCTTCACCCTCACTGTGCAAAAGGAGAAAGAAAATGTTCTAGAAAGAGAATATTCACCTCATGGCAGAGAAGGGCACACCTTGACAAGCAGCACTGGCTGAGCTCAGGGAGGCTGGAGCAAGCCACCCCTGAGACCCTGTTAAATTCTCCCTGTAACTCATTCCACCACTGGCTTTCCATGCCTCCCACCCCTGAGGTAATGAATGGATCGATATGTGGCATTTAATTCAAATCTATTTCCCACAGGAGTTGTTTTCTCCTCTCATAAGATAAATAATTCCACAGTGGTCAATCTCGCTCTGTGTGCAAACAGCACCACCCCAGCCTCCCCAAAAGAATTATCTGACAACACCTAAGTGGATTAAGAAAGACTTCCAGAGACAGATGAAACCTCTCAGGCCAACACACACATCCATGGTGGGGAAGGGTGGTCCTCTGAGGTTTTTAATTACCAGCAGCTGCCTCCACACTGCAGTCAAGCATTTTGAACTGCATCCCTTATCAGCTTCAAGCCACTGTTCATTGAATCAAGGACAGACATCTAAGGAGGAAAAATATAAACATTCCTCCAAGTTGTTGTTTTGGATCTTTTTAAATCAATTGAACCACAGCAGTCCAAAATATCTATTTTAATAGTAGCAACACAGCAAAATATCTTCAAGATATTTCTATGAAGGAAAAACAATTAGAAATCTACAAATCTAAATATCATTTGTTTAACTTTTTAACACACCACATAACCCTATTAGGCAGTGCATACTGCTGTGTATTTACAGTCATACTTATTTTTAAGACACTCAGCCTGACAAACATTCTTATTGCAGCTCCTTCTTACTTTAAGAGTGCTTGGTGTCTTTTACAAGTCACATTTCTGAGGGGACAGGCAAAAGGAGAGTTCACCAACCAACAACAGTCCACTGTGTCCTCTTACATGATCTACATCATACTAAAGATTCCCCAAAGCAAAAGTTTAAGGAGAACAGACTCCCAAAATGAGACTTGCTCTACTCCCTTTTTCAAAGCATTGCCAGTGCTCATATAAGATGACTGAGAACTTAAATCCCCCATAATTCTTTCACAACTTTAACCCCAAACCATTCCAACTTCTGCCAATTAAGTAGGCCAAAACACCATTCCAAGTTCACTTCAAAGTTACTCTTCCCTGCCCTCGAGGGAACCTGCTGCAGCCCATGCCCATTCTGCACTGCCTGCAAGTTTCCTTTAGTACCTGCAAAAGGTATCCCAAAAAAAGGGATGAATGAGCACCTGTGTCACACCTCCACCTTTACATGGAGCCTCTCACTGGGATAAAAGAGCAGGACTGCACAGGACTCACGTGGAAGCTACCTAAAGCAGAGATGAGGCACTTGGTGCTCCACAGCACCACTTTTCTGTCTCCATAAATCCAAAAAGTTGCAATCCTGCAATAATGGGACTGGATCTACTGAGCTTCCTTCAACAGATATCTCAGAGTTTATCCTCCTTGCTGTTTGAATGTATTTTTCACATTCTTTTCAGATGGGAGGACCCAAAGGGCAATAAACTATCTGTTCTAATGTCACATAACACGTAATTTCCAGTCTCCTACCCAAAAAGTCCATTCTTTCCAGTCACACACTGGCATAGAAGCAAGATGCGTGATGAGCAAACTTCAAGTGAAGCCACATCAGTGCAGAGAAATCATGGATTGATTTGATCCAGGTCATGGAGGCTAGACATTGCCACACTTGCTCATTTTATTTAATTTTTTTTTAAGTCAATGATACTGACCACAAACTTTCATACACAGACTCCAAGCTACTGCCCATCAATATAACTTCTGTTAAAACCCCATGATTTCATGCATGCAGAGAAATTAGGTTTGTGTAAAATAAAAACCAAAACAGATGCCCAAGAGATGTAAATCAGTAAAGACCTACTGATGTTACAATGATTTATGGAGCCCAGGAGTTCAGCTTAGCAAGGCTTTCTGTGTTTGGCACTCTCAGAGCTCACACAATTCTCTCCCTTCCCCTCCTCAGATTCCCATCAAATGCAGCCCTGTAACAGAACTGTTCTTTTCCCAACTTGGCTTCAAGTCATGGCTGCAGCTCTCCATAGTATATAACCTGTCAAGATAAAATATGTTTGGGGACATACAATCTCTACTGAGCATTTTATTGACTTAACTCCACCATTTCTGAAAGGCAGCCAAAATTCTTTAAGGTTTTTAAATGACTTTGTTTTCTAAATATTATCCATGGGCAGATATAAGAACACAAAAAATCCTCAGTTGTTTGTGTAATTTGACTTATGTGCCGTGCATTGCCCATCATGATATATTAATTTTCTTTTGCAAGCAAACAAAACAAATCCCAGCTACAAGTTGCTTGGGACATACACAATGCAGAATTATCCTGGGAACCATTCAGAGCAGGAATTTTGCCCACATAATATCTGCAGGTCATTCAGAAACGACAGTTTTGCTTCTTTAAGAAAAGAGCTACCCAAAGAAAAAAAAAAAAAAAAAAAAAAAAAAAAAAAAAAAAAATTTTGGCTTTTACTACAACTTTTATTTCCAGATGCTGCATTAGGTCCAGGATGGTTAAGATCAAGATACAGAGTTGTTAATGATGCCACAAAAATACTCCCAGTAACATTTCACAGGAGAAAAATGACTCTTGGAAAGACCAGAATATGTGAGAACAAGAATGGGGCCACCTCTCAGGAAGATCCCACAGGTACTCTCGTCCTCTAACATACCCTGGCTACTCAAGACCGTTGTTCCTAAATGCTAAGCCTCCCAGAAAGCAATTCTAAAAACCCCAATGCTCTAAATTGAGCCTGAAACTGTAAACCTAATAATTTGCTCCAGTTGTTTGAATTGGTGATCCAAAAATCAGTTGGTCCACGTTACTTCAATAGGTGTTCTTTGTGAGGAGGAATTGAAAACTGCTCAAGTGGAAGAGCTAGAAACCTGCAAGATCAAAGAGCAGGAACAGAAAAGCTTAGCAGCTGATGATAGCCTTATCTACCACTAATTCTTGGTAGGCATCACTTTAGTTAATAACATCACAGTGCACTTATCACTTCCAGGGCACCTTTCATTAAAGGACCTCTAAACATTCTGTGGGCCCTAATTAAGCCTCAAGCCACAGCATTCCTGTGAAAAATAGCTGCTGAGATTTCCAAAAGGTCAGGAAACAAGTGTGCTCTTCTGGCAGATTAATAAGGCTCTATCCACAATGGGAAGTGACACCAAAGTCTGGAGAAAAATGAAGAGACCCAGACCAGTGCAAGCAGTGCTTGGTGCCTGTGCTCTGACCAGAGAGAGACCTTGCACAGCCTTTCATCATCTTATTTCCACCATGGCAATCTCTGACCAAAGCTGAAGAGCTCAGCTGCAGTCAGCCCATCATCTCTGTGCTACTGCAGAAATCTCAAACATGTTTGCTAGATAAGTGACCAAGGGAAAAAGGGAAAAAATTCTGCTGAAGCAAAACCAAAGCAGCACCAGTGCTGGAGTGCAAGACAGTTATCTCCTGCTCTAGCAAATTGCCACCTTGAAGGAGATCAGTCACAGCTTCAGATGCTGAAGTGTTCAAGATTTTACCAAGTGTTCAATTTTGAAGCTGCCCACTTAACTACAGTTTTGCCAGAAATTTTGAAAATAAAAAAAAAAGCTGCTCTCACCAAGGTGCTTTAAACTGAAGAAAATAGTAGAAAGAAGTGTCAGAGGTCAGATCTGCAACTCAGTTTAATTCACTTCAATGTGCACACAGAAGAATGCAAAGCAATAATTTTTCTGCTCCATTCTGCCTGCAAAGCACAGCTCAAGCCATCACCTCTGTCTTCTGACACTAGTCAGCTATAAGAAACAGGTACCTTAATGTTAAACCTGGCCAGCTGTAACACATTTGCTAAAGTAATTACATTTATTTTTACAGATTACATGGGTTTAAGTTTCACTTACTGATGTACTAGAAAATCAGAAGTTTCAATTTTGCAGCTCAAGTTCAGCACTGTTATAATCAAAGACAGCACCAAGTGCCTAAAGCTGCTAACCATAGACACATTCTAAAAACTGAAATACTACAGCTAGCATGTACTACAGGATCTATATTTCTTATCTGATGGCTCAAAGTAACTTACATCCTTTTCTCTTTTTCCTTTTCATATTACCAAGGCTATGATAATTAGACAACAATTACCTAAATGTTCAAATCTTTGGTCTCTGTCAAATGAAGCCTTTCTCAATCTACATAAGTTTATGTACAAGAAATTATGTTATTCTGAGGTTGATGTCAACAGCTGAAGGTCCTAACAAAATCTGGTACTTCTGGCCATGGAGCAGTGGCTGAGCTGTTTGAAGACAGAACAGCTTTCAAAAATGACATTTCAGGTCTCATGCCCCTCAATGAGCACAACCAGAAGCTAGGAAATGTGAAGCCACTGAATGGGTTCAGATGGGTCAAAGGCAAGGGCAGGCACATATTTCTTTGGGCAGTCTCCATCCTCCACATTAGCAGGAGAAGAAATGCTAAAATAACATTGAAAAAGGAAAATTGACAAAATCCCCACAACAGCCAGAGCTGCTCTTTCAGGAGAGTAACTCCCAATCCAAATGATGACAATTAAAAGTTCCTGAAAGCACAGTTCTGAGGAAATCCAGACTATATTGTGCATGTGCCATGGGACAACCCAGAAGAGGAATGATTACTTTCATTCTGGGAATTTACATTTGTATTTTATTCAAAGCTGCTGGAAGTACCATGCCACAAGCACAAACAGGGGAGTGCCTACAACTTTTGATGTGGGGCTCCTCTAAAGGCATTTCACTGTCTGTAAGGGTCACCTCTGAATATTGTGCTGGGTGTTTCCAAAGCAGACATCTTTCTCTAGAACTCTTTAGTTAGTACTCTAGTCAACACAGAAGCTTTTTTCAGTCTTAAAGGAGATGGGAAACTTGTTTTTTTGGCACCACTTTGAGATATATTCTGTAGAATGACAAGTGGTTAGAAATTAACTTCACCAGAGGTGAACCTGGATATAGATTGCTTGGGTTTCAATTAAACAATATATGCTTATTAAACAATGTAATTGCCTAAAAGCTACTTAAATAAATTGTCCACAAGCTTCCTATTGCTGTGATACTAAACCAGAAATAGCAGAGATCAATAAAGTAAAGCAAAAGACATACAAAATAAAGCAATCAGGTAAAAGAGGAAGCAGTCTGGGACAGCACTGTCCCTCAGTTTCACACAAAACAATGTGTTTGACACTCTGCCCTCTTAGCATGGCTGGCACACCCCAAAATTTTGAACTGCCATCCTTGCCCTGATAGGGAGAAATTGGAAGTGAGCACATCTGGCTCCCCAAAAGAGATTTCAGGGATTGCTGAATGGAAAAGGTGAATTTTGGATGGTGAATTGACTTCATACTTCAGGATCTTCAGCTCAAGATTCAATCCCTTAAAGTTGCAGGATAGCAGCTTACTTCTACTAGGTCTCCTTTGTTTCTATCCCTTTAAAAAAACCTTCCTGATACCACCTAAGGAGATTAATTAAGCTTCACAAAACTTCTTACTTTGAATATGAACTTAAATTTGGAAATCCTAGACAGAATTTGACTTACAATTGGAAATCACAGTCAGAATTTTTTTGCACAATGCTTATTGTGGATCACATTAAAACAGCATGCAATGGACTGGAACAAGGTTCAGCTGGTGCTATCCATATAAACATTGTAAACCACTAATTGCATTTTTTTTTTAACAAAAACAATGTATAAACAAATTCCACTTGCAGAATCAGTGATTTCAGCTGGGTGGAATTCTGCAAATGCCTCTCCTCACCAAGCAGCCAAGTTGGGTAGCCACGAGTGTCTTTATGAATACTGAATAGGGGCATTATGTCCACACAGAAAATGCATGTGGGGAAAGAGGACAGGTCATCTTTCATGCACACAGGAACACCAACACAAGTGGAGTGTGTTTGTTTTCTACTACTCATAGAAATGTCAAAATGTAATTTATATCCAAGATATAAATGAGACATTCTATCTCATCAAAATGGCCCTTCAGTTGAAGCCAATTGCACCTGTATAAATGCAAAGTCACATGCAGTACATAAAGATTTTCTTTCTGGCACTTCAGAGATACTTTTGTGCTCCTTTGTGCAGCAGGCAGCACCAAAGTTGTATGAGAAGCAGCTGCTCCTAGGTACCCTCCTGCCATAGATGTGTTCCAGCAGAAAATTCTGGTTGTTCATTTCTGACACTTGCATGCAGTCTGATCCCACACTGCATCCCAGCACTGAAGTCCAGCTTGCTCCCAGGCAATCTTTCTCTTCTCCAGGCTGCACAAACCAAATTGTCTCAGCCCTTTGCCATAGCAGAGCTGCTCCAGCCTCTGATCCATATAGTGATCACCCTCTGGATTCCCTCCAGCAGCCCCATGTCCTTTTGGTGTTGGGGACCCCAGAGCTGGATGCAGCACTTACAGGTGGGCTCTCCCCAGAGCTGAGTGGCAGAATTGCCTCCCTCCCCTGCTGCCCACGCTGCTTTGGATGCAGCCCAGGACATACCTGGCTTTCAGGGCTGCAAGTTCACACTGCCAGGTCATGCCCAGCCTCTCCTCCAGCAGCACCCACCCCCAAGCTACTGCAAAAAATTAATCCTGTCCTGGCCAAAACTAGGACACCAATGGATATTATTCCCTGGAGTGACAGCATATTTTACACCTAGGAGGAGGCAGAAGTCCCAACCTCTGCCCCTCTCTCGCTGACTTTCCACATGACCTTGGCCATTTTTGGCTCAGTTAAAGGAGCCACAACATGCACAGTGTTGTTTAGCACATACAAGGCAGAACTGGAATTTGGTAAGTGCTGTTCAACTAAAGACAATATTAAAATAGAAATATGGGGTGGATTATAAGACAGAATCATGCTGGAAACAAGCAGAAGAAAAGGATTTCTGTGCTGTCTCAAGCATGAGCTCTCCCACTGGAGTTTCTCTATCAGCAGCATTGAATTTCCTCAGGGGAAAGATCTAGGGAGAAGTAAAAAAATCTCATCTCAAATGCTTCCAGCAACAGGCTCTCTTACTTTGTGCTACCGCTGTGAATCTGGCAGGGCCCTGCAGCTGGCAGGAGTCACTCCTGCCTGGTGCAGAACTGCATCTACGTGAAACAAGCTGGTGATCTCAGACCAATTATGTAAAAACACATTTCAGCATCACCACTGGAAATAATTAGCAGTTGTATGAACCACAGGGACACCAGCTTCTGCTGTGCTTTTTCTGTGGACAATATAATTAGCTTTGGCTCAGACACTGAACACTTAGAAACCTGTAATAGGCTGAGAAGAGGCTTGTAACCCCACTCCCTAAGAACTCGCCTTAAATAAGCAGATAGGGCCATTTAAAACATTCCCTCTACTTTATTGCCTTCCCCCCCTCAATTTTGGGCTACAGATCAAGCTTAATTACCATCATTCTGCTTTCCTTCAAGTCCTCAAGGAAAGTAAAAATGAAAGTTAACACTACCAAATTCCATAGTCTTAAAACATTTTCCCTCCATCACAGGGAGTGCACAGCATCAGCTGCAAACCACATTACAACGAAACTTTACACCACACACCTGAAAACATCACTGCCTCAAACACTGAGTAAAGAAAAAAGCACCTGAAAGCAGTGTTTACACTGGTGGGAAATCCTGCTAAAATCAACTCTGCACCTAAAGCACAACATTTCAAAGCTCACACCCAAGAGGCTGCAGGCTCTAGTGCCAGGTGTGCCTGTACTTAGGTGCTGCTCTACAGGAGAGCAGCAAGCAGGGCTACCAAAACATAAGGAGAGCAACAAACCAGGACAACAAATCCCTCTCTTGCATCCCTTTACTCACTCTTAACCAATACCTTCAACTGGATTTCCAGTTGAAGTCACATCTTCGACTGCATTTCCTCACACCCAGAAAAACAGCAAAGCCCATGCCACAGCTGCAGACTTGCTGTAACACCAAAATATTCCTTTTAACTACCACCTCTTCTGGACCTGAACAAGTTTCAGCTTCTTCTGCCTTTTTGAGACCATAGCTACATTTTCAATAGAGCACAGCCACCTTCCTCCAGTTTTGCAAGATTTAGCTGAGCTTGAAAGATGTAACATTCCCAAATTCTAAAGAATTGACTCAAGAAATATACAGATCTTATTTCACTGCTTCCTCCTGTATTTTCAAGGCAGAGTAACTGTACATGTTACTGTAACAGTACTGTACTTTTGTCTGAACTGGTTTCACAATCAACACAACTTTGTTTGATATGGTTAAAAATAAGGAGCCAAAAACATGAAGCTCCCTGAGAACAGTCTGATTTTGCTGTATTTTCTAGCCATCTGATCAAGGAAACCTGAGGAATCCAGTAAGAAAAATGCACTCTAGCACTCAAAGAAAATTAGATACTTCTTTAGTCCTCCCTGGCACATTTCCCCTGCAGTCCATTCTGGATTTACACAGGTGCTACTCAGAGCAGAACTTGGCCCCTTTCTCTCAGGTGGCCTGACACATTTACTGCAGTGTGCAGATATGCCCATATATTTTATACGTATGTAAAGCACATTTCCCAGACTAAAACCCTCTCCCAGAGAGTTTCCCTAGGTCTCTGTCTGATTCTGGCTTCATTTACTCCCTTGCAAATGAAAAGCATTTCCACTGAAGCCAGTGAGGTAACACTTGTCTTAAACATGTGTGAGATCATGTCAGAGCCATGGTCCATAATAAAAGCAGCTGCTGGTAACTCTTCTGCAAGTTTCCACTCATTAGGGTTTTTGGGTTTTTTGTGCTTGAATTCACATGAGCAATATCCATGGGCCAAGAAACACATTTTAGAATGATAGCTATTTCCCCTTGCTAAAATCTAGAAAGTGCAGCAAACTACCCCAATCCTCACTTAAAAAAAAAAAAAGAAAAAAAAGAAAAAAAGAGTTTATTGTATTTTGTTAATAAACAGAGGTGTTTATGGACAAAACATGTGTGAATGTGCTTTTGGGAATTATCCTATACTGCCTACAGGATAGGGACAAGATGACCTATGTATGGCTTTCCCAGCTTTTTGGTTTTGTTGGGGGAGTTGGTGTTGGTTATGGGGTTTTTTCACACCTATAGCTTCTGGTATTTAATTCTAAATTGGGAAACACTGAGTGTACCTATTTAAATTCAGCCTCAGAGATCTGTAAGCATGGAAGCAGGAGCAATGAAACCAGCTCTGTGCCTGCTAATGCCAACAGCCTTTCCATCAGTGACTTTCCATTGCCTTGAAGGGTCACAGGAGAGACAGAAATAACGTGCTCAGATTATAATGTTTTTTCCAGTTCATCACACCAGTCTCCAGGCTTTCAGAAGTGTATAACTGTATTTTGTCATGTAAGTCAGATTCATAGCCTGTCACCACTTCAATCTGTTCATTTATAACAAAACATATTTCCTGCACATACAGTAAATTCCTTTCATTTTTCACTAAGATGAACTGATCTTTATCAGATACTCTGACACAGAAGACAAACACACCATTACTCCCTCTCCACTTGTTAATAACAAGTTTGCTATATATTGACTCCAAGAAAGGAGCTCACATCTGTTTACAGATGATAGTGAACAGAGGGGAGGGAAAAAGGCAAAACAAAACAAAAAAATGCCTATTTTTGAAAAGCAATTAGCACTATGGCAGATGGCACAAGAATGACAAAGTAGTTTTTGGTTTGACAGGTGAAGCAATAAACATCTTTACTGACCATGGGGAGAGTGCAGAGCAGCAGAGTTAAACACCAGGAGCTGCTGCAAAGCTTCTCTAGAGGCAGCCAGAATGAGACTGCACAAACACCGAGGTGGGACACAAACCAGTTAGGGAAGAGAAAAACCAAAGGAAAAATGACTCCAAAACATGCTTTGTTTACATTTCCCTCTTTTAAGAGGTAAAAGAAAAACAAAGCAGTCTCCCCTCTCCCTTTGGAATCATGGAGATGGTAAAAATAGAAGAAATGAAAAGCATTTTTGACCACACAATAACGCTTATTGCATTCAATGTGATTATTGCTCAAGGACCTTTTCCAAAGGCTCCAGATGCCATTTAAAAAGCTGATACAATGCAGAGTTTCTCCCAATCCAAATCCTGAATGAAAAAAAAATATGAATGAGATTAGATAAGTAGTTATTTTGGTCTCCAAACTTGCTACCCCTGATCCTTCTAAGAGCTGGGAAACAGAATTATTCAGGTGCTACTATTGCACTACCCAACAGTCAAAACCTGACCGTGCTTCTTTTGGCCACATTAGAGCTCCTCAGTGGGCAGGTCTCGGCATGTCTTTGTGATAATGGTCAAATGCCACCTCCTCAAAAGCGTTGCTGGCCAGAGATGAAAAGTATTTGCTGGTTTCAAATCCAGGCAACCTGTCCTGTGGCTAATACCGCTGTCAAACGTGGCCTCACAGCATGAGCATGGTGTGGAACCAGTGAGGAGTAGTCTGGGAAATCCAATTGATCCATCAGCCCTCCTGGCCACAAAGATGTGGGTTTTCAGCAAAATTACATAGGAGATATCAGAGAATCTCTAAACTCACCAATATGACACAAACAATGTATTTTGAAGATAGCCCATGCAAAACAAACAACAAAAACTCCAGAAAATCTCCATCAAGCAAAGCACACTTTGCCTTAAAGTACATTAAGCCACTTAAACTGCCTTTCTCCATGTGAAATAAAATCCAGCTACACCAACTGCTTTATCCCCATGATTTTGATGGCAGAGAGCACCAGCCCCCAAACAAAATAAGCTGAAAAGCAAGAATGTAAACACAACTGTGCTCCAGTGACTTTGCATCTCCGTGTTGTCTGTGTGGGGTTTCACTGCCTAAAAACTGATGTGGTGGAAAGGAAACCCCTGAGAGCTGTGTGGAGCACTGGGGACCCCTTCTGCAGCTCCCACCCAAAAGACATTGCTCCCTTCCTCCCCCCAAAACTCATCCCTATTTATACACACACCTGTATTTGCTTCACTCCTGTGGTCCCATCCCGGACCCTGGAACACTGGCATTTAATCATTGCTTTTCTTAAAGTTAGTGCTCTATACCTAGTGAGAATGAGATTTTGTCCACTAATCCCAGTTTTTAGTCATATAAATGCACACTAGGTGCACTGAAGACCAAGGAACTACGTTTATATATGTATGCACTGGTAAAGGAAATGTTCTTTCCTTGTTTGGGTTATATGGGGGGGGAGGAGAGGAAATAGGCTGGTGTGTCTGGTTTTAGAAGGAGGGTTAAGTGGCAAACAAAACTGACTGAAGTTTACAGGGATCTAAATAAAGGAGCAAGAAAAAAGCTGCTCACAAAGCTTCTAATAACACACAGCAGAGAAAGCAGACTACATACAAAAGTTTCTGCTTTTCCTCTTTATTGACAATATGCTCCTTGACTGCATACTGTGTCCAGTGAATAAACCATTTACTATTGTGGTTGGAGTGAATGAAGCTCAGACCTTTCCCATATATGGCTGGGCCTTTTAATCACCAGGGAGTGAGGAGCAATGGAATTTTCCTGGCTTTCTGGGTTTGCAGTGCCCTCTCTTGTACAAAATATCATTTCCCAGAGAGTGCTTGTTACTGGGATTTTGACCCAATTTCCTGCTGTCATTGTCCTTCAGGGGATGTGTAGAAAACCAAACAAAAAGGGCCAGCTTCTTGATAGCAAGCAGCTCACAGGGAATTCTGAATCCCTCTAACTCAAGGAAATCAAACAGACTAGATCCAATGTATATTTTAAAAACACCCTCAGTATCATTTACATCACTCAATGTATCCCAGTGCAGCCACTGAAATGAAGTTCAGATTCAGGCCAGCTAATGCCCAGGTCCTCCCTCATTTTCACCAATGCAGCAAAAAAGAGATTAGTGGTGTTTTAAATTACTAGGACAGCAGTAGGGAAATTCTCAGCTGGCCTGCTTTTGTCAGTATAATATACATTAGCCACAGAAATGCTTGGCTCTGGATCATCTGGATTGCCTAAATGCTCTCGTTCATATTTACAGCAATTAAAATGCTGCACTTCAGTCTTTATAATCCAAGCTCTGTTTGAAGTGGCAAAGCAACAGCTGTGGCTTATCAGACATCTGAATGAAACTTCTCATTTTCATAGAAGGGGTGTGGCTCTGCACATGGGGATATGCTGTTCCCAAAGCCAAACAAAGCAGAAAAACCTCCCTCCCCTCTGCAGAGCCAGGGCTGCAGCCCTCCAAAGTGATGCTGGCTAGAGGCATCCTGCAGCACCAGAGCAGGTGAAGCTGTGCAGGTAAATGAGAGCTGGCCAAACATTCTCCAAACCACTCCTATTTTCCACACATTTTAGCCAAGCTCCTGGAATTTCTTTTCCAAACCTGTGAGTTTTAACTAGGCCAGAGCAAAGCCAAATTCTCCCCAGCCCAATGACTGTTGAAATCAATGAGGTTATCATGAGGTCATTAGGAAGGTACACATAAAATCCTTTGCCTCCTCCCTCTGCAGCTGAGCCTACTCAGACTAAGAAGAAATTGTCCTCAGTACAGCAGCTGATATTAGAAAGGAATGGTCTGGGCTATCACACTAGCACTGCTAGGTCCTCTGAGATTGAGAGGAATTACAGAAGGTCATGCCTTTGGTGCTTCTGGGATGAAAGATTTTACCAGGGTGAATGCTGTGGCTCAAGGGGGGAAAAAAAAAAAAAAAAAATCAAGTGAGGGCCATTTCACCATTAGAGAGCTCACTGTCAAAGAATGAAGTGGGAAAAGGGTAGTAACATGCCCTGTGGCAGTGAGAAAGGCAAGAGAGAACATCAAAGCCTTGCAAATAAGAAACAAACAATGGCCTGATCACAGACTGCTTCATTTGGGCAGAGCTGCCTTTGAAGATGACTGGAATCCAATGGGCACCAGCCTGCAGGATCTAACCTTGACTTCTGAAGGAGCCCAGGAGCTGCTGCTGGGTGAGGGTTTGTCCAGCCCTGCTCTGCTCCTCCCTAGGCAGAGCCAGCTCCTTTGGACAAGGACACAAAACGAGCTGCCAGCACATCTCAGGCCCTTGGTTTGCACAGCTGCCACAGGTTCAGGCCCCTTAGCCATTCCACATCATGAACATCATTCCTCTTCACACCAAGCTATTTAACTTTTAGACGTTAAATAGCTTGATTAGTTAGTTAAATAGCTTGACACTGTGATTTCCATACCCCTTAGGTCTCCACAATTTTGGGGGAAGATTGGGAAGGTCACACATACATGTACATGCAGTGACACTGTCTTCCTGCATTTAGCAGTACCTTTCCTCTTCATATCTGTTGGCCTACAAAGTTACCCTTCTGAATAGTTCCCAAACCAGAGCATTTACATCAAAACTATCTCCACAAATCTATTTATAACCCTTCTACGAGCTAAATTCCAAAGATTTTTTTTTCTTTGCCATTTAAGGACATAAACCAGAAAATGTGCAAACGGGTGGGTTCCACTTTGCTTCACGCCCTCCACAGCAAGTCTCAAGGGAAAATGCTCTTTATTTGTATTCTGTACACAAGAGGGTGTGGAAACATGTAATGTTTCCATTGCCTGAAATCTTTCCCTAATATTTTCCCCACTGCCGCTTGGCCTGGCCCCAGGGGTTACAAATTCAACTGCTCTCATCAACATGAGCCTGAACAAGCAGATAAGGTCCAGCAGCTTGCTGAGTAGTTTTTTTCTTCCAAGCTCATGACACTGTGGTGCATCTGTAAGCAAAAGCTGCCTTTGTGCATTTTTGGAGCACACATGACAGCTTCACAGGAAGGTTGGTCCAGATGTAGCACCAACAATTCAATCCTCAAGCACACAGGAAATTCCCTGTAGACATGACAGCACAGCATCACCACTGAGCCTGGTCTGCCTTCACCTCATTCCCTGGGCTTCAGTGGTTCTATACCCATAATCTAGAAATCTAACACATCTGTGTGAACACACCAAGAAAACAGTCTAAGGTGGTCTGGGAAACCAGTCAAAAATAAGGTTTTAGGCAGTGCCTAAACTTGTCATTTTGGTATTGCAAATTCTTTACAAACACTAATGAACTAAGCCCCAGCAGAGTCATGGGCTAAATACAGAAAGGTACAGCTTATCCTTTACTTGAAGATACAGAAACAGACACACGGCCATTAAGTGACTCACCAGGTATTTATGACCACAGGAAAAAATTCAAAGGAGAAATTACTCCAGTGGCTTAAGAGGTTGCTGCTTCTTTCCCTTTCTTTCACCTGCTTCCTCAGCTATTTGGTCCAGCCCTCACTGCAAGCCAGCAGGACAGTCCCCACAAGCAATTCTTCTAGCCTCAACACTGCTGTAGACAAGATTTTCTGCTCAGGAGGTGCCCCTGTGCTTCATGGACACTTTTCCCCTCTTGAGGGGCAGGAAGAAGGGAAGAGACATCAGTTTGTGGTGGAGGTTCCAAAGGAAAAATGCATGGAAAGGAACAACTTCCTTAAAGCAGGATGTAAGCCACCCAGCTAACATACCAGCTAAGTAACAGAATTACACTCCCTAACCTTTTTGGTTGATCCAATCTGTTTCAAGAAATACAGGAGCAAGCTCCCCCGGGGGTGGGAGGGATCCCAAATTACAGAGTGCTGAGCATCCTTCCCTGCTGGGCTAATTGAATGCACAAAAGCATCAGGAAAGAAAAAAAAAAATGTTATATAGTTCAACAGTCCTGTGACCTCGGCGTTTCATCCAGAGAGGTCAGATCTTATATGACCTTCAGATGCCTCTGAGTCAAATTTCAGCCTTAGCCAAATCCTAGACAAGCAGCAGCTACACCTTCCAAGCAGGAGCAGCTCCCCAAGAGGAGGTGCCTACACATAGGGTAGGTGCCTTCCTTCCAGTACAGTGCCCCCAAATCTATTCTCACCCATTTGGCCACTCAGCAGCTCTGCACAAAGCCAGCAAACCATCCCCTGCACGCACACCTTTCCCAAAGCAGCAAGGCAGCAACTTCCTCACTAGAAGCTGCCAGGGGGTAGTTCCTAAGATGAGAGTTTTTAAAGAATGAAAGCTTGCTTTGAATGCAGGCTCCCACTCTCTGCACTCACAGGCCTGAGTGCCTCAGGCTTTGTGCACCTGGAGCCCAATCCTGCAAACTCCCTGTAAAGCTCCTCTCAAAGGCAACGAAATGCTCCCAGGACTGCACTTCCCCTGCTGCCCTGTTACCTTTTTTGGTGCTTTCTCCCACAGCCAGGAGAGTCCAGATGAGCCCTGCAGATGGACAGTTATGCTCTCTTGGCCCTCTCTTTCTTAGGCATATATGGTTTCCTGTCCCTCTGCGCTCACACACTGGGATCAAATGTTCCAAGCTGCACCCTTGGCAGATAGGGGTTAAGAACTCCACTGATCTTTAACACAAAACTCAGGCAGCCCACAAGAACAGGTCTCATGTAAGCAGCTACTGAGAAATCAGAGTATTTTCCACAGCCCCAGAACATTCAAGAGCTATTTGTCCCGCAGGAAGGAAGTCCTGCAGGCTCTCACTTTTCTGCAGTGAAAAGATCACCCCCACAGGCAGGGCTGCTCCAGCTGTGCAAAGGGAAGTGTGAAACAAGGAGGATTTCCAGTCAGGCTCCTGATAGAGCCTCCCTGGCATCTTCATAGCACAGAAGCCATGTCCTAGCAGGCAGCCATGGGAAAAGCCTTGCCCTACACCTCTGTGGTCTCCCCACCTGGAATAAGCAGCACTGCTCCCGAATCCTGGATGGGACTGAGCAGATGCTGTGTCACCTGTGGCCCCATGAATTATATCAACAAAAAACCTTCCCATCTAAATGCACTTCAATTTTCCCTCTAATGCCAGCCAGAGGAACTTACACCCTTCCCCACTTTCCTTTCAAATCTTCCAGTGTCATTGTTGCATTGTGCATATCAGTGATGGACAAGAAATCAAAGCATAAGGGAAGTGACCCCTTTCTCTGATCCATGTCAGAATAATGCTGTGAGTAGAGGAAGAAGCAGTTGTAGAAAATCCCCCATTCTCCTAAAAAGTGCTTACATCACTCACTGTCAAAGTAGATTCAGAGTACACAGGACTCCCCTTGCATCAGACCCTGAATCCATTAATGGTGATATTGATTTCACCAGGACTAATCCTGTGAATGAAGGCTGTGGAATTGATCCTCTTGTCATTGCAAGTATCAACAAAGAAGAGTTTTCAGGAAAAACAAATTATTTCAATTGAGTCTCTTGTTCACAGACACGTCATGTGGTATTTCTTCCCTCCCATCATGACTTAGTCTACATTAACATATGCAGGTTTTATTAAGATTGCCTATCAAAGCAGTTTCTTCAGAAAAGGCAGACCTATCATTTGTTCAAATACATTGATAAAAGTTCTACCCTGCTATATCTTATTATCAATTACCTTTACCTCATTGCCAATTTAATAAAGCAAATGGACTAAAAGCTTGGCTGCATTTGTAATTTACGTTAAAAGAGTCTGTTCTGTTGATTTTGGTGTGTGTAGTTTTAGGGTCCCATCCTGTCTAAATGGCAGGAGGGAAAGATGAGACTTGCTGCAGATGAGGACTTACTGCTACATTTAATGAGACAGAAAAAGAATGGAGGCAGAGTCTGAGGGTTCTCCAATGGCAACTCATACAAACACAATCATTCACAGTACGGTATCTAAAATAGACAAATTATAATAAATACCTGGTTCTTACAAAAAATCCCACTCTGCCTCCTTATTTTCTTTGAGCTGCTGCCAAGGAGGGAATGTGTTATTTTCCCAAATTATTCTCCTGTCTGCCTTTTAGCAGGGGAAGCCTTCTCAGGCAGAGTTGTACAAAAACTCTGAAAAGAAATTCTCCTCTGAAAACAAGTACTCCATAAAAAAAAAGTCATTTTAAAACAGTTATGTTTTCATTCTTCCAAACAACACTTGACATATGAGACCAATCTGTTCTACCCCTGCAGGTCTGGCCAGAGATTAGCAGCTTGGTCAGTGTCTGCAGCTACCAAGCATTCATCTGCAACTAACTTCCTCCCTCCCTTCATTTTCCCAGCCCTTTTCCCTGAGAAATTCCCTGCTATGCAGAATATCATGCTATCAGCAGCCAGCCTTGCACAATGCTTTCCAACTGTCCCAACATGTCAAAGGAGCTGGGAAGGGGAGCCTGCTAGCCAGCTCTCCCCAGCAGCACTCTGACAAACAGAGCCAGACTTCCAAGAGCTCCAGTCCCACCCAAGCACATTCTTGAATCCCCCTCCTTTTAACAGGAAAGGCAACTTCACAAGAAACATTCTTGTTGGAGGCTGAAAACAAAAACTGATGCCATCTATTGTCAACAATACTTCTGTGAAAGGCTGCCATGAGGGACATCTGCCTCGGCGAGTATCAGATCACTTACATTAAGCAGAGCTTCGCTGTGTCTGTATCAGTTACGCCCCGAGACTGCCCTTGCAGTCGGGCTGCCCTGCAAGCCCACATATTAAGTTGCAAAATTAAAAGCAATTCACCAGACCTTAACACACTAAAAGCTTTCTCATTGTAATTCCTCCATTAAAAAAAAAAAAAAATTAAAAAGGGGAGGGGGGAAAGAAAAAATAAAGGAGGGTTATTAGGTTATTGGTCCACTAATGAGCGCACCAAAGGATCAAAAATGGAGCGGTGGGACCAGCACAGATCCTGCCCTGCAGCTCCTCATCCAGCTCCAGCGGGGCGAGCAAACACACATCCCCCCTCCACCCGAGATCTCGCCCAGGAACATCTGGAAAGGGGGGGCACGGAGAGAGAGGAGCAGAGCAGAAACAGCCTGGGACAGCTCGTTCGGAGCCGCGGGCTGCTCCATCCGCAAGGCAGAGGCGAAGGCGAGCCCGGCTCGCTCCCAGGCAAACACGTCCCGTAAGCCCTTCCTTACCTCTGGCTGCAAAGTTTCCAGCTAGTAGGAAGGAAATGAATAACTGGCTGCTCGGGCAGGAGCGCAGCGAGAGAGGCGCACCAGCAGCCTCGCACACACACACACAGCCCTATTCAATAAAAGTGCAGCTTTTCCTTGGCCCCTCCCAAAAGTCAATGCTAAGTGGATACATATCCCTTATGTTTACAATTGGCAGGCGGCGGAATGCATTGTCCTCGATTTATTCCGATGGGCAGCCAATGGCTGTGCGCAAGCCAAGGTGGGCTCAGCCTGCCTGCAGAGATGCCTGTCATTCCCCAGGCATGCTCAGGAAGCCACTCATCAGAAAACCAAGACCTAAAAAGCTCCGAAAATTCGTGCGAGCTGCCAAAACTGTCTTGCTACATGCCCTTTTTTGGTTATCCTTAGCAGGGCCTCTGAAAGTAAATCCTCTGTCAGGAACAATCATAAGAAATGTTAATCTTGGAGAAAGAGGCTGTCTTGTTGGACACAAACGGAGCTTAAAAAAAAGGAAATGCGCTGAATGGAAAGGGATACAGTAAACATGTTTACTTTTTGCACAGGTTTTTTTTTTTTAATCAAATAATTTCACCACAGCTAAAACTACATTGTATTTTTTTTTAACGAGGACCACATGTAAAAGGCAACAGAAACACTCTGCTGCGCAAGCTTGATTCTAGAGAGAGACACCAGTGGGAAAGGCACATGAAAGATGAGTTGGCAGGCTTCACAGCCTGATTCCATTTCAAACAGCACAATAGAAGTTGCAGATAGAATAGCCATGTTCTGAAAAATAACTTTTAGAGAGATTTGAAACTTCCATGATGATCCTTGGCAAGCTGGACTGTTTGGGTGCACAGGTTTAGTTTGTAGTCCCACAACTATTCATTTAGAATTAAGCCTGGCTCATTTACTATGAGAACAGCCCTACATCTCCTTAATATGACCAATACTTTCACTGTCTTTGAATATTATCAATAAACTTAGACTAATTTTTATCTTTGTTTTACTTTAGTGATCGCACACTGCTGATAACTTTGCAAATTACGCAGGTATCTTAAAAATGGACAAACAGATAAAGGCTGGTCATGGAAAGATACAAAGTACATAAACTAAGTGTGAAAATAAAGATGAAAATGCCTAGAAAACAGCACAGTACAGAGATCCCAACATGCACATGTACCAGCCACAGAAGAAGGCTGCAGAGCAGCTGACTGCTCTAAGGGAATGAGATTCCAGACCAGGAGATGTTCTGCAGATTCATATTCGACAGTAACATACACAAAACCAGTTAGAGGGAAACTATAACATACACAAAACCAGTTAGAAGGAAACTATGTGCAAGATGACTTTGCAGCTGAATGGCCTAAACTATTTTAATGCCTTTCTGGGTCCTTCTTTCTGGCCACTGGGCCCCACAGATTTAGTCACTTGTGTAATGCAAGAAGGATCCAGTCCACAGACAGTAAACCAATCCTTGTAGCATAAAAAAAATTCAGAGAGCCATATCCATGCAGATTTACAGCAAGAAATCATGATTATTCTAGTGCTATTTTAAGTTTCACTGCTTTATTATATGAAGAAAGAAGTGGTGCTTGTTTTTTGAAGGCATTTTTTTCCCTTCATTTTAACAACCCTTTGGAAAATTCTTCTAATGCCACACAGCTCCCATGATGTGGCTACAACAGTCATAAATATTAAAAGTAATACCTACAGCATGTATATAACTTTGTTTGTGGGATTTACTAGACAAGAGAGAACAAAATCCTTGTTCTCAGTCATTCCATTAACTACAGAAATTATTAGCCTATGTATCCATGACCAAATAAAAAGAGGTAATGACATTATTCAGGAAGGAATTACACATCTCTACTGGATCTTAGCATCCCCTAGGTTTTTAGGGTAGAAAACACTGAAGAATCCAGGCTAAGAAAAAAGCAGGGTTAAGGGATGTGGACTCTCAAAAGAGAAAACTGAAGGTTAGGAGTACCCTCAGGTTCTCATTGCAGCACAGCCATCAACCCTTGCAATCTCAGTGTCCACTGCAACAGGGAGCCAGAAGGGATGCACTACATAAAGCTGAAAGCAACTGGGAGTTTTTGGGGTATTTTAGCTTTTTTTTTCTTACCATGACTTTGATACTCCCTTGCTAAAGCATCCCAAACTGTGTGTTCCAAGTCACCTTTCCAACAAAATTCCACCAAAGAAAAGCCCAATTTTGCTATGGGGAAATTACATCAGGAAAAATAAAGTTCCCATCCTTCTTGCTCAGTTGAATTTCACTGAGAGGAACTTTTGAATTCCCTTACTTGAAGCTTTCAAGCCAATAAAACGTCACAGATCCCACAGTTTTCCTGGAGATAGATACTGCTGGAAACCTGAGCTTTGAAGAATGCAGAGTTAAATTCTGGTGGGTGCTCCTCTGCATCCTATGACAGGAGCCTGCTGTAAAATACAGTTATAACCTGCCTAAATCCACAGTTGTAACAATTTAGGGAACTCCCATGGTAGCCCTTGCCCTCACCAGGACTGCCAGTCTAGCCACAACTTTCCCTTTGCTTTAACAGGGAGAGACCCTTTGTGCCACAGCCCAGACCTAGAAATATTTCTGGGACTGGAATAACCCAAATCCTGGTTTATGATTGCACATGTAAGACAGAGAAAAAAAAAGTACATGCAGAAATTAAACCCCTAAATCAATTTTGATATCAATACCTTATCACAGTCAGGAAGGGCCCTGCAAGTGCTCATTGCTAAGCTCCAAAGTTTGATAACACAAGGCAAGGGTGGGACTGCTTGTGATAAGAGTCAAAGCATTTCTACATTTTGGGTTGTTAGTGCATTCTTGGAGCCCTCAGCCTGCAGTCTCTCCCTCAGAAGAATCATGTTAGAAGTACCTGGAAATCTCTGTCGAGACTGGGGCTCTCACAGGTTTATCAAATTTTCCTGCAAAACTTACAGTTTAAAGCTGAGGAAATCTGTGGTCTAGAAATCCAGGGTTTATCATCCCCCTGGAGGGGCAGCTCTGGTTGCTGTGTGCAGACACTCTGAGCCATTTGCATTTTGGCACCACAAAGCCCTTGAGGCTCAGCAGACAGTGGTGGCCAGAGGGTCCACTTGGGTCATTGCTGGTCCAGCCTCAGAGTGCCTTCTTCCCAGAGCAGCTGGGATCCCTGCCTGGAAAAATCTTGGAGGTATTTATGGAGGGATAACATTTTGCTTTCCAAAATGAAGTTATTACTATTATTGAGCTTCCCAAAATTATGTCTCTTTTTATTTGTCTTGGTGCAGGTGATCGCTACTGAGCGGCAGTGTCCCACCACAGTCACTGCAATGTCTTCAGCTGCCATTCCAGAGACACATCCTGAACCATTCCAGAGACATCCTAAACCACTCCAGTGACACATCCTGAGCCACCCCACACCTCCACATTCCCACAATACAGCAAGATGCACACAGAGCATCAAATACACCACAGGGGAGGCCATTCTTCCCATTTGTACCAAACTGGTTCTTGCCTCTCACCCCCAAATTGTCAATTTTTGTTTTCTTTACAACTAACAGCAGGTCAAACTGTCCTCATGCTCACAGCAAAAACACAGAAATCTTTAAAACCTGACAGGTTTGGGTTCCCTTCACACCTCTGCAGTGCAACATTTCACTGTGAAACTCTGCCATCCTTTGCCTCTGAGCTAAACAGGGATGGAAAGGAGTCCTAACATTCCCAATGACAAAATACATCCCTGGAGGGTCACATGGCTGGGGCAGAGCTTGGTCCTACCCTGTAAAACCTCTAGGGAGCTAAAGGAGGTCATTGGAGGAAAGATAGGATTCCCTTCCCTGGCAACATGGAACAAACTTCTCTTGCTCCTCACTACCTGCTGGAGTATTCAGCCCCTGAAAAACGAGGCACCATCCTTCACTTTCAGCCCTTCCAGAATAGAAGTGCTAAGTGGAACTTCACCATCAAAGATGAAGGGGACTTTTTTGAGGTGACACAAGGCTAACCAGACCTTGCAGGAGGCCTTGTTGCCTGTACCAGGGTAGGTGTACCTCTGTCACTTGCTTGGATGGAAGAAGGACTAACCTCCCCCGGCCCCCAGGGGACACAATCAGCTCAGGGGCTGGGTTGGGTGAGGAGCACACCCAGAGCAAAGCCAGCAGCAGGAGCACTCCAGGAGATGGTTCACCAGCTTACATTTGGGCTCTCCAGCAGCCTTGGCTTTTCCCTCCTTTGAGGAGCAGCAGGTAGGAATCGTGCCCTGCACCCCAGGTCTGCTCACACCTCCTCTCTCCCTCCAGGCCTGCTTTGGCTCTGCATATTTCCTCAAACCTCCTGACAGCATAAAGAGAGCCCAGTGTGGGTTTCCCCCCGCGCCAGCAGACGTCTCCAAATGATGCTATGGCTGTGCCATTTCCACAGCTCATCTGAAATCAGCCTCGTCTCACACATGCCCCAGGTGCTGGGGCTCACAGCTGTGGCCCTCTGACATGGAGGTGAGGAAGCTGAGATTTGTGAGCCAGCCACCCAGCTGGCAGCTCTGGCTGGGGGATTGCTGCTGAGGGCATGAGGGAGAAGCCCACACACCACGAGCAGGTTTGATCATCCCCATAATTACCTCCTGGGCACAGACAAGCTGCTTCTGTGTCAGACAGGCAGAGGTAACTTTTTCAGGAAAGTTTTACGCATGCTGCTTCAGGCAATATCTTTTGGCCTGAAACACCACAACCCATAGGACTTCAAAGCCACCAGCACGCTCAAAGAGGGTGTAAAAACTACCACAAAAGAGAGCAGAGAAATATGAGCATCTCCTCAAACGTGGGGCTGTGTGCAGCACAGTGTCAGTGCCTAGCATCCTGAGAGTAGGATTTAGTCAAGTGTTTCCATGAACAGCACTTCCTCACCTTGGATTAAAGTAATTAAAAATCTGGCATATAATTATGCCTCTTTGCCATTCGTTTTGGTGTGGTATATGTACCCATTTCTGCTAGGTGAAATATTTTATTTCTCGGAGTTTAGACAACTAAATTTGTGCAAAGCACATTTATACACACACAAAAAAAGATCAAAACTAAAAAGACATCCAAAAAAACTGCTGGAAAAATACACTTTTCCCACAACAAGAAAGAATTAATCATGGTCACAGTGACTTTACCTTACTAAAAGCAAAACAAACAACACAGTGGCCCATATTCCAAAGAAAACAGAATACCTGCACTTTTCCACTAAACTAAGCCTAGCTATTAGTACACAGTGCCCCCCAAAGAACAGAGACTTCACAGCACCTTCCCTCACCAGCAGAAAAGTATAAAAACAGCTCTTCTGCATTGCTTCCAAAAGTGGGGATTTCACACACTTTTTCTGCAGGTGAACACAGGCAAAGGGCACTCTGCTCTCAGGAATCCCTTTTTTAAAGAACGTGCCCACTTCTCACTCTGAGTATAAACTATGGACAGCACATGTGTGTCATTTTCCAAACACCTCCATTTTCCACTGGCAGTCATGAAAAAATGACACACAGTGCAAGCAGCAGTGCTCAAAAATTTACATACTCTATGTGCCTTATTTTGAGAAAAATCAGTGCCTTTGCCCTAAACAATTACACAGTACACACTCCTCCTTGTGAATTTGGCTTTAATTCGGGCATTGTTTTCCAGGCAGAAAAGATGGTGCCATCATCTGCTTTTGCAACCAGCTTACAAATTACACAGCTGCTGGTACAGGCATTTTGAGGGTGAGCCACATCCCCTGGCCTTGGTTCTCCCCTCACTCAGAGCAGGCTGTACCGAGTATCAACCTAATCAAATCAATATTCTCTGACATCTCCTATTGTTACAGCAATGTGAGAACCAGCCCCCTTTGTGCTCTGATGCTAATGAACTATTCAGCTTCAGCAGCTTGGCTCAGGCACTGAGCAGAGGTTAGGGCAGGGTCATTAACTTAGACTTAAATGAAAAGCACAGCTTTCATGGGCAAAGCCCATTTAAGTCCCACACATGCCCATGTTTGCAAACAATCCTTGTGATCTTCATTTAGGTCTCTCCTGTGCAGCTCTGCCTGGTGTAAGAGAATTCAACGCTTGCAACTGCTTCTCAGTGCCCACATCCCCAAGGATGGCAAGCCATGGAGAGAGAAAGGCACCTCAAGCAACTGAATTTACTCAACGAAATGAAGCAGAGGTAGCTGCTGGCAGGAATACCTGATTCTGCCAGTATTTGCTTCAAACAGTGAATTTATTGCTGTCCACACTTTACCACTGCCTAAGGGGAACAGCATGAATACAGCCACCACTTTACAGCCAGCTCACACTTTATTTTATTGTCATATATTTCCTTGCATCTCCCCCAAACTCTAACCAGTCTAGGTCACACCACACACCTCTAGAGAACCTAAATTCTTTCTGTACAGTGCTGCATTTTCATGCCCTACAGGTAAAAAGCAGAATAGGAAGCAAAGCGGACTGCTCCCTTTTTAAAGGCTGAAAGCAAGGGACTGAAGAGGTTCATGCAAATCCAGCTTAGATCCACACTGTTCAGACATCCAGCTCATCCTGGGTATCAGTATGATCCATCTCAGCAGAGACAGGACCAGGAAGAGCAAGGCAGTGCGGAGGGGAAGAGGTGAGAACAGCCAGTCTCTGCTCTCACACACAGAGCAGAGCTGTGTTCACCCAGCTCAGGGCAAACTGCAGCTTTGTGCCATTCTGAGCACTCACCTCTGAGTTCTACCTGCCCCAGTAAAGAACTTTTTCAGAACAGGCTCTGCAGTGCCCTGCATCTCACCCTCTCTCCTTGTGGGATGCGAGGGCAGAGCTGCACCTGTGGCTGTGCCAAAATGACACTGGGGATTTGTGGGAGAGCTACACATCAGAGCACATCCCTCCCTCAATCTGCCAGCCATGCAGTCCCCCCTGCACAGGACAAGCCTTTGCCACTTCCTTGGAAGGGGCAGATTTCTGTGTCTGCCAAAGACAGCAAATTTATAAGGAAGAGGAGCAGGCACAGCAGACAGAACCTCGACAGCAGTCCCAGGATTCCGCTAAACCCAAACCTCTGTCTGCCCTTGGGTTTGCCCAACAGAGGGAAGAGGAACTGCAATATCTGCCTCAAAAGAAATCATTAGAAGCAGAGGAGGAAGCAAATGAAGAAATATTAGCGATATGGCTTCTGTAATGCCACAGAGCAAATTTGGGAACTGGGTATGGGAGTGCACCAAGTCCCCAACATCCATCCAGCAGCATTTCCTGCCAAGGCATCTTGTTCCAGAGCTGAGGGGCCCCACTGAAGCTACAATTATCCCTATTGCAACATCACCAAGCCATGTCAGCTGGGATTCAAGCTCCCATGAGGGGGTCCCTCTGTTATATCACAGCAGCAGGATGTGGAAGGCACTTGCACTGGTGGGATCTCCATGCGCCAAATCCTTTGTGCACAGGCAGGACTGCATGCCAGCAACCCTAGGAAAGTATGAACCCCCAAAGGAGTTTCTCTAAAGATGCAGCATTTGGCTTAGTGGTGAACACAGTGGAATGTCTTTCCTTGTCCCCTCTCACAAGGAAATAGTGGGGTTTTGCCAAATATTCAGTTCATCCTCTTCAAATCTAGACACACCCAGCTTTCTAGCTTTCTGTGAAGTGCTCTGGGTTATGTCCCCTCACTGGCAAATTCCTGCAAGAGTTTTATTTAAATAAAATAAATTAAGTATTAATTAAAAAATAACCAGGACAGAAGCCTCCATGCTGTAATTTTACATTACATCTCGTTCTGTGCTATCCACTGGTATCCCCTGATTGTCTCAATTGTCAGCATTGATGAAGTAGCAGGGCAGAATTTCTCAGGGGGCAGCTGGGGGTGTGAACTGCAGACAGCTCTGCTATTTCTCTGTATAAACTACCTCTCTGGTCTAGTATGTGCTGAGGTAACAGAAGTACACAGAAAACAGGAGTAACAGCTCATCTGTTTCTCACAGGTCCAGCCTACAACTCCTCTGCACTTCTAAGTCCCTTTGCTTCCAAGAGATTTAATCCCTGTGCTTTGCTGTACAAGAGGTGTTAACTGTGTTAAACCCATAGTTTATGGCGCTTCCAAGAGATTTAATCCCTGTGCTTTGCTGTACAAGAGGTTTACCCATAGTTTATGGTAAATTTGAGGTTTATGTAGAACAGAGCTTTTACACTTTATATCAAACCTATTTTGGCCTGCCCTTTGGTCAGACAGTGAAATTGACAGTATTAGAATTAAATTATCTACACAGGGATAACACTTACTCAAAGAAATACTTTATGATCTTCTAGCTCTCCCATGATCAGTGCTCATCAAATACTCATTAACTATCTGCTCTTTTGAATGGCTCCTATCTCTATTTGTCCCTTCCTTTACCAAAATGACACAAGTTCCCCTTCTGTGCCAAACTCTTCTGCCCTGGAATTCAGTGTAACCTTCAGTGTACTGATATTTGCAGACAGAGTGCAACTATCCAATCTTTTTCCTGTTCTTTGACACAGATGAATGTCACAAAATCAAACTTTCTCTTGTCCCTCCAAGAATATTTCACAGCAATTGAGCACCAAGTGCCAGCTGTGCAAAGCACACTCACATCAATTAACAACATACAATGCTGGGGAAATAATTCCATTCTGCTGCCATTCAGTCCTTTGAATTCATATTTGAAATGCTTTTTAAGTCATTTTCATGACCTTGCTCCAATTCTGTTTCTAGAGGAATGCAAAGGCAACACAAGTGCTCCCAACTGGCTGTCTGGAGTTCTTTTGTAGGACAAGGTATCTCCTCAGATGCCACTTCCTCAGAGAAGCCATTCCTCACCAGGAACAGCTGCAGTGCTCCTGTATCTTTTTGCACTGGTAACAATGGACACAAGAAATGCTTCCAGATACCTCAGTATCTCTAAGGAATCACTGCTTATCTGCTTTAGCAATATCAGAGGGAACCTAGCAATGCAAGCAGCTCAGTTTTCTATGGCTGTTCATTGGCTTTGTGCTCCTGATTCATGAGTTACCACAAAAAAATTAACGTGGGTATGTCTGTGACACGTTCAGAGCATCCCTCACAAAACAGACCTCAGAGTTGTCTTGATAAGTCTTGGCATAAAAGCTCAAAAAAAGCAGCAGTCTTTTCCCCATTAAACATTGAAAAGACATCTTTGAGAGCATTTGGTTGAGGATTCATGACATTTTTCCTATAAAGAAAATAAATTCTTCCATGAAACTCTCTAGATTACCATATGCTACCCTGTATTAAGGTAGCCCCACTACCACACTCCTCTCACTTGAGCACTCAGCCTCACAAGTCATCAGGAGTAATTCCCAGTGCTGGAAGTTTAGATACTGATGATATAAACCAGTCACCAGTGGCTCATGGTTAACATCTTTATTATTTTCAGCCACAGAGACAACATTCATAAATAAAAAATAATCAGCGAACTTATTTTAAAAGCACAAATATGGAAAGAATTATGCCTGCCTTGACAAAAGTCTTTTCACCACTGCTAAATGCTTTTGGGTAAAGGGAAAGGATGTCCTTGCCAGCATCTACCACATATGATATTATAACCATCAGGATAAACATGCATATGCCTTGAGTCAGAGCTGCTTCTGAGTGTCAGAATGTGTGTTGAATTCCTAGCTAAGAGCCATTGTTTGGATTCATTAGAAGAAATATCATAAATTTGACTTTTTTTAGAATTTAGCAGACTGTACCACATAGCAAAGCAAAGAAGGGGGGGAAAAAGTAATATTTGATAGGTTTTTCTAAGAAGCATCCTCAGCTTTTAAAGAGGCTTTAAATTGATAATGGGCTCAGAAAGACACTCCTGCCACTTTTTTTTTTTTCCTCTAGGTTGGAAGAGACCCTCAAGATGTTGGAGTCCAACCCAGCCCCAACATCTCAACTAAACCCTGGCACCCAGTGCCCCATCCAGGCTTTGTTAAACACACCCAGGGATGGTGACTACACCACCTCCCTGGGCAGCCATTCCAGAAGTTTATTACCCTCTCTGTAAAAAAACTTTTTCCTGATATCCAACCCGTATTTCCCTTGGTGCAGCTGGAGGCTGTGTGCTCTGGCTGTGTCAGTGCTGCCTGGAGACAGAGCCCAGCCCCAGCTGAGCTCAGCCACCTTTCAGAGCTGTGCAGGGTGATGAGGGCACCCCTGAGTCTCCTTTTCTCCAGGATGAGCACCCCCAGCTCCCTGGGGTTTAGTTGCCAACTTTCAGTACTCAAAACAAGTCTTAACTATTCCATATTTGATTTTAAAAGACGCCACTCAGGTTATTGAATTTGGCTTCTGAGCAGTTAAATACAACTGAATTCTCCCTCAAAATCACTGAGAGTATACATACACAGATGCATGTAAATCAAATATCAGAGAAACAGCTTAAGTCCTTGCCTGGCCCTCCTGGCAACACCTCCCATTCCTGATTGGATCATGGATAAATTCCCTATCCTTCAGGGAGATGCCAGCCCCATTTCTGACAGCCTCTGAGCCACACCATAAAGCCAGTGAGCTGCTGGCTGCAGGAGCAGGCAGTGGGACAGCTGCAGGGACTGCAATGTACAGCTCCACACTTCAAACCATCATCATCCCACCCCCAGTGCGTGTCAGGAGCTCGTAAAACCACAGAGAGAGGATTTGCTGGTTCCCCTCAGCCCACATGAGCAGGGATTACTCCTCAGTTTGCACTGTGCTCAGCAGAGGAACCCCAGCAGCCCCCAGCATCCGCCTGGAGCCACCAGGAGCTGTTGGGAAATGCAAGGGAAGTCCCCCTCTCCCTCCCACAGCTCCATCTCCACCTGTGCCAGAGGCACACTGAGCACTAAACAGAATTTGCACAATGCTATGAACAGGCAAAGTTCTATTCAAGCCCTGCCTTGGGGTGGTCAGAGTCCCAAATGCCTGTCTTGTGGGGGATTCCAAGATTTTGGAACTCTCCTAGAGCTCATTATTTAATTAAAAGGAAAAAAAAAAAAACAGTTAAGTTTGATGTATACCTCCTCTTGACAATGTCAACTGACATCCTTTCTAATTCTCCACTGAACTTTATTATAAAGTATTTTTATAATAAATACATTATAATAAAGTAAAGTATTCTCAGAAACAGAAATGAATGCTCCAATAATGTGCAATAACTGCTCTCAGAACCCTTTCTATAACATCTAACAAAAAATATCAAAAAATAACTCTTCTGAAACACCATCCAGTGATATTCAGCAAATCTATTTAAAAAAAAAAAAAGAGTCCAACAAAATAAATTTCAGCTCCTGAAATTATATTATTCATTCATTGTTTTCTATTATGATTTCTTGGCAGCCATTAAGGGTGCATGAAGAAGCACAGAGAAATAGCCAGAAAAATATTTAGCTTAAGCTTTTTGACACAGTGACCAATTTCCCTATTGCTTTTTCATCTTATCTTCCAGATTAGTTGTCATTGATTAGGAAACTCCTACAGTACAAGTTCTGTCTTATGAACTTCAACTTCATATGGGGATTAGTAAAAGGAATTTTGATTCATTTTCTCCAAGGGGAAGGGCAGTTTCTATAAACGCTGTCCAAATTTAATCAGGAATGAAAATATATTGGAGGTTACATACTGCAAAAGTATGGGAAATTGGACCACTTATTGTTTCAGGCCCAGGCCACCCAAGATTTGGGAGGATTTGGCAGCTTTCAGAAAATATCACATGAGAGACTGATTTGACAAACAAAACAAAAACAACCCAGATGCTTGTGCTTCCCTCAGCTGCAAGGGAATGCCATCAGAGAGGCCTTGACTCACACAGAAGCATTTCCATTTTGAAAAAGTCAGATTTTTTTTTTTTTAGTTCTTTTACCAAAAATCATGTTTTCCTTCCATTTCCTGTAAGCAAACTTATGGTAATGTTATGGAAATTCTCAAAACCCAGCCCCAGACAAACCCAGCCTTACAAGATCTCTCTCCAGACTTGGTCTGTTTTTCTCTGAGATATAAATATCAGTTGAAGGAGTGCACAAACACAAGAAGTAAATAGTTTGCTCCACTAGTCCAAGTATTAAATAGTTCAGTCATCAAGCAATCTTAAAATTTCCTCTACCATTTGTCTTACTATCCTGGTATGCTGAGGTTTGTTATTATAGGGCTGCTCGTTTTAGCTATATTTTATGGGCTCCCATGGATCACACCTGTTTAAAGCTGGGTATCTTTTCCCACCACACTTGGATCACAAGCTCAAATCCAAACGGGATCTTCAGGGTTCCCACCAATAAGGACAACTCCTAATTTTCTTAGCTTATTTGGCAATTAAGGGTACTAAATTTTTATATAGTATGTTCAGGAGAGCATGGGTAGGAAAAGACATTTACAAAACCTTAACACCTACTGAATCTACAGAAGAAATCTCCTAGACTGCTGATATTTAATGCCCTCCTGTCCATTACTCTGCTGCCATGGTGTGAGCAGCACAGGCACAGGAATTCATCGCGGCCCCAGGATTTGGGGAAAGGTGCACAGCAGGTGCAGATGGCCCAGTCCTTAAGACTTCAGAGAACAACAGCAGCTGTCAAAAGCTTCTGCCCTCCTGTCTCTGCCCCAAAGCATCTGCTGGCCTGCAGCAGTATTTGCAAAACTCCTGGGAAGAGGAGCAGGCTAAGAAGAAGAGATGAGAAAAGGCCTTAGAGCTGTCAAAAGAGAAATCTTTACCAGAAACCAGGATAAAGAGGAAAGAAAAAGGAGGTGGACACACTCCCTGGAGGAGTGTGTCAAGTGGCAGGAGGAAAATGAACCCAGGCTTTCAAAGCAGTATTTAGTTTTTTCTGTAGTTGTGCATCTATCACAGGCTGTGCCCATGAGTGCAGTGTACATGAGGTTTGAAAGGGCCTTTGCAAAACATCCATGTTCCTTGGTTTCATCATACAGCCCCAACGGGATAAAACAGCAGCCCAGAGAACAAGAGGAGAGGTCTGGAAACACCACAAAGAGGAGAGATGAGTCTGTACAAAATGGGAGGAAACTCCACATCAGAGCCATAGCTCCCCCAAAAGGAACTGGAGACACACCCTGAACCCCAGAAACTTGCTGAAAGGTTGCACATGACCCAAGAAACCTGAGCATCACCCAGAAATGAGTAGCTTGAATGTCAGTGGGCTACTGAAGCTCAAGGTGGCAGCTGGATGTGTAAGACTGTAGGTCCATTACTGAAACTAATTAGGTATATAGGGTGGTGGTGGCAGCATCTCTGATGGGCACAAGAGTGTTTACAGCCATAGCCTTAAGGCCTCACACACAACAAGAATAAATCAGTCAAGTCAGGCAATTTCCAAACCCTTCCTTTTTTATAGCCAAGCTTTACTCGATAAAGTGTAGGAAAAAACCCCAGTACTTTATTCCTGCTGTCATCAGTGCTCAGCCACTGAATCTCCTTTTCCACAGAGAGCCCTGCAGCCCAAAGCAGGCTGAGGATATTCTGTGTACAGCTCTGTCACCACAGACACACAGACAGCCCCATGCCTCACATCACTGCCATCCTCGATGAGGTGTCAAGCACTCCGGACCTCTCACCTCACCAAAGCCAACTTGCTCAAAAACCAAGCCCAGCCAGTGAATATTTCCTAGAGAGCAACAGCAGACCCACAAGGCAGCAGGCTTTGCTCGGATGAGTACAGAGATAACACTGGGGAGTGGGGGGCATTCCCCCATAAAGGTTTTTGTGCTGCCCAGACACACAAACACCAAGTTCATCTTCAACGAGAGGTGTTGAAAGGAAGGGGTGAAGGCATGACTGGAACATAAATTTCAGCGGGAATGAGCACAAAAGGGCAATTCTGAAATGAATTATCACTTCATTCATCGAAGCTTGCATTTTTATTTCCACTTAATAGCGTTGGGTTCCCTCTGTTCTACAGCACAAGTAAACCACTAACCCTGACCTGAAGGCTACTCCAGCCCCTGCCCTGATTAGCCAGGAGACATCTGGGAAGGAAAACTGGGACCTGCAGGAAGGCAGCAAAGACTTGGATCAGTCCCTCCCACATCCCTGCACCTTAGCAACGCTGCTTGCCTGCCCCAAACAGCATTTTTTGCCAAAATGGAAACATTCCAAGACTTTGGTGCAAAATTGTTGTGTTCTGCTAGACCCCAACACATAAGCAGAGGGAGGCACCAGGGTCAGAGCTATTGTGGATTTAAACTGTCTAGTGTAACACAAGGTTTCTTTTTTTTTTTCAAACAAGGACTGTTTTTCTTGCTCCACAGACACCTATACTGTGCATTAAGCACATGTTGTGAGCTGTTTATGCTGGTCACATCCTCTGTGTAAAACTTTTATGGCTTTTTTAGCTTTTTATTACATATTTGGCTATTGTAGTGCTCAAGTGTGGCTGGCCCACCTTAGGCAGCATAAATCAAGTGGGGCAGTAGTGAGTGATGAAGGATTTTAAAACTCTGAAGAACTGAACTCCCCCTGTTGTTTTAAGACACATTCCCTCTTCTGAATATGCGGAATATTCCAAAGAAAATGAAAAGCTGGATTTTTATCTTCCCCCACCCCTGTGCATGGAGTCTTCTGAGAATATTTTCAGCTGTAATTCCCTCCTTATAAAACACTCACACAAACATCACCACTGCTGAGAACACTAATCCAAGTTCTCTATGTACAGAACCCTCCTAATAAATCAACAGCAAATCCAGATCCTGAAGGTGATGTGTTTTCAAACTCACCTTGATGAGCATCTGTGGTTTATTTACAGGGCTTCTCAGGTGCTCTTCAATCAAGACAGCAACACAAACCTCATTTAGTTCTCCCATCCACCATCCTCACTCTGCTGGCTTCTCCTCTGTCACACCCAGAGCTGTTTGTCCTCAGTGCAGACCCCAGGGTGCATGGAGGGGGCTGGAGTTACACAGAGCTAGGATTTCACGTGAGCTGAACCCAGAGACAAGTGCAAGCCTTTCCTTGACTAAAGAGCTGCAGATTTTGGTGGGCAGCAGTTTCTGCACAGGGTTTTTTGTGCAGCTTGCACAGTGAGGTGGCTGGCCAGAAAAACCATTCTCACCCCCAAACTCATTTATTGATAGGAAACTGGGAAGACTTCTTGAAACAGATAGTGATATAGCAATTTATTGCCCCAATTTTAAATTGTTTCATTTTTTTACCTAGAAGTTGTACCAAAAAAAAAAAAATAATCAAGAAGCAAGCTGACAGCTAGGCTTGGAGACATCCTGCAGATTTTGTACCCCTTCCTGCCTTCTCCTGTGCCCTTCTAATAAGGAAGGGCCACTGTAATTCTGCACAAGTAACTCAGTGGGCTCAGCTGCAGCAAGAGAAAGCCAGGCTTACCTAGCACAGTGGTAGAAATCAGCTGGGAAATCGTGGCTATTAAGCAAGATCTGTACTCCTCAACTCCTAAAACATGAAGATTTTGGCAAATTGGGTCATTGTTTTCTTACGCCTCTCCTTCCCAGTTTGTAGGCACAGGGGATTTTGCACATCCAGTCTCTACAAATAATCTTCTGTCTTCTTGTGTTCACTCTTGCTAACCTAGCTCTGCCTGATGTTTGGGAGGTTTTTTTGCATTCTGGCATGAAGGATTATTGCAAAAGGGGCAATCAAATCTTGGGGGCTTTTCCCCCCTTCCTTCTCATGTCAAACAAGTTGTTGGGGTCTTAATCTCTTTGGCTTCCATTTTGATTTCCCAATTATGGGTAGGATTTCACCATGGAAATAATTGCTTTCAAGGTTCAAGTCCTTTGTCCCTCACAAAATAATGAGCCTTCTTTATTTCCTAATTAGAAGAGTAATGGAACCTTTATGAGTTTTCAAACGAGGTCTAAAAATTCCCAGAAGGAGCTGGGCTGGAAAAATGGCCACTGTGGCATTTTGTAGAGAAATTATGTCATCTTCTGTGGTGAAGAGGGGGAAGAAAGAAGTGAGAAGCAGGGCAGCTGAGAGCCTGTTCAGATTCTCTGAGAAATAAAACATCCCCTCCAGGACCTCTTTTCCCTCAGCCTGGCTCCTGCACCACCCTCTCCATAAGGATTGTCCAGTGGTGAAGGGAATTGCTGGGGGGGAGGCAGGCAGAGATCAGGGCATCCCTGAGCCCTGGGCTGGTCAGTTTGTCAGCACTCAGTCAAGAGCTGAAGGGGTTGAAGCTACAGAGTGCTATGCCAGAAAAATAGGCTACAAAGTCTCTCTCACTCTTCATCTCTGGAGATAAAAAAAAAAAAGAGTGACACATCCTTTGAGAGTAATTCCTGATTAAGCAAAGTCAGGGAATCAGAGAACTTTACATACTAATTCAGAGGAAAAAAAAAATTATTTTTCAAGATCAGGGTATGAATGATTCCCCCAGCATCAAATTTGAAATATCCTCCTAGAAAGCATGTATATTTATAATTTAAAAAAAAAAAAGTTCTAACACAGCCATAAACTGTGACACCATCCTTTGAGAGTAATTCCTGATTAAGCAAAGTCAGGGAATCAGAGATAACTTTACATACTAGTTCAGAGAAAAAAAAATATATATTTCAAGATCTATGTATGAATGATTCCCCCAGCATCAAATTTGAAATATCCTACTAGAAAGCATGTATATTTATAATTTTTAAAAAAAGTTCTAACACAGCCATTAACCAGCTTGTAAATTCTACTTCAAGTTTGAAATTTAATGCAAAAATAACCTTGGTGGCAGATGCTGCTTACACAACTTAGGTGGAGAGGCAGAAGGAAAACAAGCCACCCATGGTTTTGCAGCTTCACATACCAGTGGCAGCTTCTCCTCTAGCTCATCTTGCATAACATTTTCCATTACAGGACACCCCCTTTGCAGTAGTTTATAACTTTGCTCAGTATTAAGTGTCTGTATAGAAGTTTCCATGCTCTGCATTTGTGTCATGTTACCTGATGACAGTCTGGGGGGGCTGTGAAGGACTGGGGTTTTTTTCTGGGTGTTCACAGGAATTAAAGTAAAATGTTGGACCACTTGAAAAATGTTCTTATAGCTGTTTCACAGAGAACTGCCAGGCTTTGGGGCACAGAATCTTCAGATTTGATAGAAAGACAGCCTCTGCATCAACCCAACACTGCCTGCTGGCCTCCTGAAGGGATTTACATTCCCCACACTGGAGTCCTGCAGTATCAAACCCTATATCCATGAGCAACCACTCAAACTTCAGCAGCCATCACTTGAGCAGGGACTCCTCTGCCCTCCCTACCCCTCCCAAGAGGAAAAAATCTGCTCCAAATGAATCTTAGGCAGTATGGAGCAGAACACAGAAAAAAAAAAAAACCCAAACCACAAGCTTTATTTCTTGGGCCATTAATCAGGAATCTTAAACTATGAGTTGGTCAAACCCATTGAGCCTGAACCTGGAGTAAGGTCTGCAAATAACAGTGAAGTGGAGCCTTTGGCTGTGTTTGCCAAACAGAGGTTTGTGCTCTTGCTTTTCTTGCCCAGCCTCCACAACTGCTCCAGCTGCAAGTACAGGGCTGCAAATCCACGCATTGCATTCTTCAACAAGCACTTACAGTGGCTGGGGAGAGATAGCAACAACCTGTGGCTCCAGCTTCTTAAACCAATTTACAGCACATGTTAAACAGCCCATGGACAAGGCTGGCTGCTCAGTGATAAAAACCTGAAACACTTCAGAACTGCCAGTGTCACAACAAAGTTAACACATGTAAGAACAATTAAATTCACTAAAGGCACTGGAGTGCAGTTTTCATCTTCCTTGGGTGACCAAGCAGATCAGTCCATTTTTAATTCTTCCAACTAGCCTGGTTTTGATAGACTCAACCTTCTTGCCAGACTCAGCTCTGCTATAACACAGGAGTAGGGAGGAAGGAAGATGCAGCACTCATACTTTGTGTTTCAATGCCTCCAAATATATCTGTTTAAACAGGGGAAAATGTTTCTGCAGCTTGCAGCACACCTGCACACATCCTTAGGGCTCAATTAGCCAGATATTACAATTATCTACCTGAGGAAGCCAGGCCTCTGTGTCCAGCCATACTGAGCAAACACCATCTCAAGGCATCCCTCATTCTGTGAAAAGGTTTCAGGTCAGCTCAACCTGAAAAGATGCACTGGGGAGGTTCATAGCACAGTTGGCACTTCTTCATACCAGCCCATTTAGAGGCTCCATTTGCCTCCCACACCACAAAAATGTCACTGCTTTCATCACTGCTCACATAAGCTGCAAGTTTAGCTGGAAAAACAGTAATAGAAATAGCCTGGCTAAGGGCTGATGCAGACACAGAAATCTTTCCCTTTGGTTCTGCTGGCTGTTTAATGTTTAAACCATGCAACCCTAATTCTGTGTTATGCTGCTTTTTACAATGTATTTTTGATTGGGAGAATAAGCAATGAGCCTGTTCCTTGTTTGGCAGCAGTACAAAGTCACTTTGAACTAACACCAGATTCTGCAATCTAGCCTCAGGTATGAAGTTAGCTACTGGATGGACACAAAGCATGTGCCAGACTGGGACAGATCTGGCTGCACAGCTTTAAAAAAAGACCAAAAAAACCCACAAATGTGCCTTTTTCTGCCTCCACATACACCTGTGCACTGCCCCCAGCTCAGCATGTGTGTAAATCAGAGGGCAGCCTCCAGTCCATGTGGTCTGCACCAGAACTGTGCCTCCATTCATCCCTCCTCCCAAAGCCTGGAGGTCTGTGCTGGACTGACATGCTAAACTAATTTTCTGGAATCTGCTTCTGCAGCCAGGCCTGCAAAGAGAGCCTGGGCTGCAGTCAGAGGATGCTGGTGCTGAGCTGATGAGTTGAGACTGACTAAATATTAGGTGTTGTGCTCACAAATGATTACTGCCCAAGCAAAAGAGCAATCTAAATTAGAGGAGGTAATTTTTTGGACATAGTGACCTCTACAAGAGCAGCTCTATACTTTTTTTCTACATTTCCCCTACCTATAAAACCAAATCTATAGCAAAAATTAAAATCTCATGCCTATTAGGAAAAAAAACCCAGCATTTTTAACTTTTGGACTTACATGTGCATATCCTGTTCCCCATCTCCTTTACTCTGGGCAGATTCTTCAGACACTTCAGCACCAGTAAAAAAGTTAAAAATCCATTTTGATCCCAAACCACAGTTCTCACCATGTGATGCCAGACAGAATGGTTCTTGATGATTTGAGGCTCTTGTGAGGTTTAAATGTCCTCTGACATTTTCAAGAGAAAAGGGAGAGGATATCTGCTAGTCTGTCCTGGGCAAGACTCTCTGAACACTCATTCCTTTGTGCCTCCTCTCCATGGAAATCCTGACCCTCACTCAATCACTGCACACAGAACCAGCATCATTTCCAAACTACAGAGGTAGGCTGAGCATCTTTTTTTTTTTTTTTGGTCAGTTATTTAGTAGTGATTAAAACTGATTATTATATAATTATTATTACGAGTAATGATTATTCAGTGATGATTAAAAGCACTAGAACAGGTAAAGTCTGTAGCAGAGGATCTTTAAGCACAAGAGGATGCAAAGTTTCTGCCAAAGGAAGAGATGTATCTTAGTTGGGTTGCAAATTTCAAGCATGCTTAGTCTTTTCCACTTCTGTTACCCAGCTTGCCTGCACTCAAAATTCAGGCTGCAGCCCCCTGAGCTTTTGTCTGATACTGTGATATCTGCAGATTGGTGGTAAAATATAAGGGTGCCATGTATTCTTACTGCCTGTTTCTGGAATATATTAAAAATTATAGATTTACCCTTAATTTCATAACACAACCTGCACCAAAAAAACTGGCAAAATACTTTCCACATATAGACTTTACTCTGCTTCTATTTAGCTTTGGGGATTTGGGGAAAACATTGGTATCTCCCAGGCCAAACATCCTGATTTCCCCAATCATTTGGAAGTACATTGAAGGGAAAAATCAGCCCTGGAAGATTGTACTGAAAATTTCCTTCCCAGGGTTTTGTCACCTCGAGGTTCAGATTGAAAGGCAGAGGAAGGAGCCCAGGCTGAGGTTTCCATGGGTTTTCCCATGGAAAGTGGCAGATCCCTGGTGCTGCTGGCACTTGTACATGCCATGCTTCCCCTGGATACAACGCCTCTCCTAATTGCTCCACATTAGTTGGACCTTGTTCTGCTTTAGTCAAAGTTCCTCCCCAAAATGGCAAAAATAAGGAACATTAAATATTTTTGGGATTGTTTTTCCTCATGAGCATTGGGTAGGCCTTTCTCTGTAGGGTTTGATGCATGCATAGCTCATTCAGCAGAATTGTTGTACATGTGGTTTTACTTGAACAAGGACAGTGATCCTGGAGTTAATATGTTAATAGTCTCACTTTAAATTTTAATTTCTTTGTTGTGCAGTAGCTGTCTTCAGCCAAGAACTCGAACTTTTGGGTAAGGCTTAATCTGGGTACTGTCTCTGTATTTCTATTTTTTCATTTCATACATCCCCACACTTTCCTTTAGTAAAGGCAAAAGTCAAAATTCCAAAACATTTCATGAATTCTTAGGTGGGAGACTCTATTCCTCACAGATTCATTTAGGAGGAATTCATTTTGAAGGAACTGGAGAACATCAAAGCCCTTAAGCTTCCAGAAATTTTCAGCTCATCTTTTGAAATACAAAACACGTGTGCCAGACAGTTTTGCCAAATGTTTACATTTTGGTGCATAGCTGAGCAGCTGATCAGAAGTTCAAATGCTCTTGGCTCCTAATTTCCCACTACTTTTCACCCTGCCCAAACCCAGCAACACCCTGTGGCCAGCAGTGCTTCCATGTCACAGGGAGCAGAGACCCAAGAGCTCAGCACTCACAGCTCCAGAGTGCACCACCAGTGATTCCTCCCTGCATTTTCATCTTCATTATGTGCAAGGCTTCATGCAGAGCAGTATAAACCTCTCATATTCATGGAAAGCACCTCTGCCAAGATTAAAGAAGTGCCTCCATGCTGGAAAAGTGGCTGAAATGTGCCTGTGAACCCTCTGGTCTTTCACTCCCTTCTTATGGGCAACAGCTGCCACCAGATTTTCCTGCCCTGTGAAATCCCAGATGTGTCATTTGCCCCACCTCTCCCCCAAGATTTTAGTCCTAGATTCTAGTTTAAGATAGACACTTCCTGTTGATTATTAATCCTAATTTGTGATAACAACTCCCTCTGCAGAGGAATGCTGAAGCAGGAGAGTCAACCTAGGTATTTATTTATGCTCCAAAAGTTCAGCAAGAAGAACATCAGAGCAAGAAATGGACCTATGCTACTGAGGGAGGTGAAACATCAGCTGACAAATTTTCACTTTTTGTTACAGTATTCTGGAAGATGCCATGAAAGAGGACAGAGATTATTTTGAGAACAGGCACAGCTTACAATGCTCCATGACAGTGGTGCAAAATGAGATTCAGCAGGTATAAATCAAGAGAGGAAGAAACAACAGGGTAAGAACACAAATCAGCAGCCTCTGGAAGAAAGATAAAATACAAAGGGTAAAATATTTGCTAGGACTAACAGAAAGCTACTGCCCTTACTGTAAATGATCATTTAAACTCAGAAAAGGGAAGATAAATTCTTATAAGTTAGTTTTGCAGAGAGAAGATTAGCTCAGCTGGGACAGAAGAGGTCAAGTCAGCAAGTATGAGACACATTAATCCTTCTCATCTCCAGACAACATGGAAATAGTGCATAAAAATATGTCAACAAATTATTTGCATGTAAATCAGCAAAGCCACAGTGACTCCAGAGGAACTCCTTCCACTTATCCCAACAGCCCATCAGGGCTACAGGCAGGATCATCTCCCTTCCAGGGCTTCTGAGGAGATTTGTATTTTCTTTGAGAGCAGACACTACCACTTACTCAGGAAAGGGCTTTCTAGGAGTGAGGGGGTAGTGTCAGAGGAAAGGAAGCTGCTGACAGCTGACACATCTACAAAATGCCTTCTTGAGGCTACCTGGAGCTTTTCCCACTGCCTACTTGCAGCAGAGATTGCTGGAAGGGATCTGATCTTACTCTGATTGCATGTGAGAAAAGCTTGAAACTGCACAAAGGAGGATTTTTCCATGGAAATGAGACACAGACCAAAGCTGCTGAATATAGATGTACAACCTTCCCTTCTTACCACTTATTCTTTTAGTTGCATGTTGACAGGTAGAGACTGGATATACTGATATATCCACCTTAAGGGTATCTTAGTGCATTTAACCACAAAAATCAAGGAAAAACTTAGAAATACAGTCTTTACAATAAAGGTCTTGCTCTTACAGGAGAAAGATATTTTTTTTTCCTCATTGATCTTGGCAGAAGCTGACTAAAAATCCGTAATCTTTATCTTCAGTGAGCTTTGGAACAAAGTCTGTGGGACCACAACAGTGTTCATATCCCTCCCTTCAAACCCAAATGCTCAGCTCAATTCACCAAGTCAGATTTGATCACACTTTTGCTACTCTCCTGCTCAGCTGAAAGTCAAAGAAGAGAACTAAAACAACACTTGAAGAAAACACTCCCAGCATGAGTTTACTGGCAGGAAAACCACATTTGGATCTCACCTGGAAGGTAAAACAGACAGAGCAAGATTCTGTAAGACAACAGCAATCACCAAACAGCTTTTACATCAGGATAACTGAGAAATCACCCTTCAGAACTTGCTGAACTAAGAAAAGTGTTGAAGTGGCAGCAAACTGGTTATTTTGAGATGTGGCTGAGCCTTTGGACTTCATAGAACTCCTCTGAAGTAGCAGGATCTTTCACCTACACAAAGCTCACTGAGATGTCAGGCTCTAAAGCAAATCTTCAGAATTCTAATAATTCCCTAACTCAAGTCATTAAGAGTTACCAGGCAAAAAGGAGCACCAAGGAACTCTGCAAGTACTGGGAACTTCCCCTCCCTTAGGACTGGCATGGTTTTAGCACTTTCTGCCATACTGCCTTTAATTAGTTCACTACAAATCTTGCTTATGTTTTTATGCAACATTTAGAAATAGGCAGAGCCACCAGCCTCTGCTGAAGAAGGATGATGGCAGGAAAATATTGGTTTCGAATTGGTATCAAACAGAACTACCAAAAAAATTAGACACCAGGCATGATACTGTTAACACTTGACCCCAGAGAAGTTACCAAGTGGGGAAAAAAAAAGGTGAAAAATCCATCCAAACACACAAATGTGGGAAGGTCAATATGTAGCAATAACAACTTCGAAAAATATCTTATTTCACAATGAGGAATTCCCAGAGGAAGCATTCTTGAAGAGTTTCCTGACCTCTCTGGAAAGGTTTCCTAAACTTTCTAGAAAGTTAAAATCCCACATCCATTTTGTAGTTAAAAAGCGTCAAATCCTGAAAGAGCTTAAAGATGACTCCTGGAGTCTTGCATAGAACTGGAAAGAAGCTGTCACTTCCCTGACTTGTGTAGCACAACAATGAGCTTATTCATCCCTTTTTCTACAGATGGTAACAACTTTTATCAGTGCTCTACTCAGCAGAGGTTACAACAGCATCGGTAAGGCAAGAGACACCCATGCAATTAAGACTTAAAAAAAAAAAAAAAGCTGCAGCCCTATCTATGCTATCCATGACAGAACCAGCAGAAAAAAAACGAAATTTCTACCCTCATAACGAAAACACACTAGCCTAATGGACAGGATCACAAGCTGTCAAATAAATGGCTTAAATTATTTATTGGCATTGCAATAAAGCAAATCCACTTAGAGGCATATGAGTAAGAAGGAAACCCACAGCTTTCCAGACATATTTTCCAGACAGTATGTCAAGTTCCCATAATTTTGTTCTACACACTTTTGCAGCTTCTCCTCCACTTTCATATTCAAGGATGTAGCTCTCTGAAATACTATGGTGATTAGAAATGCCAGTTTCACAATCCTCATTGGGAAGAAAATGCAGAAAAAGCATTTAGGGAGACTCAAGATACACATGTATACATTATCAGATCATCTTGTCTCTGCAAAGAATGAAAAAGCAAAATTGTAAAACTCCTTGAAATCAAGTAACCCAGCTTGTCCAAAGAGGATCACCAGGATTCAAACTGTGCTGAGAAATTTGTAGTTAGCATGCAAAGTTATTTGACATCTTTTTATACTTAAATAGATATATATATTTTTTTTTACCATTCAGAAAGAAAAGCAAGCTTCACTCCTTTGCAATCTCCTGATTTTACATTTTTTTTCCAGACTTCATAAAAGTTCCCTGACATAGCACAGAATGCTGGAGACCTAAGTGAAAGAACACAAAGCCGAATTTCTGCACTTAATTGATTCTCCTTAAAAATAATGGCCACAGGGGTGGGAGGCCAGGAGGCTCAGGGGATCAGCAAGGAATATGAAATATTTCCAGTCTCAGTCAATGGTTCAAAACCAGTCCAAGCCAGCACATGCTTGGAAAACCATTTGATGACCTATGTGAAATGAGCTGGTGGTCTCAGCAAAACTCCTGCTAGGCACACTTCTGCAGCACAGTTGATTTTTCTTGTTTGAGGCCTCTGAAAATAATCCAAAAGGAAATAATCACTGACATGTAAGTGTAAGGTACATAAAGGGTTTTTGGGGTAGCAAGGAACAAAACCAGCTGTTCAAATCTGAGCAGTGTAGGAGCCTGAACTGGTGGCATTTTTGCAATGGAGAAGTTACCTGTTGAGCTGGAAGTACACAAACACATCTAAATATATCTTGTATTGTACATTAGCTCTCACTGCAGGGAGATTCAAGGTTTTTGACAGAAACAGAAGAATTGGATGAGTCACTAATGAACTAGATGCAACTCAGAGCAAAAGAAGGGAATTTTTTTAGCAAGACAGCACCAAACAATGGGTTCCAACAAGCACAGGGAGGAGGAAAACGCCGGAAAAATTTTAGCTAGGTAGAACATAAGTGAGAATTGAAGCTCTTTCTCTTCATCCAGTCATTCCACCACTATTCCAGATAGAAATGTTATAAGCTCAGCGTTAAAACTCAACCCACAGACACTCTCCTACAGCACCAGGTCTGATTTGGTCCGTCCCCCAGCAGCACATTGTTTTCTGTGCTGGAAATCAGTGTGGCACCTGCTGGCCAGGGGTGCTGGCAGTCACTGCGGTGTCTCACACCCACACAGCTGCAGACAGTGAACTTCTGCCGAGTTTCTGAAGACCTGAGGGCTGTGGCATCACCTCACAGGTCAGTAGGTGAGCACAGGGAAATCTGCTGTAATCAGTGCCTGCCACTTCAGCCACGAACACACTCCAACTCTGCTGTTCCCATGCAGAAAGAACAGGGCCAGGCAGTAGGTTTGTGTGTGAGGGGCATCCCACAGGACAGAAATGAAGCCATTTTCAGGTTGCCAAGAAAGTTTCTCGTACAACAGTAAGGAACTTTTGCTCCACTGAAATTCAAGCTCCTTGAGTTCATCAGACTCAAGACTTAAAGTCACCCACCCAACTGGAATGACTGAACACCACTGACATCTAGCTCTTAGGTCTGAGCTTTATAACCAATATTATGATTTTTACAGAGAGCTTGGTAATTCTAACATGCTTGTCTTTAGTGCTTGCAACACTGCTAACACAAGATTCGGCTTATATTATCAGTGAGCCATGTTTTTGCCCTATAACAAAACAAAAAAAAAACTCCTCACACCTTCTGGACAGAAACCCTGCTGCCTTCAAAAGGGGTTTCTCCTCATATCAGGACAGGCAGCATGTGGAAGGGCAGATAATCCTCCACTTCATCCGTGATCCTCATTTTGCATTTCAACACATCAAAACCCCAAAGCCCAGGATAAGTGACAGCTGCTGCCATTTAGTCACAGATTTAAAAAGAGCATTTGCAACAGGGATAAACAAAGTTTGTTCCTGGTGTGCACATGACACTGATGAGGACCTCACATCCCTTGCTCTTGGAGAACCACCTATCCCTGCAACTTTTTCACCTCCTTGATCACAGAAAGCATCTCCACAACAGCCTCTGCAGGACCAGCACAAGTTCTTGTCCCTCAAGCCATTGACCAAAAAAAAAAATTCCTTCTCTCACATCAGTTCTCCTTTTGCTCAGTGGAATTTCACTTGGAATAGTTCATTTCTAGCAACTGTGGTTTTGAAGAGGCATACATCTCTTCCTCCTCAGACTTTCTGCATTACCAGAAAGCTCTCCAGGGTCAGATGACTTCTCTTCCTCTGAACTTCCATTTGTTCTTTACTTAGAAAACTTTTTCTAGCCTCAGGCTCCTTTGCAAGTTTCAACATTTTCAGGACTGGCAAAAACTTTACAAAACATACCCCAGAAGACAAACTCATTGTGTATATGAGTTATGAGAGTCAAAGCTTTCAGTTGCTTTTGGTTTTCAGGGAAACCACACACGGTGTACTAATAATGTAGATTAAAGCCTTGACAGTTACAGCATTTTTTCCTAAATTATTTTCCTGTTCTCATTTTTGGATCACATCGCAAAGAGAATCTTGGCCCAAAATAACAGCAGAGTAATATTAAAACTTATTTACCCTGTTTCAGGTGTGCAAAGGTCCATCAAAGTTAAATCTTCATAGCAGTTTTACCTCCAGTCAGTGGCTTCATATTAGTACTCAAAAATCAGAGGAAATAAACTGATTTTAAGGATTCACATCACCAGCAGAAATAGGATTAAGATTTCGAGCTGCTTAATTTTCTTTTTAGGATAAAAAAATCCAGTCAGAAAAACTGATATAAAATGCCAAGTATTATGCCAGACATTTTTCCTCCCCATAAAATAATGTTTTCCCCTCTGAGAATGCTAAATTTTTGGATCAAACCAATTTCAAAAATAAAATAGACTTTTTGTTTCATCTAAAAATAGTCCTTAACTTCAGCAGTGCTAGGACACAGCCTCCTCTCAAGACTTCTAAGACCAAGGTCTCTAAAAATGACTGGTTTTGAGACCTAGTCTTTCAGATGATTCTGGCTTCTCCTGATGTTCTTCCAGATGGCCCAGCCAACAAAAAAGTTTGAATTGTGCCCTGGGGTTGTGAGGGACTGCAGAGGGCAATTTTGAGAACTTTGCTCAACACAATGTTTTTATTTCACTTAGAAAAATGATGGTTAAGTTTCTTTCATTTCCCCCAAATTAAACTTTCAATGCAATTTTCTTGTTAAGAGTGAAATTTTTTTTCAGAGTCATCAGAATTTGAAGGATTGAGACAGAAGGAGGCCACTAAAGGGATTAATATTTTCCAAGCACCTGTACTCCCTGTAGCATATGCCCTTTACCAGAAAAAGCAAATTTCTAGATAAACACCACTGCAAGTAAGGCTATGCATAGTAGAATTTTTTTTTATTTAAATTTCACATTTACTACACAATGCTTTTAAGGAAACATGAAGAGTACATTCATTATTTCCTTTCTGCTAAGAAACCTGCCAAAAACTGCTGCAAAACAGTAGCATCCTTCAGTAAAAAAACCCATTATTTTAGTTACATTAACAATTTAGGCCTGAGATTAAGTTCACTGATGAGCCCTCACTTTCAAAACTGCGAAGAGAAGAAACATTTGTCCTTTTCCATTGAAGGCATGAACACCTAAGAGCAATTAAATGATCTTGCAGTGGTGAGCACCGCAGAAGTGCCTATAAATAAACTCAACAAACACATTTTTCTGGAGGGTTTGCAGTGCAGGAACAGACCACGTGCTGCTCTCCTCACCAGGGCGTGCTGCAATGAGCCATCTAATGCACATTTCACTTGGCATTTACCCCTGCAAGTCACCTGCAAGGTTAGAGGGATTTTCCTTGACTTAAACCCTCAGGATTTTTGGTGTTTGTCCAGACATGTTTAGAGCACAATTCCAGTGGCACCATGGACTGAGGGCTCCTTAGTTACCAGCGCTGAGCAGGCACAAAGAGCTCTGCAGAGTTCTGGACTTTGCACCTCATGCTGCAAACCACAGCTGAAGAGAATTCTGAGCAAACACTTTCAGGACATCTTTGCTCAGAATTGGAAACCAGAGGCCAAAATAAAATTCAAGTTAAAAAACACCCAACCAACCAAACCCCAAACAAATAACTTGAAGCCACCCATCACAAAAAAAAAAAAGTTGAAAAATCTGAAATACCCTTCATTGCATTCTGAAAAGGAAGTTTCTAGAAGCTGTTTTGCTAAGTATTCTTCCAATACTTAATTCAGTACTATTACAGCCCACTAGTATTTTTTTCCCATAGAAAGCCTGAATTTTCTTGTCATCTCATGAAAAGCAATGTCTTCCTGCAGGATTAAAGGCCCACTGCATTTAAAGCTAAATTGACTGGCACCATTTAAGTCACTGGAAAACTACTCTCAGCTTGCAGAATGGGGGCTTCCAACAATGGCACTCTACAGAGAATAACTTCAACTCAAAAAAAAAAAAGAAAAAAAAAGGCAAAAAACCCACAACCACAAAGGGACCCTGCATCATCTGATTTTTTTTCTATGCATTAGTTGCAATTAGACAATATTTTTGATTATTCTTTTTGGTATGACTTCCAGGATCCAGTTTCTATATCCTGACAATTGCCATTTGCATCACACAGCAAAGCCAAAACCATCACTACAAAAATAGTCACATCACACCACATGCACAGTGGAAACAATTCCAAATTAAAATAACAAAGGAAAATCCCATTCAATAAGGACCCCTTTCTTCCCAATGAAAGGTGGGTGTACTGAGATTTCAAAAACTGCTTCAAATTTAAATTTGTACACTTTTGGTTATTTAAGGCTGTTATATCAATAAGATATACATCATTCCAGCACCATCCAAAAAATCATGTCTTTCAAACACCCACTGTCTCAATTCCAGCAAGGCTCTGAGCATTTAAAATTTCCATTTTCACTGTCCCTGCAGCACTACCCTAATTAGCAGATAGACCACCACTGCCCTATCTTTGTTATTCACACTTTAAATATTAAAACTGAAAGAATAAACTTTCTCTCACATTCTCATGGTATTTGTTTTGCTTCTGCACTTCCTCTGGGTTGGACAATTCCAAGAACTGAGTTTTATTTTGTTTCCCAGGTCTGTTTCACTTTAGGGGCATATTAATTTTTGTCAGTGTTTCCAGTGAAAAGAATTCAAGAACTATTTCTACAGAGTGGGCCACATTCCATTAAAGCCAGTAGAGAGAGACTCACACAAAACTTGGATAGGACCCACCAGATCCTTTAATATCCTGCTTCCCTTTTGTTTAACCTACAATTGTTCTGGAATCCAAATGTGTCAGTTAAAATGATAAATTAGCATGAATATTAGAAATGGACTTCTCCCAAAACTTTGTATTTGAATACTCAAATACCGTGGGGGACATCAGATCTCAGCCTCAATTATGGAGCTCATTTTCCCACCAACACTGCAATCAACTGAATTAAATTCCCCTAGGTCAGACATTAGGCTTGGGTTCCATATTTAATTACAGATGTGCCATACAGAAGTATTGCTGCTTAATTTGGCATAGAATACAACTGACAGGCACATCATATCAGTAGTAAAATACTCTGCTGCTCTCACATACCTTTGAGGGTTGAATTAAAATACAAATTAATAGGAGGGAGGTATTTAGAGAGAGCAGCTTCAGAGTACTTGCAGAATTCTTGAGTCTAGGCAGTTGTGTGGGTCAAAGATGACCCTTGTCACTTCTCATGCTGTTGATAATCATCTCCAGCTTGCCAAATTAGCAATTAGCAGAAACATGGACCTTGCAAAATAGTTCTCAACCCTGTATTTTAGGCAGATGAGCCAGGAGCTACATGGTTTTGCATCTCTAGAAGAGAACATTGGATGGAGTACACAGTCTAGATTTTCAGATAAAGAAATATCAGATATTTGTAGGTGCCATTTGTACTCTTTGCCTTAAGGATTTTTTCCCCAGGCATTTATTTTTCTTCAGTAGTTCTTTGGCATCATTAATATCAACCAAAGATTATAGTGAGTTGTGACTACTGGGTTTCAGAGGATCATTCTTATGACCTTTTACAAAACTACCTGGCCTCAGTTATGCAATCACATGCAGCTAACACCTAAAAACGTAGGGTTATTTCTTTAGAGCTTATTCATGTGACAATTAATAAATTGTAGAAATGCTAAGCCTATCCCATTTCCTGCAAAGTTATTCCTCTTGGAAGGGAAAAAAAAATCAAAGCAAGCATCCTGGTTTCTCTGGGTAGTCAGGGTACCAAGTAACTCACAGTTGCTCTTGTGGCCAGAGCATGCACCACCTCCCCCGGAAAGAGCTCAAGCAGGCTCCGCCAGCACTGCACCAGTTTGCTTTGGGCCATTATGGCAACCCAGCCATGGAGAGACACCAAGAGATAAAAAGCATCCTTAAGGGACAGGAATTCCCATCGAAAAATCCCACCAGTTTCTCATGTTCACAAAAAAAAATCAGAATTATCAGTGGCTGGAATCTCTCTGCTTTGGAGGGATGAGCTGTTGTTCTCACACTGATTAGCAAAAGATTCCTGTGCTTGCTCTGGGTGACTTGGTGGCATGTGTGACAAAATGTCCCCCTGGTAGGTCTGTGGATGGACACTCAGTCCCTTTATGCCTGCTGCTGATGCTGGAAGCCACATTCCCACCAGGCACCTACCGGGAATCCTCTGTTCTGGAAGGAGCCACACTGCACAGGTACAGACCTCTCACTTGTAGCCAAGTATCCTTCATGAGGAATGAGCACAAGGACATTGCTTCTAAGGATAACAAAAACATGCCACGACGCCTCCAATAATGCCACAGGGCCAGAGAGCCACCCTGGGAAGAACCCAAATCTGCAACAAATTCCCATCATCTTCAGTAGCCTCTTACAACTGATCAGCACATTATTCAAAGCATGTATTACACTTGCTTATGATCTCATGTCATGCATGTGTTTCCTGTGCTTTAGCTAATGAGGAATTACAGAGTATTCCAGGCTGGAAGGCACCCACCAGGATTATCAAGTTCAGCTCCCAAGTGAATGGCCCATGGGGGATCAAACATTTGACCTTGGAATTCATTACCATCACCATGCTCTAACCAGCTGAGCTAAGCTCAGAACAACATGCATAATTCTGTGTATTACACTTGTTTTGATTCCACCAATAGACTTTGAAATCAGAGAATACCAGGTCCAGTAAGTCTATTTGTTAAAACACCCACGTTTCCTGGAATTTACCACCCAAACTGCTCAACCCCAGGCAGTTCACATCTCCACAAAGCCCTGCATTCGGCATTCTAAGACACACCTGGTACCTGGCTTTTGTGCCACACACCTCACCAGCAGTGCCCAGTATTGGAAAGAATCATTCCTCTCACTTGTCAGAGGAGTTCATATGTGCCATGGTAAAAAAAAAAAAAAAAGTGTTTTTCCAGTATTACCCAACAAATCATTGCCAGACTAGAAAAATCTATCTGAAGGGTTGCCTCCAAACCTCCTAGACATCAGGTACCAGAACCATCTCTTGCCCTGCTGGCACACAAGAATATCCCAGTTATTGTTGTTCTGTAAGAACAGACCATCTTGTCCTCAGGGTGGGAGTATTCAAGCCAGCTGCAGGCAAAGGTTGATTTTTGCAGCATGGTCATTTCAGAACAGAAATTCACACTCAATGCAGTTTTTTCCATTTTAGTTTCTCAGGGGAAAAAAAAAAAAACCAAAGGATGAAGGCTGATGTTTTCCATTTTAGTTTCTCAGGGGGAAAAAAAAAAAAACAAAACAAAACAAAGGATGAAGGCTGATTGCAAAGGAAGAGCTAGAGAGGCCTTACAGGAGAGATTTTTAAAAAGGAAGGGACCATTTTTATGGGTGCACACTTCAATAAATCCAAATAAATATGAATGCCTTGCTCATAATTTTTTAGCCACAACAAGTTACCTGAAATGGGCTGACAAAACTGTATAATGGTATAAAGTTCTGTAAGCAGTAAATACCTGTAAGAATAAAGACCGTTCTTGATGAAAACCATGCTGGCATTTCATTTCTACCTCTCACTTGACTAATAAAAAATACAATGCCACAGGAAAGCTACCTATACACAAATCTAATTATTACAGACCACAAAGTAACGAGCTGGGTGGATGACATTTTCTAAGCACAATCATTTACTTGACAAAGCCCTAAAGATTACCCTGCAAGGGACAACTGCAATGAAACTCAATTTTCATTCAACTTAATGGTTAAAACATTAAGTTTCTAAATAACATAAATAAGAAAAAATTTTGAAAAACCTGTAACCTAAAAAAAAAAATAATCTGCATCTCAAAGCACAAGCATGCTGGAAGCAGAATGAAAGGCAGATCAATCATCTGCAAAAGGGAGCTTTCCCATGTGTCCAATGTGCTATGCCTTGAACTTTATTATTGAACACTGAAAAGATTTGGCCTGCTATCCATCAGCATTTGGAAAGTTCCAAGCTATCTCCCTGATAAAATGATTGTGTTTTCATGGCACCAATAAATTAAAATTATATATATATCTCAGAGAACAAGCGTTAAGAGTATTCCTAATTTTATACAGTCATCTGGATATGAAGTCATGACACCAAGTAATTTTTTACAAGTACTGTGAGAATAACCAGGAGGCTCTATTAACTTCACCACACAGTCTCATTACAACTTTTAAAGTACTCAGCAGAATAAAATGATAGTCACCATGAGTTCTCCAGATCCATGGGATCTTGAACAGCAAGCGTGGAAACTATTGCTGTCTGCACAAAAAAGAAAGCTAAGGGGATGGAATAAGGAAGGAAATGCCTTTTGCAGTTTGGAAGGTAATTACAATTTGATGACACATCTCCAGCTCAGAAAACAGACAGCAAAAGATGGCTGCAAAATAGCATTCAGTCAAGAAAATCCAGCCCCAAACTTGAACGAGTTTCTCTAATAAACACAAACCCACATACCCTTTATAAATGCAAAACATGGAGGTTTTAACTGGGTCCAAACTAAACTTCACTTAATGGAAAACAAGGCTCAGCTTTGCTTGGAAACACACACAATCTGTGCTGTAAAGGAGTGGGACAGAAGAGGACACAGCAAGGGTTTTCATTAAGGGGACAGCACAAGCTCAGAGCTAACTGGAGCAAGGTTTCTGTGCAAATAGGGAGTTAGGGAACTCCTGCACCATCTAAGCTTTCAGCTTTGATTAGAGGCAAGGCATAACTTCAGGAAGCAGCTATATTGAAGGTTTGTAAACATCTGCAAAGTTCCTTAAAGAGTAAAATTCCACAGCAAAACAGTAAACAAGGAAGTTCAGCCTTAGCTCTCTTCCCACAGCTGTAATAAGCTTATTTCATGCCACATGTTTGCCACTATTCCAAAGCAGAGGACTGCACAGATGGAAATCCTAATTGCATGGCTATCACTTGGCCCACAAAACAATAATTTGAATTCTCTAGCTGCAGTAAAGAATGCACACTGCTGAACTCACACTGCTGCTCGGGTCAAAGGAAAAAAATCAACTGGCTACACACAGATGTCAGAGTAAATCCCAGTGAAATATGGCAGGCGTTTTGCACACTTTGTCTTCCATCAGCTTCCTGCTTTCACTTGACAACACAGTGGAATTTTTGGGAAGCAGAGATCAGATATCTTAATCTAGCTGAGATTTCAAACCTCTGCAGCAGGGACTGTCTAATGCAATGCATAAGGAGATTGGCATAAAAGCTGAAAGTACATCAGCATAAATCCTACTCCTCCAAGTAAAAATTATGTCATCACCATCATGAAATGGAGATAAACTTCCTAAAATGAACCACTCCATCTTGAGCTGCTGTTGGATTCTCAGTCTTCCTGGAGTGTCCATTCAGGCTGTAAATTCCTCAAAGCAGGAAACATTTTATCTTCAGTAGGAAGAAGAGACCGCCAAGCACCAGGTCTGTGTTAAGTAACACACACCGCGCACAGTCAGGGCACACACACACCTCCACCATATCTAACTAGATATACTATTAAATAATAGCCCATTTTGAGCAGAAAGCAGCAAAGTCTTATTTTCTATGCAGTTTGCAAGCAGTGTTTCCAGCAGGACTTCCAAGGAATTGGGTTGTTCCCAGAACTCCTGGGAAACCCTTTCCCTCCTGCAGCATGCCAGAAAGCAATTCAGCATGAGCATGGATTCCCCACAAAAGTAAGACAGGAATGGAGTACAAGGGGAAAAAATTAAGAGTAAAGATCAGGCAATTGCACAATATTTTTCCAAAGGCTCCCAGAAACCCTTTTGCAGAATGAAAACTTGAAGCACACATGAAGTGAGTGGAGGTTTAGATTAACTATTTCATCAGCTGAAGGAGATTCAGATGGGATTTGGGGAATTTATAGTTTGTCACGGGCATGGGAGTCCACCGTGGACAAAGAGGAGCACCAACAAAGACTGAAACTCTCCTATGTCATATCCTAACAGAACTGGCTCCCTTATCACCACGTAAAGCAGGTCTCAGAGAAAGCCTCCTGGGCCTCTCCACACCTCACCCCAGACTAGGACAGCAAGCCTGGGAAAAGCTGTGTCAGTGAGAACAAAGTGGTCCAGGTCTCTCCCAAACCACAGCAAGACCAGGAAAGGTTTTAGCAGATCCTATCCCCACACCAGATGCCTCATTTCTGACATTATTAACTGATTTCTGTCATTATTATCTGACCAGGAAAAATATGAAGCCTCATGAGAAACCTTGGACCTACCTTAATTTGGTTTGGGGATGAACCTAAGGCTTTTGAGGTGCATCAGGCTTATTAAATACCTAGAGCAGCTGTTTTGAACACAGCTCCCAGAGCCCCTGACTCTGCACAGAGGCTGAGCCTGGTGCTGTGCCATGGGAGTGTCCACAGCTCCCAGACACAGAGCAGGCTGGGGGCAGCCCTGATCTGCTCCTCTGGCCAAATATAGAAAACTCTCAGATTACACTGAGCTTTCTGAGGTGGCAGAGAGTAGAAGAGGGGAAGGAAAGGCATTTCTAGGAAAACTCAGACATACAGTGGCTGTAACTGGAGCTCAAGTGACTTTTATCACTGCAAGTTGCAGTTCTGGTGGGTCAGAGCTCCCCTGTAAATCAAACTCTGGCTCTACAAATCAAACTCTACATCTGGCTGCCTTTTAGAATTTGCATTTGTTATTGTCACAGAGCAAACCACAAGGCTGCAGATAAAAAGCTGCTGTAAGGTCATCAGCCCCAACACAATTTCTGATTTGTATTCCTCAGGTCCCACTCACTTGAGCCCAGGAACAGACCTGCTTAATTTTCACTGCTGGCACCTGGATGCCCGGGCTGCTTTGTATATCCAGTTTGTTTTGTATATCTCAGTTTGTTTTCTCATCTCTTATCATAAATCACTCTTGAAGTGACTGCCAAACAAATGAAAGAAATGCTAGAAAACATATAGGAACACTCCCCAAGGAAGCTAAACAAATCCTCATCATAGTTAGACTAAAGCAAGGATCCACCCAGAACAGTTAGCAATTCCCCCAAGCAGGGCTGCTCTTCCCATGCAAAGCATCTCTCAACTAAGGATTTCTTTAGATAGGGCATCCCCAAATAATTTAACTCCTCCCAAAAAGAGTAAAGTTCCTAGGTTCTTGAACTGCTTGGTTATTTCACAACATTCGCAATTATTTAAACAATTCTTCATGGCCCTGACACTAAATGCAGTCTTTCAGCCTTTCTTTCCCAGCCCAGCTTTTCCTGCTCTTGTATTTTCCAGAAAGAAGCCTCTGGAAACAGCTCCTGTGCTGGCCTGGCATGAAAGTGAAGCTCTCCTTTTAAGCCTTGCCTTTGGCCTAAACATTCAGTTCTAATAATATTTGAATGTCATCATTTGATCAACACCAGTGTAATGCTCACAGCTTACCAAGACTGCATCAGAACAGCTCCTTATGGCCCTCTAGCTCAGCCACAAAAAAAAAAAAAAAAAATTAAATTTAAAAAAACTCTCAAAAATGTAAAATCATATTTATGCATATATGCACCAATCTAACAGTTAAAGTAAAATTACTTCTCAAGTTCAAAGCTGAAAACAGATGGCAAAAACAGCACTGAGAGTGCTTTGGTAGCCCAGCTACAACTGCTTATAAACACTGGTGTGGGATCCTTCTCTCACCCACCCCTACATACTGAAAATTCTCCCAGCTAAATCTCCTGAAGTTCTCATCACTCCTTTTTCCTGCTATTTCCTGGTGACATTGAGGGTTTGTTTTCTTTCAGGACAGACATTCCCTGCTGTGCTTTTCCTGGTTTCAGACTATTTTTAATATTTATTTTAAGCTGCTATGGCAACAGGGAATAACAGATGGTAAGAGTTAAAATTATGCCACAGGAGACATTTATCATAGCTCTGCATAATGCGAGTTCTTGTCCTCTGAATTTTTCCCCAAGCTGGACACTCCCCTCGTTATTTTATGATGGCAACACTAATGAATCTATATGCCTAATGAATGGTATAAGCCTCCCAAATTTATCAGCACATGTTTGATGGGCTATGGTAATTGCATTAATGAGAAAGTGGCCATGTTCATTTCTTCCCATTTCTCACCACTACTGAAAGAGCCAGGCTTCTGATACCAGATCTCATGCTTTCCTCTGCCCACAAATAAATCACATTCATTTCTGAGGTGCCAAGTCCACAAAAAAAAAAAAAAAAAAAAAAAAAAAAAAAAAAAAAAAATTAATAGCATTAAGGTAATTGAAATCCAGAATGGGTTACATAAGATCTGTAGGAGCATTCTACACAACTCTGGTCCTTTAGGGGGATCATGTACAGCCCCAGTAATCTACTCACTCTGGGAAGGATCCAACAAAACATAAATACAGCTACCACTAACTTAGAAAAAGTTGTATGCACCTGGGAGACCTGAATCTGAAAGGTGGGGAGTACTGGACTTGGGGTTCGCACCTCAGAACACCAGGACAGCTTTCAATACTGACTTCAGGAAATATTTGCAAATATTATTCCATCTTTCATTAAGCTTGGGCCAGCTGAACCAGTTGTACTTGCCACCCAAGGTAGGGATGCCTGGTTGGCAATGAACCTAATATCTTCTCCTTGAAAGTCAAAAAAACTCATTCTAATGGCAAGTACTCAGAAATCACCAATTTTTAGAGTCAAAATATTTTGCAGCACGTCTTAATTAAAACTCTTTTCTTATGATCCCACATGTTTCTTTCCTCCCTGTGTCCCTGGTTGGTCCCAGCAGGTAGTGTGGGCATTGCCCACAGCTGTCTGTTCTGGAAATCAGGCTATTTGTGGTGCACTGCTTTTTTGTAGGTATGAGATTTTATTTTTTTTTAGGTTCTATTCTCCCTCTGGGGCCTGGCATCTTGTGCAATGCAGCAGTTTCAGGATAAGTGGGGAACATTTGGCTCATGCTATCTCAAGTACCAGACACCTTCAACTATGTTTGGTCTCCTAAGGATACAGCAGTCACAGAACATCAAGCAAATTCCAGAGGATCAGCAACCTTAAAGATGTCTTAACAGATTAATAACGCTCAGAGTTACCAGGCAATGCCAACAAAAAATACCCATATATATAGAATCACAGATTGGTTTAGGTTGAAAAGAGCCTTAAAAATCGTTTAATTCCATCCCCCTGCCACGGGCAGGGACACCTTCCACCAGACCAGGTTGTTCAATGCCCCATCCAGCCTGGCCTTGGACACTTCCAGAGACGGGGCACCCACAGCTTCTCTGGGTGATGCATTTCCACATCTCAACTGAAGAATTTCTTCTTGATATCCAATCTAAACCTCCCCTCTTTCAGTTTGAGCCCATTCCCCTTTGTCTTGGTAAAAAAGTCCCTCTCCAGCTTTCTTGCAGGCCCCCTTTGGTTGTAAATCCTGAACCCTGTGGAACATCACTCATCTCTGCCCTCCACTTGCTCACCAAACCATCGAGCACAACTCTGAGTGTGACCACCCAGGCAATTCCTTACTCACCTAGCAGTGCCTCCTTCAAACCCATGCCTCATGTAGCCACAGGTCTGAACAAGTTTATGGAAATAAACACTAAATTGTGAGAATTTTTGCTAATAAACTTGTTTGAACTTTAAGCATGGCAAAGAACTTCAGACTGGAAATCTCAGTAGAGCTCTGCTCTCCAAAATGTTCAAGTTGCTATAAAGTAATGGCTTACAGTTCCCAAGCTAGAATGACACCCAAAATGAATATCAAATGCAGATTAAATTCTTTCTAATTATGCTGAAATCCAGAACATGGGGATCAGTCCAGACTTTGATTATTGTATATACTGTTTTCCTTCAAGTTGTTTGAATTACTTTTCATAAAAGCTAGTCATTACAAAGCTGAGAACAAATGATCTGGAATAGCAGGAATTGTTATTCAAAGGCAATAGATGTAGAACCTAAAAAAATTAAACCTCATACCTACAAAAAGGTAGGGTATCATAAATAGTCTGATTTCCAAAACAGAAAACAATGGGCAATGCCCACACTACCTGCTGGAACCAACCAGGGACACAGGGAGGAAAGAAACACATGGAATCATAAGAAAAGAGTTTTAATAAAGAAGTGCTGCAAAATTTTTATTGCTGCAAATCCACAAAAAAAAAAAAGCATAATTTTGTTTCCAAATTAGATGTTTGGTGCCTAAGCTCAGTAAAGCAGCTGATTTGTACAGTTAAAGCCACTGATGAAAAGAATTGCCATTTAAAAGACTCAAGCACTCAAAATAGAACCTGAGGGCCCCCTGTGTCAAGAGCAAACAGATTCAAAGGGGTGACCAAAAAGAGGAAGGAAGCTTTCACAAGGAGGAATTGCCCCCTTGATTTCGTGGCTATCCTGCTGTACAGCACTGCAAGGATTACAGTGTCACAGCAGCTGGGCTGTGACCATAAATGCCTTCAGAGGATCTCTCCAAAACTAATCCAATCCTTGCCAAAGGGTCTCTGTTTCTGTGGCTCCTTATCTTGTGTGCCGAATTGCAGATGCCCAAAGCCCATGCAAGGCTCCATGGAATCAAAGGAGTTCACTCAGATACTTGCCCTTAAACTCAACAAGGCATTTGGCAGCATTAATTCACATGCCTACATTCTTGTCTGGACTACTGTGAGCAGTTTTCTGATTTCCAATTCTCCAACAAAATTACAGGCATCTAACTGGCACAACCACAGAAAAATGGTGAGGAGAAGTTATTACCATATTCCTTTTTTTGTGTGTCTATTGGGTCATGCCCCAATCTGGGTATTTAGGCATGGTAAAAGTAGCATGAGGTAATCCTCTGAGTGATTTAATTGGGGGTTTTAAAAAGCCTTTCATTCTTACTAAAATCAGAAATATGAGACACTGGACTGATTTTAAAACACAGTGATGTAAACCATACAGTCTCCCTCTCTGATTTGTATTTACATGGAAGTTTCATTCATGCATCTTTCCTAACCTTCCTTGTCACTGAGAATCTCAAACTGCACAGAACAAGTGTTCCCACTTGTGAGACATTTTTAAAAAATCAAATTCTTTTTTAGGCAAACTTCAGCCTCTCTTGCCATATTCATATGAGACTGTAAAAGGCAATTATGGAGTTTACCAGCCCTGAACAAAGAGGAAAAAAATGCCAATTTTGGCATTCCATATACTAATAAAAAACTTAAAGGATTTGGGTTTTCCTTTGGCAGGTTGCCATGCATTCCTGGAGAATCAAGAAGCCATTCCAAGCTTCCCAAGCCATTCCTTCCATATAAGGGGAGTGGAAGGAAACTCTTCCTAGTTTCTGCTTTCCCTTGCAATGAGTCAGCTGAGCAGGAGTGATATTTTTCACGCAGTTTCCTCCAGGCCAGGTGGCCCAGGAGAGCCCTAGCTCAGCAGGCAGCGCTGGCAGAGGACACAGCAGGAGCGTGGTGCCCTCTGCTAATCCCCAGCAGGAATTAACAGCATGGCACAGCTAATTGCACTGCAGGGGTGACATGCCACAAGCTGAGAAATGGTTTCACCCCTCAGCAGGGAGGGGACAGAGCTCATTCATCGGAGGCAGACTGAGACCCAGGTAATTAATCCTGCTGATCCATCAGGGACACAGTCAGCCTCAGCAGAGGAACACTGAGCCCTGCCCTGTGCTTATCCCAAACTTGCAGGGACAAGCAATGCACATCCTCTCAGCCTTTAGCTGCTGAAGTTTAGGAGCTTGAGAGGAGATGGCACAGCTTCTTTTGCCTTTCCAAAACAGAACATCTTGGTAACTGCTCTGCAAACACAATAAAAGTGGCCAAAGACACTGGTACTAGTTGTGTCTGCTGAGTTATAAATAGAGCACACTGCACATGCTCTCCCTTAGGATGCCCTCCAAAGAAAGGCAGGCTGACTGAAAATCACTCATTTTCACATCCAAAGGCTTCAGGAAACCCCTGCTTAGGAACTTTCTATTAAAGCATAACAAGTTCTTCCAAGTAGATTTCCCCAAAATTCTTGCCAGGTGCAACCAGAATCTGTTTGTGCCCAGTGCAGCTGGTAACACATTTGTTCTCACTGATATCATGGAAAGGCAGAGGAGAAATTAAAACATGGCAAAGTCACACTGGCACCATAGTTCATTCAGAGATGACAGCACCTTGGTAGCTGAAAGCACAGTTACTATATTGAGACATGCTTTAAAATAATTTTGGATGGAAGAGCTACAAAAATTGATGCTTTGGGAATACAAGCAATCAGCTATAAGCTAACCATGGATTACATTTAGCTTAAATTAGCTTCCTTGTTAGGATATTTCAGCAAAGAAGAATGTTATAATTGACTCATTTCTAAGGTTCAGAGGTCCTGCAGTTGTGTACATAATTAGTTTATCATTAAAAATTACTTTTCCTTGGTTTGTACAGCCACAGCAGTGGTTTAGCTCAGTGTTATCACCAGCTGTCAAGTGCAGATGGTACCATGGAGTCAGACTACCCTGCCTTTAAGGTGTTATAATCTTATTTACTGCACAGCACTTCCCTTGTTTAAGAACATACTTGACACATTAAGGTGTTATAATCTTATTTACTGCACAGCACTTCCCTTGTTTAAGAACATGACACAATTTGTGTCCAGAATATGCCTTTTACTACCCAAAAGTGTGACCAGCATCACACCAGAATTGCCACAGTTACTGAGAACTTGAAATAAGAAAATATTTTCCCTCATTCACCAACACCTGACCAAAAAGAAGCTGCTGAACTCCTCTCCAAGTTGTGCAAACCAGCTGCCTGTTTTTAAAGCAGAAGAGGCAAGCAGTCTCCATAGCCACACTTGGAGCTATGACCAAGGGAAGGGAACAACCTGGTAAATTAAAGGGGTTTTAATGCAAGCAGTTGGTTACATTTGGAATTAATCATCTCACTAGAATGTTAAATTGTTAGGTCAACTCCATCTAGCAGCATGACCATGGTGAAATTAAATCACTGACATTAAGATAGGGATTGAGAAAACCTCTTTGCAAAAGCACCAAAAACCAGTAAAGTACGTGGTTTGGAAATTGGTGAAATCGCATATTTCACAATTTTCAAGTTTCCTGCCTTTAGAAGACTTGACTGTACACCAAATGCAACTACCAATTAATTTGCTGCACGTGTTTACTTGTGTTATCTTAAATGTGCAGTAGCTGGGCTTGCATTTACTTTGTAATTTTTCTAGGAAAACACATGGAATGGTGAGAAAAGGAAGCAAAGGACAAGGAGTTAATCACCCCAGGCTTGACAAGAGAGCAGAGAGACTCCACTGTAGAGTCACAATATCAACTTCTGTCTGTCCCCCAAGTGCTCACACAGCCCTGACAGCAGTGCCTTCTATTCCTGAAGGAAGCAGCAGTAAATAAAGCGGTGCCCAAGGATGGGAAAGGAAGATGGGTTTGCTGCTTAGCCCAAAGGAGTTTTTCAACAACTGCCAGCCACAATTTTCCCTTGATGCTTCTGATGCTGTCCACTCAGAGATGTTCACAGACTGGCCTGGCCCATAATGACAACCCTCCCACTCCAGGGGATGCAGACCAAGTCACCACATCAGCCAAAGCACTACTGCAGGCCACTATTTATGGGTCACAGCCCACATCCTTCAGCTTCACTTCCCAGCAGCACAAAATATTGACAGCTTCTCCTTGCAAATTCACTTCCCCCTGCCCTGAGAACAAACGTTTCAGCACCTTCATCTCCTGCTAAGGGGCCAGCAAGCAGCCAAGGCACAGATTCCAGTGGGGCAGCAGGGGCTGAGGGACCACAGGTGACCATTCAGCTGCTGGGACAAGCCAAATTCATGCCAGGCCCATGCTGCATGTGTTGCCTGCATTTGTCTTAGACACAAATGCTGGTTTTCTCTTGGAACTGTGCCTTAAAAAAAAAATAAATAAAGGGATACTGAAGCTGGCCAAAGTTTAACCAAATTTAACCAACAGGCTTGCAAGATGGTGGAGAAAGAGAGGGATTGATGTCAGCTGAGCATCCTCCTCAGTGCATCAGAAATCGAATTTAGCAAAAATAACTTCTTGAAAAAGAAAGCTTACAAGCAGCTTTGGATATTCTGAAGACAAACTCCCACAAAATTAACACTCCAGAAAACTGCAAACCTTCACTGTGATGAGAAGTGAGACTTTTTGATCACAACCCCCCTCCAGCAGCCAATAACTCTGGTGGGAGCCACAGAGCTGGGCAGCAATACCCAAAACTCCACTGGGGAGCCCCCACATCTGCAGGTCCTGGTCCACCCCACCAATATCCCACAAAATCTCGGTCACATCTGACAACGTGGTCATTTAAAACAGGTTATTCCCTCTGCTACCTAAGGATTTAAAGCCAGCTCATATGGATTATGTCTTCCTCCAGGCAACAGGAACATTCATCTTACCTGAAGGATGCAATAAGAAAGAATGATCTCTTGTGCTGTAACTATTACACATGCCCAGTTTTAAGATTAAAAGGATTAAAAGTTCTTTTTCCCTATCCACATGGACACCACGTGTGTAAGGAAACGCTTTAATTAAATTCATGGAACTACAATGTGAGCCATAATTTAAATAATAGAAAAATGAGGTATTGAATTTCCAAGGATATTTTGTAATTGGAATGAGAGCAGCTGCCAAAAGACAAAAAAAGCTTGAGGGCAAACAGAGTCTATGGGTTTGGGCAACAGCAGGTAAGCAGAACACTGAATCTGAGATTGATTACATGGGTTTGTCTGGTTTGAAAAGAAAGAGACTGAAGAATTAGCAAAGTCTTCTGAAATAAATTCACATGTGAAAAAAAATACCAGCATCTGAACACACTCTATTGACAAAATGAAAGCAGCAGTGGCCTCTTCCTGTGAGGACACGTTCTCCTGTAGAGAAGGAGAGACAGTTTGGTTTTGTTAGTGTGGTTTCACAGAAGTTACAGCTGGATCAGGTAGAATTATTTATTATCTGATTAGCTCCTGCCTAATTTTTGCTAATTCTTGGGTGAAGATCCAGTGTGTGCTTAGAAAAAGTCATCCTCTAAGATGCAGACAGCTGAGGGAAGCCTTCACCAATTTCTGTGGTACTTCAACAAAAATGTTCCCAGTGCAAATGAACCTTGCAAGTCAGGATTCCCACAATTTGCACTGCCATAAAAAAAAAAATCACCTTACTGCAGGATCTGGGCAAGAATCCTGGCCATCTGAGGCTTCTAGGTTCTCTCTTTAAATGAAATCAGCATCTCCTGTCCTGACAGCACTAAAAATGGGGAACTGGTAATGCTTACAGGACAGGGGCAGCAAGAGTGCAGAACTGTGGAGGGCAGAAAATACCACGGCATAAACACTGCCTGGAGAAACCAGCAGAGAAACATTTACCAGACCATCAGGTGCACACTATGCTAAACAAAAAATTCAAATATTCTTTACTGTCCAAAGCCACAGCTCACAATTAAGACAATACAATGCAGAGGAATCAGACTTAACCCATCTCCAAGCTCTGCAGCAACTACTGCTTACTCAGAGCATAAATATATGTATGAAATGGAAAAAATCTGAATGAAACTCTCAAACCCCATTCCCACAGGCTGCCCTAACATTAACTATAAATATTTTAACAGGTCCATTGTTCTAGCTTAAAAACAGAAGGACTAATAACATTTCACTTCAACTTTTTCAATAATTGGCAATATTTGAGAGCACCTGGAGACAAAAGCTCATGGGAGAATTACAGGTTTCATTGGAAATGATGGTCAGACTATTGCAGAGGGGGGAAAATGGACAACTCGATATTTTTCTAAGTCTCATTAACTTAAACCAAGTACAGAATTTGGGAGGAGTCTGACTCATGATCCTGGAATGTTCAGTGTTGTCAGTATTGAATAAACTCACTGTCACACCTTTCTACATCTCAGTCTGGACAACAGAATTAAGCACAGATCTGGATTTGGAGCCCAGAAATCCATCAATGATCAAATCTAATCATGTCAACCATGCAGTTATGAACCACCCCCAATGGACAATGAAATCACTTTTATAAGTAAGCAACTACTGCAAAACCAATTACAAATAGCATAAAGAACCCAATTGTTTTAATTTCAAATTAACCAGGTTTGTTTCAAGTCCAAACCACTGCCAAAATAAACCAGGAGGCCTATAGTTACATCATAACACAAAAGGCAACCTAAGAATCCCCTTCCTGAGGCAATGATGGCATCCAATCAATTTAAGCTCACATTATTAATTGCGCAGCAACAGGAGAGGCAGAGTATTGGGGCACTAAATACTAAATGTCCTTGCACAGCTTTGAAAATTCCCCACAGGGTCAGATGCCTGAAGACCTACCTCACAACTAAGGGCCAGAACAGACTGTGTGAAGGCACATATTTCTTATCTAGGCACACAGATCTGTAAACCCTCATTTTAAACAAATCTGTTTCTTCTGAAACCGATTTCAGACCTCTGCCCCTTTATTTTCCAGCAGTGGGCTCCAACTGCTGCCAGATCTGTTTATGTAAATGGGAAGAAATTCCACTTCCCATTTAGCCAATGCCACAAAAATGACCCTGTTAATGAGCTTCAGGTTCTTTTCCAGAAAGTTTACTAGGGGTCATAAGAGAACTGAAGCCACAGAAGAAAGAGTGGAGGAACAGCTTGGTCCTTGAACCCAGCACTCCACACGAGCCAGCTCAGCCTTCCTGCACTGCCCCTCTCCAAAGGGTCCATCCAGGGCCACAAAGATGGGATTGCATTGGCTGCATATCCAGGGCAACCTGTGAAATTCCTCCTGCAGAAGGCCAGGAGATCTAAGGAGTCCAGCACCACTCACATGAGGGCAGTGGGGTGCACCTGGACAGCAACAATCCAGGAATCAAAAAATGCTTTACACCACCCTCAGCTGCATCTGCCTTTCTGTGCAGGCAAGGTGATTGCTCCCCAAAAGCTCCTTTCTTTGCCCCAGCCCTACATTCAGTATTTTTAGGAAACTTGCAGCTGCTTATCTCACTGAACTCTTCAGGCCCTTCTGGTGACACTCTTCTTGAAAGAGCTCCCAAACCTTCCCCTTTTTATCCTAAAACCCTTGCAAAAGCAATTATGATGATTTCTGCAAGTTACCTGCACCCATCCCAAGAGCAAGGCTGCCACACAGGTTATCTGGTGCTGCTTGACCTTTTCCAGGTAGCTGAGAGTACACATGCAATTTGAAACCAGACATCTTATTGCCTTTCACTCAGCCACTAACTGAGGGGTGCACAAAGGCAGGTGAAAGGAGAAGGAAATGGGAAACAGCTTCAAAACACCAAAATCATTAAATTATAGGGGAGGGGGGCAAAAATACAATCAGGCTTTGCTGAATCTATCATCACCAGGTTAAATTCAAGCTACACATTTTCCTCTTACCTTTGCAAAGAACTTGAGCACAAAATTTCCCAAATGCTGAGGGCAACACAGTGGAGGCAGGACGCAGATCAGGCAGCCTCTAGGGATGCTGGCAACATCAACAGCTCCAGGCACAGGGTCCATCCAGGAATCCTCTCAAGAGCAGCAGAGGACAGAGTCAGAGAGCTGGAAACATACAATGCACCCTGGAGAATCCCACAGAGGAGATGGCCACCAAAACCACATGGCCAACAGCAGCCGAGCAGGAAAAGCCAAGTGCAAGGCTGGCAACAAACAGTCCCTTCCTGGGGCTGAGCTTAAATAGGGCTCCTGTGCCCAGGGGAGTGGATGCAGGACTCAGGTGAAGTGGATCAGGGACATCAGAGCCAGTGAGGGCCCTCACAACGAGCAGCTGGTGTTCATCAGCATAAGCAATATAGTATAAAAAAAAAGGTGAATATTCAATAGAATGCAATTCATTTGGAAGGAAATTCACTTATTCTCAACACTGAAGAGATAGCTTTAGGATTTTCACTTTAAAGAAGAAAGAGGTGCTCACCTCCCCATTTTAGCCATGGTTTTTGTTCTGAGAGCCTCATAATAAGTATGTGACATCATGCTTTTAAGGCACTGATGCACACATCATTGTCAAATAAAGCATGTCAGACTGTTTACTAAACAGATAAAATTAAGTCATACACCAATCCTGTCACAGCCAGTTTCTGAAGTAAGACATCAAAGATTTCAAAGTGAGGCTACAAAGACATTCCAGCCATTTGGTGCAAATTCTAGAGGAAGGCTTTAACATGGATCACTCCTAAATTGAGCGCATCCTGTCTCACATCCAGGTACAGGACTGGATTCTGGGTTTCATGAAAGGTTGGAGAGAAAGAAAACCACCAGTCTCTTAGGGGAAGGATCCTGTTAAGAAATTCCCACAGTCAGTGGAAGCTCCCCAAAATAACTGTGACCCACTGATGTGATCTTCCACATCCAGAACCCCCAGCTGTGAAGCTGAGGGTCAAATTCACGAGTGGTTTCACCCCCAAGGTGCTGGCAAGTAGCAGATAACACACCCTGGCACCAGCCTGTGCTGCCCCATGAGCCAGGGCTGTCCCTGCACAGCACCTGTGGAGAAAGAGCAGATGGCAGGGGGTGGCAGACAGCCTTGCAGCAAGAGACCCTGTCCCCCTTGGAAATTATCTCCAGCACCTTTCAGGCCTCTGTGTCCCATTCCCAACAGCAGCTGGCATCACCTGGTGGGAGTGGCTGTGAAGCTCGCAAACATTTTGGACTCTGAGATGCCCAAAAACCGTGGCCACTGCATTGCCGGAGGCAGCGGCTGCTGAGGAGGACAGACAGATTGTTTGGAGGAGATCTTTGACAGATTGTTTGGAGGAGATCTTTGACAGATTGTTTGGAGGAGATCTTTGCTCTTGCTGACAGATGTCAGAGCTGGGAACAGCACCATGCTTCTCTTCTCCTCCACACCGAGGACAAAAGTGGGTTTGGAGCAAGTCCTCTCTTAGTGTTTTTTGCAAGCACACGTAGATGCAGAGCCACATCCACCCACAAACACGGGGAAAATATGGAGTGGTTTCATCAGTAACAGGGAATCTCTGTCAGAGGAAAATGGTGCCACTTAGAGACATTCCTCACTGTCTTTTCAAGCACAGCCTGGGACAGGGAGTGCCACAGGAAGAAGAGAGGCTGGACCATGATTATTTAAGGCAGAGAAAGAGTCATAACAGGGCCAATGAAAGTAGAAAATGAAAAATTTCCCAGCCAAGTCATAGGGATTTTGCATTTTGACTGGGCTCTCAAGCTTCAGTTTTAATTGTGCTTTTACTTGGTACAAAGCAGTTTTCAAAAACCAGCTCAGAGGCACAAAATGAATAGGCACAGCTCTGTGAGGCTTGGAACACTCCGAGCTAAAATGCTGACTGTTATCTTGGGCAGCTCACAAATAGTCCTTACGCAAGCTGGGAACTGCTCCAGCACTGCCAGCTCTGCTGGAACTCCTGACCTTTTCCTGGATGTCAGATGGGAATGATTTTTAGTCTATCCGGTCTGGACTCAATTTGATCCCAAGCAGCAGGGCAAGGAGAGAAAAAAGTTTATTCTCTAAAAGCTTTACATACTGGATGCTTAAAATTTAACACTCGCCCCTTAGAGCTATATTCCCAGCTCAGAGCTGGTAAGAAGCAACATGTTTTTTGCTTTAATCCTTTCCAAAGACACATTCCATAAATTGTTAGCATCCTTGCCAACCACTCAGTCTCTTAGTGAGCCCACATACCAGCTTTAAAGTAAGCTCTTCTAAAACCAATGCAACAGTCCTGTGGGTTAAGTTTATATTATTTCCAGATTCGTATAGCTGCAGGCTCCTTTTTAAAGTTGCAAATGATAAGTCATCTCTTTGTTGCCAGTACTTTTTTTTTTTTTTTAACTTTGTTTAAACTGTTCACTGATGCACTTAGTGAAAAACAGACTGTACTAGCTGTAACTTAGCAGTGTATGCTGTAGCAACTGGAACACAGTCTGCATTTTGCAGCAGGAGTGGTGAAGAATCCCTGTTTGGACAATTCAGTTTATTAATAACTGCAGCACAGATATCAGTACTTAAATTCAAGGAAAAAAGCAACATATTGCCCTTACACAGCACCTTTCATCCCAAAAGACACCATTTGCACACTCTCAACAGCAAAACCTGCCTAAAGAAACTACCCTAAAAAAATACAAGGCTGTAGGGGACTTCCTGACTTCATGTCAATTAAGCAGAGGGGGAAAAAGCCAGTCACAATACAGTCACTCCTCCTTCTGCCCTGATTGCTTGCTGATGGCTTCGTGTGTCCCTGTCCTGATCAGCACAGAAAGCAGCTCAGGGAACCAGGCACCAAGCACTTCCAGAGCACTGGAGTCCTTGCTTTCTCTCTATTTCCTGAGAGACTGGAGTAATTTATTGCAAAAATGACACCACTCCCAAATTAAGTTTGAGAAATAGAATTTCATTAAATTCTCCTCTTTTCGCATTTACTCTTTTGCCCAGTTTTGTCCTCCACTGTAGGCTGTGCCAGTCCCACCAGGGCTCACCAAAATTCTATCTGGAGCCGAGAAAGCATTTCCTTCTCTTCATAAGAGGAATTAATTTTCTCCTCTATCTTCCCTGGGTTTGAACACCAGGACTTTTCTCTAGCTTCTCTCAGGAATTTGGTGCCAGAAGCAGAAACAAAGAGGAGGAAATGCAGAAAATTCCAGGGAATGATGCTACCCTGCATCTTCAGACCTCATTCCAAGGGGCCTCTTCCACTCTTGCTCACGCCAGAGCTGCTCTGGGTAATCAGTGGGAGCTCTTTGTTTACTGAAAGCAGAATCTGCTTTTAGCTCCCAACTGCACATGGAAGTGTGGAGATGTGCAGTGGTGCCCAGGGAAGGCTCTGAAATTGTTTTTAAATTACACATCCTGCAAACTCATCAGCCTCCAACTTAACTTTGATAAACAACTGGGAATTGGTACTGGGAGCTCCAGTCAGGGCTGGATTGAGGCTGGCTGGCTTTTTTTTGTAAGAATACAGCATTTATCAGTATACTGTGTTTGACCCTTTTTATGGATCAGCTGGGAAACCAAAGCTCCCATGCCTGCCTGTGAACTCACACTCTGGTTCTGCAAACATTTATATAAACAACTTAATCCCACATACTTGACTGGTCTCCTAATTGAATATTTGCAAGGCTTTGACTTTAGTGTAAACTGACTTCACAGGAGACCATGCAGCATTTTCTATACTTTAAAAGCAAGACTGGCATTAAAATTTAAAAAATAAAAAATTAGGGGAAAAAACCCACAACCCAAAACCATTTTCTCCACGCCTTAATTCACCCTAAATTTACCTTTTGTCCTTCAAAAGATGAGAAAAGGCAGGATGGACAACCAGAGTGAAGGTGGAAAAGCAGAGCTCACTAACAAGCATCCCCAGATCCCCTTTGTTTGCTCTGAACTGTTATGGTCAGTCTGAATGCTTGGAGGCCCCCCAGAAATTATGGTACATCTGCTTCTAAAATTCAGATCTCTAAGCAAGAATATTCAGAGGGGGGGTTTGGTGAGGTTTGTTTGTTTTTTTTGTTTTTTTTTTTGGGGGGGGGGAGTTTTTTTGTTTGGTTTTGCTTTGGGGGTTTTTGGGGCTTTTTTTGGGTTTTTATTGGGTTTTGAGGGGTTTTTTTGTTGGTGGTGGTAGTTTCTTTGGGGTTTTTTGAGGGGTTTTTGGGTCTTTTGTGGGGGGATTGGTGTGGTTTTTTTTTTTGTTGTTGTTGTTGTGGGGTTTTTTTGTTATTGTTGGTTGGGTTGGGTTTGGTTTGGTTTGGTTTTTTTTTAAGTCTGGTTCAGCCGCTTACCCTCTTGAGGAGCAAGCAGAAAGTACAGCTCCAGTGCACAGTTAATATGAATATTTACTGACCTTGGGCACACCCAGGAGCTGCTCCAGCTGCCTGGCACACCCTGGGGCAGCAGTGATGCTGCACCATTCCCTTGCAGGCAGAATGGAGTGAAGCAGCTGGAACACCCTTAGGACAAGCCTTGGGCTGGCACAAAGCTCTTTCCCTCTCATTTCCCTTAAATGGTGTGCCTGACGCTGCATTTGGGGGACATGCCTTGGTTACTCCCTGACTGTTTACCTAAATTCTCATCGTGTGATTCCAGCGAGTGGTTTGTAATTCCCAGGCCACAAGGACCCACATCCTGGGATGTCTGACACTGATTGAAGCCCTGAGATCAGCCCCAGTGCAGGGAGCAGAGGCACCCTCAGCCTTTTCCAGCACAGCTGCTCTGCCTGGGTGGCTCCAGGCTTCCAAGGAGAACCTGGAGAGAGGGAAAAGGTGGTCCTGGGGCTCATCTGCTGAGGCAAAACAGGCTCAGCTGTTTGTCCAACCATAACTTACTAGGATGGTGCAGAAAACTCAGCAGGGTTGATGCAGAAAACTCACCAGGGCTGGTGCAGAAAACTCTCTTCTCCAGTTGTCTAATTGAACGAGGTTAGAGATAAAACAGAGATAAGCTGGGGGTTTCTTTGCCTTCCCCGGCCTTTGCAGGCTGTGTTTTCCCCCATCAGCACCAGTTTCTCTGCTGGGTCAGGCACCCGGATGAGCTTTTTCCTGCAAGCACCATCCAAGTGGTTTTGTTCAAGGCCCTCATTTGCTTTAATGAGGACATAAAACAAACCCAGATGGGAGATACAACCAAGCTGGTTCAGGACTGGGCCCAACAGCTTTTGCCTCAAGTTCTGCTGGCAGCAGTGAATAAATTCAGTGCCAGCCATTTTCTCCTGATGCTGGAGAAGGAGAGGAAGCTTTCCTAGCTGATGGGATGCTGTCCCACTGCTCAGCTGGCAAGAAGGGGAATTTTGGGACAGAAGGTCAGGAGAGGGAGTGTTCCCTGGCCTGCAGCCTTGGTCCTGCTCTCTGTAAGGGCAGGAGCCAAGAGGACCCATGAGTGCACATGCTGGGAGTGAAAGGACACTAATTTGTTGACAGTTAACAAAGCTGATATTTGAGGGATGTGTCATAACATTCCAAGGAGCAAAACTACAACAATGGAATGTGTTTTCACTTGAGATTGTGTCTTTTTGGCTAATGGATGCAGAGAGAAACAAAGGAGGAGCCTTTATGAGAGAGGGGGAGGTTAAACTCACAATTTTGAACCCTGCAGCCACCCCAAAGAGAAGGAGCAGGTGGTGAGACTCACCTGGACTCACCTGGAGTTTCATCCCAGATCTCCACACACGTGGAGAGAAGACAAAGGCTCATACATAAACTCCACCAAGTCCCATTGCTGGCACAAACTCTCAGTGACATCCACAGGGTTTGGATAAGGCCCCTAATGAGCTGCCTTTGTGCCTTCAACTCCAGAGGTGCCAAAAGTGAATTTGGGGAATATAAAACACGAGAGAAATTCCCACAGCAGCACTGCTCTCTTTAGCTGGTGCTCAGAGAGAGCCTGTTCCTCTGCCAGCTCCAGAAAACAGGACTGGTACAGGGGGACTGGTGATTTTTTGCTTTTTCCATCCTGCACCACGTCAGGCTGGGTCATCCTTTCTTGCATGTCAGCTTCTCCCCAGTGACACTCCCTAAAATAAGAGTGCCAGGGCTATCAGGCCTTTCAGAGAGACAGAACACAACAACAACACCAGTTACTGCTCCCTATTCAGCTGGAGCTCTTAAATGTGTTCTAGATAGAGGGTTTGGCTTACTTAAGGACAGCAGGGGAAAAAAGTCTTTGTTCAAGCATTGTTCTTCCTTCTGAGCTGTGTTTGTTGTCCCACAGTGAGACAGGTTTTCAACACAATGGATGGAAATGTGAACTCACAGCTTTGAGATGGCAACACATCACTTTCTGAGGACTAGAATTTGCTTTTGAGCTTCAGCTCAGTATAGGCATTAAAAGATTCATATCTCTTGACTGTGTCACTTAGATGCAAAATGAGTGTGTTTATCCTGCCCTGCAAGATCTCATTAGGAAACACATCTGATATTCTAATGAAGGACAATTTTCACTCAGTGCTCATGGAGGATTAGCAAGCTCTGGATCACTTTTCACCAACCCACCAAGCCAGAGCTGAACAGCAACAGCAGAAGTGTCAATGCATTACTGATTGAGCCTGTCCTGATGGAATATTTTGGATTCCTGCTCCACCAGCTGGAATCCTGAGCAGTGTGCACAGTGCAGCAGAAGTCTTGCCACACAGCACTCGCCCAGCTCAGGCCTGCTGGCATCCAGGAGGTCAGCTACCAGCAGGCAGGACACAGCAAGCCAAAAAGCCAAAACATCCATGGCTTGCCCAGCTGATATTTGAATGTGAATGTGCAGCAGCCACTTCTCAAACCTGAGCACGCTGGGCTATTACAGGTGCGCAAATTGGTCTGGAATTCTGCAGCAGCCAGATGTCTAGAGCTGACTGGGCCACTGAATTGCCAAAAAAAAACAATCAGCTATTTGCAGGAAGTAACTGGGCTGGCAAGTCTACAACCTGCAGCAAGAGGAGTCAGAGTCCAGCCCATCCTTTTAATATAACTGCTGATCATCATTATTTCCTGGCTACAGAGGATGAAATAAATTGTTCATCAGCTTTTAAATTATTAGTTAAATGTAGCTACAGCACACACACTGCAAAGCCTGCAACAGCAGAAGTTGCTGCCACAGAGGAGCGTAGAGGAGCAGATATTTTGAAAGTAGAGTTGCATACAGCTATCCAAAAAAAAGCTGGGAGAAATCCAGGCTGTGTGCACCTGAGTCTACTGACTTGAAGCAGCCAGTTACCACCCTGCCAGCTGAAGCTAAAAAACAAACACATAAACAAAAAAGGAACCCCCATAACAATTATCTGGAGATCATTCCACCAGGGCTGGCAAACTCATGAGCTGCATCTGAACAGCCCAAATTTGCAGATCTGCATTTCCAGCAAGGAGCTGAACCCGCTCGCCCTGCTGGGCACGGCAGGGCCAGAGCTGTGCAGTGATTTCACACAGGGGCTCACTGGTGCCTGGCTTTCTGCTCTGAGAGCTGATCATTGCAGTGCAAGCAGCATTAATCCCTTGGGGCAAGGCACATGTCAAGGTTTACAGTCCAAACACACACGAAAATGCGCTCCATGGTACGAGGCTGGCCCTGCTCTGCAGCCAGGGAAAGGCTGACACCACCCAACAGAAAAAGTGCTCCATGGTACGAGGCTGGCCTGCTCTGCAGCCAGGGAAAGGCTGACACCACCCATGGAGCCTGGATCTGCTCCTTCTCCTCAGGGCTTGCTTTATCTCCCAAACACAGAACTCTTTTCCTGACCAAAACAGACAACAGAAACCAAAGCAGAAGTGTGCTGCTTCTCCCTGTCCTGTCCTCATTTCACTGCTTACAGTCTCTCAGCCCACAAACCCTACTGAAAAACAGGGTGCCCCTGATGCAGGGAATGATTGATATCTGACTCCATTGATCCAGAATGCTGAACAATTGCTTTATTAAACTATATTATGTGACATTATACTATACTATATTAAAAAGACACTATACTATACCATACTAAATTACATATTACAAAGAATACTAAAGAAAACTCTGCCTGTCTCTAGACAGCCAGGGCACATCTTCAAGTGATTGGCTAAGGAAATAAAACAATCTTTAGCAGAATCTAATTGACAAACCACTTCAGGTAAGCAATCTTCTTAACACATTCTACATGTGTAAAAACAACAGGAGTAGCAAGTAGAGATAAGAATTGTTTTCTCTTTCTTCTCTTTGTGCTTCTCTAGGAAAAAACCTAGAGGGTTATTTAGGGAGAATTTTGTCTCTCTCTGTTCAGAGAATGTGAATGCCACAAAACTCCACCTCCCAGTCTCCTCTCTTGTCCCCTCCTCACTCAGACTCGTGTGATGCTCCTATTGACAGGGAGCTTGTCTCACCTTTGAGTATCTGAGTGCTTCTAGATTGCAGCCAAACATGGCATCCTCTTGCCCAAAGGGAAACACAGCTCATAAAAAACCTGCACATAAAGCAGGCATTAAAGCTGTCCCTCTCTTCCCTGAAGATGTTTTGCCACAGCAGTGTCTGCTGGGCAGGGGACAAGTGATATCATGATAAGAACAGTATCCTCATGATAAGGACAAGAATCACAGCTGGAGAGGGAAGGAGTGAGCAGTGCTCCTGATCTAAGAGGAAAGAACAAGTGACTAAAGAAACAGGCAGAGGTTGAGGTGAACCAGCTCTTTAGATATGCTCATTCCTTGTCCTCTACTCTTGCCAGAGCCCATTTTTATACTCAGACACATACTGAAGCAGTGTTGCTGGCCCTGGACACTCTCAGGCAGCCCCTGCTGTCTCAGCAACCTCTTTCTTACAAAGAAAACCATTACACTTTTCTTTTTTTTTTTTTTTTTTTGTCCCCAAATCTGGCTTCAGGAATGGCTGATGAATGACTTTAACGTTTCAAACAATCAATTTTGGTCGGAGATCAAGCAAGAACCTGGATGGTAAATGATTGGGAAAGTTATTGATGATGACAGACAGATGGTTAGAAGGAAAGACTAACACCAAAGTTACCTCCAGCATCTCTGCCCCAGTGACCCATGAAGCAGCATTTTATGTGACCATCAAGCAGAGGATCAGATATCAGATATTATATCAGATATTTTGCTCACCCTGTGCACAAAATACTTCAGAAAACAGCTGTAATATTTAGCATCCTTTGATCTTCCTATTGCCTCCCAATATACTCATTGCCACTTTAAATCAGCCTCCTGATGACTGCTCAGGGAAAGAGGAGACTTGTCCTGGAGCCCACGTGTTACACAGACATTCTGAACATCTCTGGGCATTGAACACTCTGGAGCACATTTGCTTTCTGACAGGGAGCCCTGGGTGCTCCTGTAAATTATGGCTGAGGTAATCACATTGCTGTCCACGTCAGACTTTCCACTGTCACTCCAGAGGAAAAATGCCTCTTCACTTCCCCTCTGAGGAGAAGTACAAGTGGCACCCTGCCTCCTGTCCAGAGGAAAGGGAATGATCCCTATATATGGGCTCAGAAGTGACTCAGGAGCTTGCACGAGGCAAGGCACACGTCATTATTCCATGGGTAAAGCTTCTCTAGTCAGCAGCAGGGAAAAGGAAAAAACACCAGAAAGTTTTCACATAAAACGTTGAGGAAAAAATTTTTCCAGGCTTTCCAGTCTTTTGGAAATATTTGAACTATTTGAAACCTCCCTCAGCTTATGCACTAGAGGAGAAAATAGTAAGAAAAGACAAGGATTTGAACCAATTTGGGTCTATAACAGGACCAGGATTTTTTATAAGCCATTTTTAATCACAATATTTTTTCAAACTTCCCCCTCTCATCACTCTGCACAAAGATGTAGAGAACCCACATTTTACTGCTATCCCCTTTATAATTTTCTGACTTTGCTGCTTTGGTGATTTAGGCAGAAGCAAGTGCCTAAGCTCTGGCTTGGATTTTGGGGAAATATCTCTATTTTACATGGACTCACTTGCTGCTTTTTAGGACCTTGCACATCCAATAACCTGCAAGGCTCAATATATTCTGTTTTGCAAAGAATCAGAGGGAAAGGACACAGGACAGGGCAACCTGGCATGAGTCAAGCAGTGCTGTCATCAGTCCAGAGATTCTGACAGCTTTCCACAACACAGAAAGGGGGAGGTGATACAAAATGATGGACAGAAAATTAAACCAAAAGAAAGAAGCAGAGATTCTCCCCAAGCACTCCCTCGCTGTTTCTCTGTAAACAAACAAATATTTAACTAAGGAGGAGCAAAAAAGTCAAAATGCACTTTGCAACCAACTAAAGAAAACCCTAAAAAGGGATAGGGACTGTGAAAGCCAAGACACGCAAGAATCTTGATAGAAAGAGAAGTGCTGGAAGTTAAAAAAGACAGTGAAACATAAGTTGACAGGGAGAACTTCATCAAGATTAGAAAACATTTTTATTGTACTTGGCATTAACAGCTGAGGTCCTCTAACTGTGGCTAAGATGTAGAAGGAACATCCATAACACTCCATTGTACGTTCATTTAACATCAAGAAAAACGCAATTCTCTGGGAACATGAGGCCTCCTTGCTGCCAGCTGCCTGCTGTGCCAGCCTGGCCTCTCTCCCTCCTCGCTCTGCTCCTGGCCAAGAGCATTTCCAGAGGAGGGACAGCGAGCTCTGGGGCTGGATTCTGTGTGCCACCAGCCCTTGAGAAACCAAAAGTGCTTCACTGGGGACACCACCCTGCTGCCAGGGAGACACCCTCTCTCCAGAGGAGGGATGAAGCCACAGTTCCATGACCCTGGTGGAGATTTTCAGGGTTAGAAATGGCCCCTGTTGCCTCAGCACGTGGTGTTGTTAGCCCTGGGGTTCTGCACCCCGACACCTGCAGCCCCTCGGTGCTCCCCAGGCACGGGCCAGGGCTGTGCAGGAATGGCAAAATGGCAGTGGGAATGGCAAAAATGCTGTGCTGAGACACCTCTGCTTGTGACATTCTGGGGGAAATTCCCCCACTGAAAGGCTTGGCAAGCTCTGGAAGAGCCTGGTCAGGGAAGTGGTTCAACCCCCATCCCTGGAGGGATTTAGTGGGCGTGTAGATGTGGCACTGAGGGATGTGGCTTAGTGGTGGGCTTGGCAGTGCTGGATTTACAGTTGGGCTTGATGATCTTAAGAGCCTTTTCCAAGTTCTCTGCAATACCTCTGCCAAGCTGGAATATCACAGCTTTGTTGGACTGCTCTCCTGAAGCACAGAGTGTGACCAGGAGACTGAAGAACCTCTCTACCCTAAGCAAAAGGACTTTCTCTCTTTTTTTCCAGCTTCTCACAAAGATGCAAAGAGTGGGATTACAAACTCATGGTATTTCCATGCATGGAATATCAGTCACCCAGAACTTTGTCCGTGCTGGGCATTGCTGAGGGAAACATACCTGAACAAAGCATCAGCAGCCATCACTGCTGCATTTCCTCCTGGGAAAGCAGATTTCTTGGTGGGGCACTGGTTGGTGCAGAACATGCAAAAAAGAGGGTTTTGCTTACAGTGTTTCACTTACAAGGAAAAGCTTTGAACACTTTTCATGTCAGGGCTCAGCAGGGAAATCCTGGAGCAGGTAAATGATGAGTGACTTGTGTTCTCAGCCCTCCCTTTCCTCCCTCTTCCCAGGCTGAGGAATACTCAGTGTAGGATGCTACACAAAGGGTGAGCAGAGCTTTGAAAAACACAGTGCCAAGTACATGGCAGAGACTTTCAAGTGGTTGTGCTGAGGCAGTAATTTCATGGTTTGCTCAGTTCCAGACTTTAACCTCAGTGCCAAGAATCAATGCCACACAATAATGAAAAGTCTAAAATAATTTTTAAATACAGAGAGAGAGAGAGAAATGCAATACAAAATACAGCTAAAAATAAAATAGCAAAAGTAAGCAAAAAAGAAATGCTCAAAATGGGCATGGCAGTTTCCTCTGGATCAAAATTAAGATTCTGTTACCACCCAGTCTAGTGAACCTGGAGTGGATCTGGAAGACATTAAAGACGTGGAATAAAAAACACAGAGTTGAAAAATTATATTTGATTACTAATTAAAATGAACTGTAAAAATAACAGCAGTGGGCTGCCAGTATCATTTGTACTTCTGTAGTGCATCCAAAGACTCTGTGTGGAATTGCACTGTTCACTCTTTGAAAGAGGAACATTTGAATACAAATGCATCACCAAGTTTAGGACTCTAGAAACAGCGCAGAGACATCAGCCCATCCCTTGTATGTTCTGAAGCTTAAAAGCCAAGCTCCAGCTGGGACTTGGGACAGGGATGAAGACCTGCAAGGATCAGGCTCAGAGTAGACCTGGTGCTCAGGCTGGATCCCAGCTGGAATCCCCTGGGCCCACAAGCAAAGGCTGCAAGGGGATGATCTCAGGTGCCAACTCATATCCTACACAAGATACACCATCTTATTTTAATGCATCTTTTGGCCTTTCAACTACAGAGTGTATTGAACTCCATAAAGTGCCTTGGAACTTTTGTGGAAATGTCTTTTTGTATATGTTTTTTTTATTTTCTTTTTCTAGCATACATGTTAAATGTGCTAAAAAAGAAAAGCAAAGTGTCTGGGGGTTTGGGTTGGTTTTTTTGTTGAAAGCACAGTCTGAACTAAGCTGGGTTCTGCCAACAATGGATTTGCTCTGGACAATCTGGGCTGTGACTCCATCACATCAGCCATGGTCAGGGAAAGCAGCGTAGCCCTGCTGGGAGTGTCCCAGAGGAAACACAAGGGTTGGCAGATCCATGGCAGTGATCCCCCAGAAAACGTGGATCAAGAGCTTCTCATAGCTAAAAGACTGGGTCTCTCACAAGGGATTAAAGATGGAACTGCGGCCCATGAAAAGCTACCCTCAGAAGTTTTGTCACCTTTGTCCCTGTCCCCATTCCCCCATGGCAGGACTCCAGTCAGCACACACAAACCAGCTCTAGGGAAGTGAATGAGCTCCAACACGAAACTTCCAAAGGACCAGAGATCTGAAAAACTAATCAGATGGCTGCTTCATTTGTACTCAGGAAACTGTGGCATGTTTTAAACAGCTCGACAGTCTCCTTTGCCTTTGATAAATTACTTACATTAGCCACCCCAAAGGCCTGCTCAGTAGCTGCCACCCCACTGTAACATCTTGCTTTCTTCTCCACAGGAACTCCATAAATTCACTGTCCTCTCCTTGTAATCCATCTTCCTCATTACTTCTGTCAAGGAACCACTCGAGCTGCTTTAATTCAAACACGTTTTCCCAGGCACAGCTAAAAGCCTTTGCTTGTGTTCGTAGCAGGAAATGCCTGGTTATCTGTAAACTGATTCATTAAACACAAAACTTCCAGGGCAGTTTTTGGTCTTTTAAAAGCAGTTCTCAGTCCAGTCCTGTTGTCCCATTTCCTTAATACGGAGTGTCTTTACCTTTGTCTAAACCCCATGACAATATTTCAAGACCCTACCAGGGGCAGCAGTGGTTAAGACCAGCACAGATCTTCCCCAGGACACCCACCACCTCCTGAACTCCATCAGAAGGCTCCAAGGTCAGATATTTTGGCTTCCATAGTGTCAAAAAATCAGCAGTCAGTCTCTTTGTTTTATGCTGCCTTTTGCCCTTTGAATGCATTTAGCATTGCCCTAGAGGGAAAATAATACTGCTTTGTCAGATTTTTACAATTTCTAATCAATCCAGAAGTTTTCCCCTTCTGCATCCTTTCCCTCTGCCTTTCTGTATGTGTTCCTTAGCTCAGGAAAAGATTCTGATTTCCCCTAGGCCAGTTTTTGATTTTTATTGTAACTTTACCTGCAAACATTATTCTGCTCATTGGGTCAGATGTGAATTTTTGATGATAGCATTGAAGATGACAGCCAGAGACATGAAAATGGTGCCATGAAAAAAGAATTATACCGGGGCATTTAACAGCAGAGCACTGTACAGAGGGAACCAGTGCATCAGACCCTCTGTAGATAATATCTTATCTCTGAAGATATTATCTTTTCATGTTTAGTTTTGTTGGTTTTTTGGGTGTTTTTTTGGGGGTTTTTTTTGTTGTTTTGGTTTTTTTGGGGGTTTTTTTTTTTTTTTTGGTGGAAGAAGGGAACATTCTTTATATTTTTTTTTCAAACTAAAAAACTGTTTTCGTTTAAAAAGCCAAAAATCCCTTTTGACATGGCAGCCCTGTGTCTTCAGCTTGTATGTTTGCAGAATATATACATATTTTTTAATATATATCTTATATTTTATATATTTTACATATGTATATATATGTGTGTGTGTGTATATGTGTATATATTTTCTATATAGTATATATATGGTGTATGTGTATATATACATATATACGTGTTTAGATATATATATATATATACACACACACCATGTATATATGGCATCTATTGCATGAGCCTAAACAAACTCAGAAGTAATAACAGGAATTTTCAAATAAAATTAGGAAACTTCTACCCAAAGAAAATGGCACTTTGCACTCAAGTGTGCCCAAAAATGCAAGTCCCAGCAAGAAATGCCATGGTCTCCTTTTTTACCTGTTCTTTCTGCTTTCCACTCATGGTTTGAATGAATGTCTCTTGGAAGGAGAAAGGGCAAAGGAAAGGGGGAATATAACATGAAATGTGTCTGGCAAGGCAGGGTGGAAGAAGGAATGGGCAAATCCTGACCCCTCTGAGCTCACCAAGGTTTGGCAGCAGCAGGGAGGGTCCTGAGCATCTCTGTGCTCCTCACCCTGCCCCTGCTCTTCCCTCTTCAATGCCCAGCAGGACACAGCCCCTCACACAGCCTTCAGAGACAGCTTTGTTGCACCAAAGATCTGTGAGCTGGTGCCCTTGTGTTCCTTCTTTTACAAAAGAGGAATGTGTTTTGGCTGCTGAACAAGAACAGTGAAGATGGGTTGTAACAGATACACTTAAACCCCTTAAACCAACTTTTTTCATTTCATCTCTATGCCCTCCCCCGATTTGATTCACATAACAAGCAAATCCACCCACTAAACATAAACATAAATAGATTTTCATGGGAAAGTTCATTTAAAAAAACCCTCAAGTCTTTTTTTTTTTTTTTTTAATAATTTAATAGATATGTCAATGAGCAGCTGTAAGCTAAAATCATTGTCATTCTCACTCTTCTAACAAAATCAAAACTAGAATCTACCTGGGTAATTCCCATCTTTGCATAGGTCAAATGCATAAATTATGTTACTTTTCCCCAGGCCTCCTCCACAGCCAACACTAAGCCAGGATGAGCAATAAATTTCCTCACTAGATGGAGCAAGAGCATCTAGATAGTAGAAGGAATGCCAAAGTTCTGAAATGGGACTCTCACAACTGGGACAGCCCAACTCCATTCACCGGCCTTGGAAAACCACAGAGCTCCTGTCTTTTATCCCAGCAACGTCAGTGCTCTGCTTCAGGAGCTGAGCAGTAGTCAAAAATCAGGGGGAATTCCCTGGTATGGTGAAGGTCTTCACACTGAGAGGGGTTCCTGCCACCCACTTCTTCCCTGGTTCCCAGCCTCTGTGGCTGACAGACCTTGCCAAACCATGATCCTGCTGGCTTTGTTTCTGGAGGAACAGGAATTTTTACTGGTGGTGTCTCTTGTCCAGCTCAGCCCCCATGGGCAGGTCTGAGTTACCAGTGGTGCAGGTGTGGCATTCACATTTTCAGGAAAAATCCCTTCACCCGGGATTTTTCTCCTGGGAAGATGAGAAGCCTCAGAGAAAAAGGAAAAGGATAATTATCTGATTTGCTTCTCCTGTGTTTTGCTCCTTTGGAATGTGTTTGGAGATTGTTTACCCACAGGTGATTGTTTCTTTGGTTTCTGGTGTGAATTATTTTGACTCAATGGCAAATTGGGGCCAAGCTGTGTCAGGACTCTGGAAAGAGTCACGAGTTTTCATTATTATCTTTTTAGCCTTCTGTAAGTATCCTTTCTGTATTCTTTAGTATAGTTTAGTATAGCATTCTTTAATATAATATAGTATGTTAAAATAATAAATTAGCCTTCTGAGGACATGGAGTTGGATTCATCATTCCTTCCTTCCATCTGGGAACCCCACAAATACAATAATGCAGGGACACCTCAGCTACTGCAAACCCATGGCAGGAAGCTGATTTGATTCTTGTAGCCACTGTTGGTTCTCCCTTGCTGAAATAAATGCAATTTTCAGTCCCAGGTAAAACTCCTCCTGGGTATTACCAGCACAGAGGGTCTAGTACAGAGTTCCACCAGTTCAGAAATACCTGGAGGGCTGCACTGTCTCTTGGGGTAGGAGCTGCTGGTCTGATTGATGGAGTGATATTTTCTGGCAGCTCCAGGTAAATCCTCCACTGGAGTTATTCCTGTCCTCCCACATCCTTATATCTGTGGTGAAGTGTCACAGTTTAACCCCAGCTCCCTGCCAGCCCCTGCACTTCTGAGGCAAAGTGCATTCTCTCCTCCTCCTCCTTCCTGAGGCCCTACAGTGGCAAAACCTGATTATTTCCTAACTGGAGATGCAGCAAGTCCTTTGTGATCTGGCATTTGATATTCTATTCTGAGAAAAGCTTCTGGTGTGGCCAATAACAGTATCATTCTCTAGGGCTAAAGTTCAACAAAAATATTAACAAAATAAAATAGGATGCAGACAAGTCTTTTTTTAATGTTTGGCAACCTTAATTATCAGCTCTGTTGCCACCAGAGGAAATGACAGGACAATCAGAAATCCAACACACAGGCACAGAAAGTTACAAAGTCCTACAGAAACTGTCTCATGTTAACAACAAATCATACAATAAGGATCATTTCTCCCCAGTGTTTGATAACCGAGCATTACAACGAGTCTTTGGTGCAACATGAGGAGAAAAAGTCCCCTTTCTCCCCAGCTTAATCCATCCCATAACCCAGTCCCATCCTGAACTTTCAGCCTTTAAGGAGCTGCAATTTTACACAGAGATTTGGAGTTTCCCAACGCGGGAATTACAATATTCATTTAATCATTGATGTGAGAACAATCATTTGGTAGATGACGTGCGTGCTGTACTTCTGAGGAAAAGACATCTCCCAGCAAACATTCTTAGTGGGATGAAATTCCTCTGTAACATATTTCTCTGCCTTGCAGGGAGCTGCAGCACAGTGATTTTCCCCCAGGAATGCTGTCATGAGACAGGAACTGTCCTTTTTGCCACCTTCCTTTCAGAGCGTGACGTATTTCACAAAATGCCTGGGTAAATAATATTGCATCTTGAGAAGGCTAAATTACGACAAATAAGAGGCAGAGCAAGATGAAAACAAAAGCATAAAAATGTTCTTAAAATGCCAAGTATTTTTGTAGCAGATTACAATGGCTTTTTTTCCCCTCCATCTCTGTGTCTTCACAAAATGTTTTCCTGTTGGACAAAGAAGCACAGACTTAAAACTGAGTTTTTTCCTATTTTCTTAGAAGATTTTCTATTTAAAAAGAATTCTGGGGGAAAAAAAAATAAAATAAAAACCTTTCCCAAAATAATTTCCAGTTTTTATAAACAAAATATTTATACCCCAAAGTTGTGGTTTCTCATTTCACTTTTTATACCTTTTATCTTCACCTGCTAATATTTTGCCTTATTTTATATGGAAAATGGGGTTGTTGGTTGTGCAGTTTGCCCTGTCCCTGATATATTTTGAAGCCCCCTATGTCCCTGCATGTGTTATTGAAAAGCTACAATGAGGTAACCCTGGAGCCTTCTCTTCTCCAAGCTGCACAATCCCAATTTTGTCTCAGCCTTTCCTCAGAGGAGAGGAGCTCCATCCCTCTGTTCATCTTGGTGACCTCCTCTGGGCTTGCTCCAACACGTCAGTGTCCTTCCTGTGCCATCTCCACTGTCTCCCAAAAACAAAAACAATTGAGAATTGCTGTCAGGGAGACTGGAGCTTCATTATTTGAAATCTCTCTTACCTGTTGGTTATATACAGGTAAAAACATACTCAGCTGTGCAAAGGAAGAAGTCCTGAAAGGATCACTGGGGTCAGGATTGAGCTCTTAATTATCAGATGCTTCCAATTAAACTGACTGCAAAGTAATGACTGGATGCTGACATTAATACTGTAAAATATGTTTTACAGTTACAATTGCATCAATGAGAACCGTAACACACTAATTTCCTGAGGCTGTTTTATTTACTTCAAGTGGTTTGAGCTGGAGAAACATAACTGGGAAAGCATAACAAATGCATATTTCTTGGTGGTTTGCCTAGATTTGTTACAAAGCTGAAATCTAGACACTGGTCAAATGGTTCTTTATGGATATTGCTCATAGGTCTTTCTTTTTTACTTTAATTTCCTGTTGCATTTCTATTTAGAATTTGAAATTGCCTGTCCTGAGAATTTCCCTTGTGGTTGCTCCACTTCAGTCAGAGAAATTCATGTGGGCATTTTCTGGAAGCTAAGTATGCAGGTCTGAACTTTTTCTCAACTGTTCAGATTGCAGCTTTCAACGCCAGAATTCTGCAAAACATTTAACACTCCAATAATGAGAGAAAAGAGCTCCCTCCACCTTGACCCGTCTCCCCAGCAGGACCTGCTGGAGCCTAAAGGAAGTGAAAAGCAAAGTTCTGTGAAGCACTGGACTTTCTAAGAAAAGATGTGGATGTGTTTCTCTCCTGAGTCACACTGCACTGACCCTGATGAAATCCTCCTTGCTTGTGCAACAGCCCAGAACCAGGAGCAGGGTTCACAAGGAGCACAACCCCAGGATGGCTTTGGACTCTGGATTTGCCTGTGCTGCAGTTGAGGAGCAAAGACATCAGTCTGCAGACTCCTCTCAGGGTGGTTTTGGGCAGCACAGGACACTGCAAGGCATGCTGGAAAAGCCATGGCCCTAAATGTAAAATGTAAAACACATCCTAAATCAGATCAAGTCACACTGGAGCTCCCTGAGTCACTGGAGAAAAGAAAATAGTGGGATTATCTGTTAATCTCACCTCGATGAAATGTCTAAAATAGGTCTGATGATTCACATCCTAAAAAGGACTGCTAGTCCTTCTTATCAATGAAAGGAGCCAAGGGAGAGCCTTGTTCAAGGGGGGATGTTTATACTGCAGACATGTCCAAGGAGGTGAGGTAAAGCCTGTCCCATCAGTCCCCTTGGTAAAGAAAACAGTGTTATCAGGGACATGCCTTCATCAAAAAAGGCAGGAACTTTTCCTCTACTTCCAACTTGGCATCACGGTTGTTTAAATTGTACTTGAAAAACTTCCTGGCCGTTTGCAACAGCATTACAAGGACTTGTGAGAACGATCTTCATGCCTTTTGAAGAGCTGGAAGTGGCCAGGCTGTTTTTGGACATTGATTTATTTGCATGAATGAACTCTTGCAGAGATACCTATGCCCATGGTTCTACCAAAGCAATCTAAATTGCCACTGAAGACTTCTAGCTCTAGTCTCTCCACAATTTATACAGAAGAAATGCTTATTACAGTTCTTGTAGCATGAGTGAAGAGACAGGGAAACGCCATTTTAAAAACAGATGGATCTTTCAAGCACATTGCAAAAATAAAATGCACAAAGCTGATGTAAATAGAAGGTAAGGTAGAAATCTCAAGCTTTCCCAGAAACCTCATTTTATTACTCAGAGCTCCATTAGGTTGATGACCAGGCTAGAATTCAGGATTATTCATCCTTTGCAATGTCTAGCCCTCTTCCTGTCTGTCCATGGAGGCTGCTGTCTTTAAGGGCCCTCCCAGGAATCTTGCAAGAAATACTCTGACAAGACACAAAGGTTGCATTTCAAAGCTTGCTCTTTATTTCTGCATCCAGGGGACAAAAGAGCTCAGGGGGAGCCTGGCCCTCTCCCTCTGCAGAGCAGGACCTCCACAATTTCCTGCAAGGAAAACAAGGATCAGGATCCCAGATTAAAAGAATGGAGGTGAGCACAGCATATAGCTTTTCACAGATACAGCTTTTCAGTGTCTGATGGGAGCCTAAAAGAAAACTGGAGAGGAACTCCAAGGGCGTGCAGTGACAGGACACGGGCGAATGGCTGCCAGCTGAAAGAGAGCAGCTTCAGGTTGGATGTTTGGAAGAAATTCTTTGCTGTGAGGGGGGTGAGGCCCTGGAAGAGGTTCTTCCCAGAGAAGCTGTGGATGCCCTGGGCAGGCTGGATGGGGCTCTGAGCACCCTGGTCTCGAGGAAGGTGCCCCTGACCATGGCAGGGGCTGGAAGTGGATGTTCTGGAAGGTTCCTCCTGCTGAGGACCACGTTCAGGGCACGGGGTGCAGCTGCTGTAGGTTGAGCTCTGGGTTGGGGGCCTGGGACAAGAGGCTTTGTTTGCCCCTAAACTTCCAAGCCAAACCATTCTGTGATGCTATGATTTATGCTTGGGAGCTTGGGAGCTGCTTCATTCAAAGTCAGAAGTTAATTAGGGTAATTAGGAGCAACTTGGAATGCACACATGCAGGGACATAGGGGGCTTCAAAATATATCAGGGACAGGGGCAAACTGCACGACCAACAACCCCATTTTCCACATGAAATAAGGCAAAATGTTAGTAGGTGGAGATAAAAGGTATTTCCTGAAGCATAGAAAAGGAGAGTGCAAAGAGCTGAATTCAGGGTTGTGTTTCCAGTCAGGAGTTCTGTGCTCACCAGTGGACACGCTGGACACGTGAGGGTTTGTCCAGCAGCTGGTCCTGCATGCCAAGGGCAGCTCCTCCTTTCCCCGTGCTCTCTCAGAGCTGGACACCATCACACGTTCACACTCTCTGCATCCAGTTGAGACAGCTCTTCAAGTGACCTGCTTTTACAGAAACGCTGAGTTCAGTGGAAATTATTGTGCATAACACTCAAAAACAGGGACATAGGAGGCAAACCTATTAAGCACCTTCTGGACCGAGAACAAATAACCAGGCTTTGTGGGGCCTTTTTTCTCATCTCCATGAAAACCACGTCAAAGCTACACAAAACTGGAAAAAAAGATTGCCCAGTGTTTTGACAGCCTTTAGATGATCCTCTGGGGAGTACAGGCATATCTAATATAGCACCCCTAATATTTCTGTAATTGATTTTTCCATTCATTAAATCAACCAATTCTTCTTCATTCCTGGCACACCACCCTTGGCCACTGAAGGAATTAACATCAAGCAGTGCCTGTTAAGTATGATGCTTTTTTTGAGGGTCATCATTAACAAAAGACTGCCACATCATTAACTGATGTGGCAGTCATATTTTCTGGAAAAATTCTTTTGCCCAGGATTCTTTTCCTGGGAAGCTGAGAAGTCTCAGAGAAAAAAAGAAAACAGTAGTATCTAATTTACTTCTCCTCTGTTTTGCTGCTTTGGAATGTAGTTGGAAATTGTCTGTCCACAGGTGATTGTTTCATTCGTTTCATGTGAATTTTTTTGACTCAATGGCCAGTCAAAGTCAAGCTGTGTCGGACTCTGAAGAGAGAGTCACGAGTTTCGTTAATATCTTTTCAGCCTTCTGTAAGTATCCTTTCTGTGTTCTTTAGTATAGTATAGTTTAGTATTCTTTAATATAATATAGTAACATGAAATAATAAATTAGCCTTCTGAGAACATGGAGTCAGATTCATCATTCCTTCCTTCGTCTGGGAACCCAGCAAATACAATAACCTGATCCATGAGGTGATGAACAACCACAGATCTCACCAGCAGTGGTGGAGGCACACACTGGTCCTTGGCCAGCCACAGCAGTAAAAAGTCATTTGTCATGTAGCACAACAGAAACACACTGCAAGAGCCCCTGGGGCCACAGAATTACTTCTCCTCTGTTTTGCTTCTTTGGAATGTAGTTGAAATTGTCTATCCCAGGTGATTGTTTCATTCATTTCATGTCAATTTTTTTGACTCAATGGCCAGTCAAAGTCAAGCTGTGTCGGACTCTGAAGAGAGAGTCACGAGTTTCGTTAATATCTTTTCAGCCTTCTGTAAGTATCCTTTCTGTATTCTTTAGTATAGTATAGTTTAGTATTCTTTAATATAATATAGTAACATGAAATAATAAATTAGCCTTCTGAGAACATGGAGTCAGATTCATCATTCCTTCCTTCGTCTGGGAACCCAGCAAATACAATAACCTGATCCATGAGGTGATGAACAACCACAGATCTCACCAGCAGTGGTGGAGGCACACACTGGTCCTTGGCCAGCCACAGCAGTAAAAAGTCATTTGTCATGTAGCACAACAGAAACACACTGCAAGAGCCCCTGGGGCCACAGAACCCTCCACCAGATCCTGCTGTGCACCAATTCCACCACTGCCAGCCAGGAAAAACTGCTGGGCATCATGGTGGGAGAGAGCTCCACTGGAGGAACAGAGAGAACAGAACAAGCAGATAAAAATTGTTAAGAGGAAAACAGGTCACTCAGTGTTTCTCTCACGTGGGTGGCTTTTTCCAGCTCAAATATAAAAATCCTCGTTTTCCCCTGTGCATCGTTGGAATGCAGACAGGACTGTAAAATATAAAATGTGATCCAGCTGGAAATCCATACCTCAGCACAGCAGTTCTCAGGCTTTTTCAGATGTATCTCCCTCTCAAACCTTTTCCACAGTTGACCCTGTCTCCCCCCATCTCAGCATCTCTGATAAGCAGCCTGAAGCTGGCAGGACACACCGTGGAGGAAGGTGTCATGGAAGAAGGCTGTGTGGGAGCACCTGGAGGGTACTTGTGGTTGGATGGAGAAGTTCAGGGCAGGGCCACATCAGGGGACAGGGAAAAAAACCACAAACCTCAGAAGATGTGAGAAACACAGTAGCCAAAGGCATCACCCAGAGCCAAGGGATAACTCTTGCCCCCAAACATGAAGGACCCTGTGAGTTTTCAGCCAACTGGCATTTGTTTCCTCATTGTGCAGACAGCAGCTTTCTATGGAAACCATTTTGGCACTTGCCAGTGTTCATTTTTTTTTTTTTCATTGTTCTGAACAAAGATGTCAGTATTTCTGGTGGATTCTGACCAAATCTGACTCATGCTTTCCAGGCTAAGAAAAAAGGACCAAAATCCAAGCTTCTGTGGAATTTGAGTTCTAAGGTATCAGAAGGGAAGGGCAGAGAAGTTAAATAAGGATCTAGAGGACAATAGGATACAAAGTTCTAGTGCTAGTTAAAAGGAGGTGTTTCTGGCCCTGGAAAACTCTAGAGCCAACCACACAGAAGGGAAAGCACAGAATATAAGATTTCCAGTATTGAAACAAAGTACTTTTCATTTCTGTGGGGTCTCCTAAAGCTTTCACCTGAGAAAATGAGGTCTGGGAAAGTTTATTCTGTTTTGCTATTGTCCAGCAAAAATTACGTATCTGTTCCCACAACATCTCATGAAACTGAAATGTGTATGTTACTTAAAAAATTCCTTTAGAGATATGGGTTGAAATAGACACCAAGTGCAAACACAAAGTTCATGAGTTTTGCATCACTAGCAAGCACTTTTCACACTAATGTGTTAGGGAAGGTTGCAGAACAAGAATGAGAATTTACTGTGCAGGAGCCTTTTTCTATCAGCTACACCTACAGGCTCACTCTACTTGGATAACTCACATCAGTCCACATATTTCAAGATATGACAAGCTGTAAGGGGGGTCTGATCTGTGTTTCTCAAAGCTCAATTTGACAGATGCATGCAAAATGCTTATAAATTTCCACAAATTCTGACAGGGAGAGAGAAGAATATAAGAGTCCTTGGAAAAAATTAATACAGGAGTATCTGAAATCAGATCCCTGAAATCCAAGGCACCATGCTCTTTTTGATTTGGCATTTGCTCATTGCTGAGCATCTTTTCTCATGCAGCACTGAGTGCTCTGGTGAAGCTGCTGATGTTAGACTAAAGCAGGATTAACCTGCACAAGCGAGCCTAGATGATGACTGCAATTTATTCCCCAGCAGAACTAACTCACCCTCACACCACTTGTTACACCACAGGGCAGCTCTGGCCGTGAGATAAAATGTGCTGCCTCTCAGGAGAGGTTGATGACACCTCACTGTCCCCATGTGCACGCAGGAGTGCAAAATCCACCCGTTTTCCTGTGCCTCCTTCACCACAATGCACTTGCTCCACCTGTTGTCCACTTGCTTTCCTACAAGTCCATCTGCAGCTGTAATTTCTGCAATTGCTTTGCCTTCAGGGATACTCAGGGATCTTCATGGCTGCTTTCTCACTCCCAGCACAGCCAGTATCACTGCCTTCCATAGAGACTCTGGAAAAACCAACCTGCAGTTCAGGAGCAGCTGAAGAACCACAGCTCTTAGAGGTCTAGCTCAGTAATTTAATCACAGTAGTTACCGAGCTGGCAAGTGCCTGTCAGGAAAGCAGGGTGCACTGGGGAGTTAATTACTCAGCAAGGCATCCCCAGTCTAGGTTAAGGGATTAATAGCACATGCACATTCCTACTTTCCAGCTCTTCTGCTAGACTATCACCAGGAACAAGGAGGGAAAAAAATGGCTTTTTCTGCAAGAAACTGGCACTTCCACTGAACAGCTCTGGCAGTATCAGGGTGCTCCATGAGTGTATTCAGTTGTGCCATTTGCTCCTCATGGGCAGACGTGACCAAGCTGGAAGATGGCAGCAAAGTAGTGCCTGGCTCCTCTGAGGACAAGATCAGCCCAAGTGTAAGCACTTGCTGTCTCTGGATTCACACTGCTTTCTTGAGAGAGAGAATTCCTTTTCCCAAATTTCATGCAAGAACCAGGCCAAAGGTGAGGAAATATGTGCTGTGCTGAGGGGGAGCTGGGACAGACCTGAGGAGAACATGGCTCTGTTAATGAGGGAAGAATGCTTGCAGACACAGCATTTGTACTTCTGGGGTCCCACTAGGGCCACAACTGCTTTCTGAAGCCTGGCAAGAGCAATTGCAGCACCACAGCAACAAGCACAGAATAACCTGAGCTGGAAGGGACCCCTGAGGATCATCTACATTTCCACCTCCAAATGAGCTGTGGGTCAATGCTTCTCCTTTCAAAGGAGCCATCAGAAGTCACCTTCAGGCCACTTCATTGCACTGAGAGGGACATCACAGCACAGCTACAGCCTTAGTCTGGTGTCTGCTGCCCTCCCCTGCTCTGTCAGCAAAATGGGAAGAGCAAGGACAGGGAGCCTCATCCCCTGCTCCCTTTTTTTCTGCAGTGTGGGGACACTGCCTGGCTGCTAAATTCTGCTGGAATACCCCCAGGAAGGCCTGGCTGCTGGGTAACAAGGAACGAGGCAGTGGGTGGAGGAGTGCCATGGCACAGCCACCCTGCTCTCTGTGCTAAGCTGAAATTGCCCCTTATATCACCCACACCCAGAACCTCTGGCCACATAACACAAGGAGGAGGCAGCAACAGCTGCTCAGCACAGCTGTCAGAGGGAGATTCCAAACCCCTCTGCACCCTCTATTTGAATCACCAGTCAGCTCCCACCACAGCTCTGAGCTTCCTCGAGCAGCAGTTGTCATGTCAGCTTCCTCTCCCGCCCATGGGTGTCACACTCACATTTTCTGAAAAATCCCTTCACCCAGGATTTTTCTCCTGGGAAGCTGAGAAGTCTCAGCAAAAAAGGGAAACAATTCTTATCTGATTTGCTTCTCCTGTGTTTTTTGCTCCTTTGGAATGTGTTTGGAGATTGTTTACCCACAGGTGATTGTTTCTTTGGTTTCTGCTGTGAATTATTTTGACTCATTGGCCAAGCTGTGCCAAGACTCTGGAGAGTCACAAGTTTTCATCATCATCTTTTTAGCATTCTGTAAGTATCCTTTCTGTATTCTTTAATATAATATAGTATGTTAAAATAATAAATTAGCCTTCTGAGAACATGGAGTCAGGTTCATCATTCCTTCCTTTGTCTGGGGGCTCTGCAAATACAATACATGGGAATGTAAAGGCTGAGGAGATGCTGAGGCCAGCAGAGAAGACAGACAAGGCAAGTGTCATTTATTGTCAACTTTAAGAATGAGCACTCTCCACAAACTAAAACTTAAAAAAAAAATTAAAAAAAAAAAAGGAAGAAAACAAAGTTAAAATTTTGAAAATGTGACTAGGTAGAGGCAGTCTCTCCTCAGGCTGTGCAGAGCAGGTTCATAGCAAAGTCCTTGGCACAAAAGTATGGCAGACTGAAACCAAGCTGGTCTTCAGATGACCTTTCCCAACACAAAAAACAGTGGGCATGGCTCTGGAACAATGTGAGGTGTTACTAAAGCAAAGTAAAAAAAAAGTAACTGGGGAAAAGGGAGGGAATACACCTTAAATACCAAAACAATTTTGAATTGCTTGACAGCAGTGCCACATTATTACAAGCAAAATTATAAGCATCAGTACACAAATGGCTCAGACAGATCTGTTCCATTCCCCACTCAACCTCAACACAATCACAAGACCAAGTTTTTAAAAGTGTGTTTCTTTAGTATGCTTTTTTTAAGCCCCACAGCTGTGTGTTCCCCACTTCTATGTGAATGTCACACTTTTCTTAGGACTTTTACACTGCCTCCCATTATCCCAGCACCCAAGGCTTTCTGTGTGAAGTTCAGCAGTAAGAGGAAGCCCTCAACAGGCTTGCAGTTCCATGTGCTTGTCCTTGGAGTTCCAATTCTGCTTGGCATCAAAGTGCTTTGGAAAGTGAAGGGGTTGGCTTTGTCTCCAGAAGGCACAGCTTTAAACACACCATCAAAAAGTAATGCTTCTTGCTAAAAGGAAAAGCAAGCATGGGAATCAGCATTTGTTTAGATGCACTGTTCTGGAAGTAAAGTTCCTTGTTCCTAAGTAAATGCCCCCATGGTTTTGAAGGGGTGTGTGTATTCCCCCAGCACAGCTTCTTCACGTGTAAACACAAGCAAGTGTTGGCTCCAGCACTATTTTAACCCAATTGACTGCATGATGTGTGATAACTGTTTGAGAAGTTTTGGAATCCTGAAGGGCAGTTTTTTTTATTTATCAGCCCTGAAAAAAACACAAAGGGGATAGAAAAAAAAAAAAAAAAAGACTGAAGCCATGTTTCTTTAGTATGCTTTTTTTAAGCCCCACAGCTGTGTGTTCCCCACTTCTTTGTGAATGTCACACTTTTCTTAGGACTTTTACACTGCCTCCCATTATCCCAGCACCCAAGGCTTTCTGTGTGAAGGTCAGCAGTAAGAGGAAGCCCTCAACAGGCTTGCAGTTCCATGTGCTTGTCCTTGGAGTTCCAATTCTGCTTGGCATCAAAGTGCTTTGGAAAGTGAAGGGGTTGGCTTTGTCTCCAGAAGGCACAGCTTTAAACACACCATCAAAAAGTAATGCTTCTTGCTAAAAGGAAAAGCAAGCATGGGAATCAGTAAGCATTTGTTTAGATGCACTGTTCTGGAAGTAAAGTTCCTTGTTCCTAAGTAAATGCCCCCATGGTTTTGAAGGTGTGTGTGTATTCCCCCAGCACAGCTTCTTCACGTGTAAACACAAGCAAGTGTTGGCTCCAGCACTATTTTAACCCAATTGACTGCACGATGTGTGATAAACAACTGTTTGAGAAGTTTTGGAATCCTGAAGGTCAGTTTTATTTATTTATCAGCCCTGAAAAAGACACAAAGGAGATAGAAGAAAAAAAAAAAAGACTGAAGCCAAATTAAATTCTATTTCAGGTGAATTTATTGAGTTATAAAGAACCTGCCAGCTCCACCATATTTACAAAGGTTTTCAAGAGGATCTAGAGCTATTACTGCTACTGAACCACATGTTAAAAATGCATAAAACAAACCAAATCAACCACATCCATTAACTGTAAAAACACCATTTACCTTATAGAATTTTGAGGAACACTCAAACATAGGGAAAAATGCTTCCCAACCACTGATCTCTAAAGCAAGATTCTCATTTCTCCCTCTGATGTAGCTATGCCTGAAGATCTTGGTGTCTGACACCTTGGAACTTGGTGTCTTCAATAGACATGGCTTATGAATTGGGATTTTAAATAAAAGGTTCCTTGGAACTGCAAGGTGTTAAAACAATCCTAAAGAGCAGAATGAAATCCCCAGTTGGTTCCATTTGATACTTTTGCAAGGTGTTATTGCTGCCAGATGTGCACATAAAATCCTGTCATCGCTGTGGAGCCACAATCCAAGCAAACTCAGCCAAACTTCCCAGAGCACTGTCACTGTTCACATCTGAAGCAGCACTGCAGAAACAGCACCTCCTGCAAACACCACACTGCTGTTCTCTTCCTCCTGGCCACGACTCAAAGGATGATTTCAGCTGCAATTAATGCTCCCTAAATTCCCTGATGCACCTTTCCGTTCCCCTCTCCACCCACAGAGGAGATCATGGATTCTAAGGGGAGGAGAGAGCCTGCCTCCCAGTTCAGCTGGGTTCATTTCCAGGGATATTCCAGCTACATGTCACATCCTGAAGCAGCTCTACTACAATTCCACAATGCCAAAGGGATGTGGATGTGGCCTGTGTGCTCACACACCTGGATGCACTCAGTTCCCACTGGCAACAGGTGGCTCTGCTAGTCTTGTTTACAAGCCTATAGTAACATTTCCTTGATATTAAGCTTCACACATTAATTAATGTTTGGGGAAGAATTTACTCACTTGAGTGCCAGTGACCCTTCCCAGGGTTTTCACAGGTGAAATTTGCTGATCAGCAATCTAACACTGTAAAACTCACTTGTAAACTATCAACTAAGATTCAGAGTTACCCTAAGCACAAACTAAAACCCCAGAAACTAAGTCAGTATCGAATCAAGTAGCAGAGAAGTTGCTAATAGCATTTCAGAGGGTAAAAACCAAAACAACCAAAAAACATTGAAATACCTCTCTGGAATAGAGAAAGATGAAACCTATCAGCTTTATGTTTAAAAGAGAAACATGTAACTTTGTTTCTACTGCAAGGGCTACAAAAACAAAACCAAAGAGAAGCCCAAGCACCGTTCATGCATGAGAAACTACCTTCTAGCAAGAAGTATTTTATGGAGTATGTGCTACTCTAATGTGAGCTGGCATCAGACCTGCAAAGTCTTGCTCCACACGTCAGCAAGACTGTCAGAGGCACACCACACTGTCACACTGCTCTTCAAAAGGAAAAAAAAACATCCTCTCACACTCACAAAGCAAGCTACAGAGCTGCTCACTGCAAACCAGCAACTCATCTAGGATTTTAAAACTTTACACTCATATCAAGGAAGTTCCCATCAACATTGAGATTTGTAGCTGGGCCATGCTGAGAACACATTCAGCTCAAGCAGCACACACACACACGTGTCACCCATGTTGATATCCAAGGTCAGAATCAGGTGCTCAGGTCTTGAGGCAGTGGGTCAGATGTAAACTTTTTAACAGTTTCATGTCTGCAGGTTAGATGAAGAGCAATTCTTCAGAAGTGGCATTATCTTGGTGCTTGTGTACATAAAGAGAACACCAGGCTGCCACACCTGCTACACTGCATCCAGCCACAGGGTGAACTGGTCAAATCCAGTGCCAAACACTCAGCAGGAATCAAGCCATGACTGTGAGGAGAGGTTTACAGGAGAACTCTTTCAGGCATGGCAGAATATGTTTCCTTACCAGGAGGATGGCTGAACAAGCTGCACCCAGCAACACTTGTGACATGCTGCATGCATCTCTTGCAGCCCTTCAGAGAATTTGGTACAGATAATGCCACATTAATGTTACTGTGGGACACATTTATCAAGATATCTTTGCAACTCAGGAAAGCTTAGAGGGGTTTTTCCTAGTTACTTTTGCTGAGGTGAGCAGGAATTATTTATCAACTGACTAAAGGGTGATGAAACCTCTAGTACACCTTACCAAAGTGTTTCAAAGGTATTCAGGTCCCTCACAAGGAGCTACAGAATTTAAAAACTGAGCAGAAGAAAACCTTTGTGCTTCTTTTGTGGACTAAAGTCTGACTTAAAACCTATTACTGCCAGCCAGCAAAATGCAGCGATGCTAGGCTTTGCAAAGATGGTGGAGGAAAAGGGATTCCATCTGCATTCCTTAAAAACAAATACAGAGTAAAAAAAGATAACTGTGATAACTCTAGTAGTCAGAACATCTCTACAAAATTCTCTGGACCATGAACTGCCCACAGAAGATTCAAAATAACAAAGGCAGAGAGTTATCCAGCTGAGGGTGTTCTGAAAGACTGAAGAAAATCCACTGAGCACAAATTGACACAGCTACTGTGACACAGAAAAATCATAGCTGGCAACAGAGTTATCTGGTTCCAGTGACAGTTTTAGTGCCTATACATCCTGGACTAAATTACTCCAGTAAGCTGGTGCTTTTCTCCTTAACAGATCAGGACTGATTGCTGGTAGACACCAATATCACATCCCTTTATTTCTCTACTGGGCCATCCTCAGTGGTGGATCTGGGGCAGGCTGCCCTGCAAGTTTCCATGATCTGAATCATCTCTTCCCTTTCCAGTATCGAAAGCCTCGTGCTGCAATCTAAATTCCAGTTTTTGAAAAGGCAGAGGGTTAAACTATCAACCTGAGACTCAACAATTGTCCCTTCCAATTATTTAGTGCTTGAAACTGAGACATTCACACAGTGCAACCTAGCAGTCATACACACATTGTCACTTACTACCACACTGAACACAGCTGTGTTACACAGTGGGATTTAACTTCTCAGCAGATTTTACTTTCCCTTGATCTTCCACTTTTTTGATGGCAGCTTGGATAGCTTCTTGATCACCCAGAAACTGGTGAGGGCCCAGAGGGTGCAAATTCTCATCAAGTTCAAGAAGTATGGGCACACCAGTGGGGAGGGTGACATTGATGATGTCCTCATCGGAGATGCCTGCCAAAGAAAAACAAAACAGAGTTACACCTCCAGCCTCCTCACTGCCTATTGCCTTATTTCTGGGGTTACCTAAACTGTCAAGGACACCTTCCAGCCTCCATGGACACCACCAGCTACTCAAGGGTCAATTCCCAGCTGGGCAAGTCCTTTAGGAACAGCTGAAGGAGAGAATTCCCATCAAGGTGAAGACAGTTTCTTCACTTTTTCAGCCTACTCGTGTGAAATAAACAGGAAAAGATTGCCCTGGAGACTACACTGTTCCTTTAATACAGGACATGGAGTACAATAGGCTCCCCTCCATCATTTCCCAACTCACACATCACAAAAGATGGGAGCCCACGTGTGCTACTCCAACATGAAACAACCCCTACTGGCAGCCACTATAAACTCTTTAGAAAGGCAGGATAACAAGGTTAGTCTTTCTCTTAAATTTTCTGGGCAACTCTTATCACACAAACTGTCATAAAAATCAGTATTTAATTCTGCTTGTGTGAGAACCACTCTTTGCCCAGTCTGATTTCTTACAAGCAAGTTTATAGCAGGGTCCACAGTACTGTTCTCAGAATTCCTGTATACAAGATATTCATTTCCACTTTCAAATGAGAGGAAGAAAAAGGAGGCAGAAAGTCAACTTGTACAGCTTGGAGCATTCTTCTTTTTTCCACTTAACTAAAGGAATGTGTACCTGGAAAATAATATTTATGTTATGCAGACATGTAATTAAATATTTGGGCTCTCATCTCAATGAAATTGCTGGTTATTTTTAAATTGAACACACATCCAAAGCCTACCAAGTGAGTTTCAAGACCAAACATCCTAGTAAAGTTTCCACACAAAGTCTAAATAATTGCATTAAAAGCAGTGACTGCAAAGACATTATCTCTCAAAAAAATCAGGCAAAAGAAAGCTAATGCCATTGGGAATGTCAAGATTTCCTTTTCCCCCCTTTCTAGAAGCACTGAGGTCCCAGCAGCAGCCTGCTACTCTGAAGCAGGGCAGCTTTGGGTAATTCACTCAGAAAATGCACACCACCAAGCTTCTGAAGTGATGACACCATATAAACTAGACCAAGGTGCACCAAGCAAACATCCTCCTGGAGCAGCTGACAAAACAGATGGTCCTCAGAACACACAGGTGTAAATTTACCAGAGATTTTCACATTAAGGAGAAAAGCAGAGCCATCATGTTAACAGGAAAACACACACGAGTCAAGCAGCTCAGCAACAGTGGGGTGACAACAGGCCAGAAAAAACAGAACTGTTCATGAGGTGAGGATCATATTCCCCTGCCCAGAGACTATACCAACACCCAATTTTAGTGACCTATTCTTGCTTTATGCTCAGCACTTGGGTGAGCCCTAAGTTTCAGAAGGGCACAGAGCACCAGAAAGAAGCCTTTGCAAAGAACTTACACTTTGTTAAATATTGAGCATCAGTCCATTGGAACAAGTCACACTCAAATAGCTAAAGCAATTCTTGCACACAAGGGACAAATAATTCACCTGGTGTAAGCCACAGAATCAGACCTACAGGGAAAAAGCCTCAAAGAACACCTAAAATTTAAAAATGGCACAGAAACAGATGGGAAGAATACTGCATCCATTCACCAGGCACAAGCACAGTTCTCAGGGACTTGGTCTTCAAAACAAGCAGCCAAGCTGCCTGAGCTCTTATTTCGAGGATTCTTAAGAATTAGATTTTAATAACACCCACATCACCACGTATATTCCCAGAGAATCCACGCCTAGGAAGTGCTCTGACCACCTCCTAAGTTCAGTCTCCCAGACTAAACCATTGATATACACACAAAGCAGATGAAGTCATGCAGGAGAGTTTAGGCAAACCACATAATGTGGTCAGGAGACATGATATTTAAGAGTTTCCTCTGGAGATGGATTAAACAAAACTAGCTGTAGCTACATGGAGTCAGAAATGCATTTTACTGTTTTTACAGAACACAAAGTGACCACAATGTCAACTAGTACTGATTTACAAAGCAAAACAGTGCAGCCTAGGATAAACACACAGCTGCAAACATGATGGTTTTCTCCTCAGGAGTTTTCCCCATACAGAAGTACAGCCCCACAGCCACAAGTCTGGAAACACAAGCTGAAGTCAGATAAAAATCCTAAAGAAACACCAGTGCCTGCTGCTGTGTATAGCATTTCTGTTCTTCAGGAAGCAAGAAGCTGAGCAGGCTGCTCACACAAGCTCTTTGGTTGCAGGAGAGCTCACCAGAACACTCCCCAGCCAGCAGGCCAGGAGGACAGCAGAGGGATCACACCTTGCAGCAGCAATGGCTGCAGTGGGAGCTAACTGCTATCCAGTTACTCCATGTGCTGTAACTAGAACCAGCTGACCTTTTCCTGAGCTCCATCCCAGCTGGCCTGAGTCACAACCCAGCCTATGGCACAGGGAAGAAGGGTGAAATCAGGGCAAGACCTCAGCTGCTGACTCCAAGGTGCAGTGGTAAATAAGACCACTGAAGAAGTAACATGCTTCCCTCCAGTTTCATACCAAAGCCTGGGTCTCAGCGCTGCTGAAATCTGGAAGCAGTTTTTACCCAAGAAGTTGTAAAACCCAGGTCCTACCTACATACAGTTGTGAGAGCCCACAGATATTACTGAAGTACTCAGATGACTTCCTGAGGAGCCCAGATAAAATGCTGACCAGGCAGCTGCACTCCTCAATGGCCATCTCCCATGCTCTGTGCTGAGAGCACTGCTCCTCACCTGCACAGCAGGGAGCAGTTAGGCACAGGAACACTACAGTAACTTGGTACAGCACTTATTATAAAAGAGACCTTTCAAAATCACATTCAGAATTCCTTCCCAGCTCACTTATCCTCCATTTAACCAAACTGGGTAACCAAACACAAATTGGAAATATCTCCAGGCAAGCTTAAGAATTCACCTTCATGTGGTAGCCCATGGAGTGTTTTAAAATATTTGGACCTTGCAAAGTCCTACAGAGACAAACCCCACCAATTTTGAGCACCTACAGCACTTTCAGAGGGGCTGGTTCAGCTTCCCCTTCCCTCTCACCTGTTCTCACCAAGTTCCTCCCTCCAATTCTTATGGTCAGAGGAACCCAAAACCCACAAGAGCAATTGAGAATAACAACACCCTCCTCTCTGCATGTCGACTGCACTTGAGGCCAGATGATTCATCCAATAAAAGATCATACACAAGATCAAATGCATCAATTCAGCCACAAAAGCTTGTTTAATACTGGTGCTTCGTCACTGAGTTCCAAATCAGGTCATAGCATCCCATATGCTTAATGAAAACACTAAAGCTTTAGCCTAGTAAGGTAAATATTCAGAGCCACTTTCTGCCCTCCCTGCAAGACAGATCTAACCTCAACAGGACAGAGGAGGGAAACAAGCAGTGTTAGAATCTGGCTTTTCATCTTGACAGAATGCCACCTTGCTGTGCAAATTTTAAGGAAAGAAAGATGGGTGGGCTACAACCATGGCTGTAGTATACAATTTACCATTTTTGTTCCACTTGTGTCTGCCAAGACTTTCTGTCTGTATGAGGTTTCCATAGCCAGGCTTTAGTAGTAGGGGGCTACAGTGGGACACCAAAAGAGAACTGTGGTGGGTTGACCTTGGCTGGACACCAGGTGCCCACCACGCTGCTCTATCACTCCCATCCTCAGCACCATGGGTGGGGAGAAAAGATGCAAAAATAACTTGTGGGTCAAGATAAAGGCAGTTTACTAAAGCACAAGTAAAGCCCAAGCACAGAAGTAAAGGATAACAAAGGATTTATTCTCTACTTCCCATCAGCAGGCAATCCAGTCACTTGCCACTAATCAGGGCTTCAGTGTGCAGAGCTATTGCTTCCATGTCATCACAAATGCCCTTCCTCCTTTCTCTTAGCCTTTCCTGCTGAGCAGACACCACAAGGACTAAGGAATATCCCTTTGCTCAGTTTGGGTCAGCTCTCCTGGCTACATCTCCTCCCAAGGGCTTGCCCAAGCACCAAAAGAGAACTGTGGTGGGTTGGCCTTGGCTGGACACCAGGTGCCCACCACGCTGCTCTATCACTCCCATCCTCAGCACCATGGGTGGGGAGAAAAGATGCAAAAATAACTTGTGGGTCAAGATAAAGGCAGTTTACTAAAGCACAAGTAAAGCCCAAGCACAGAAGTAAAGGATAACAAAGGATTTATTCTCTACTTCCCATCAGCAGGCAATCCAGTCACTTGCCACTAATCAGGGCTTCAGTGTGCAGAGCTATTGCTTCCATGTCATCACAAATGCCCTTCCTCCTTTCTCTTAGCCTTTCCTGCTGAGCAGACACCACAAGGACTAAGGAATATCCCTTTGCTCAGTTTGGGTCAGCTCTCCTGGCTACATCTCCTCCCAAGGGCTTGCCCAACCCCAGCCTATTTGGGGACAATGTTGGAGAGACATTCCTGATGCTGTGGGAGCACTGCTTAGCTAGTGGCCAAAACACAGGCCAAGGTCATTTGCAGTAAGGCCCAGCAAGCTCACAAGAAATCAGCAGCAGAAGCACTGAGCAAAGACTGGGGGAAATGACAGGGAGAGCCAGACCATCTCATTTCAAGACCACTGGGTTGTTAGATCTCAAGCTGTTTCCTGCAAATGCACTCACATAAGCAGTATTTCTTTAAGAAGGCCAAGCAGAAAAATCAGTGAAATAATCTTATTAAGAAGCCCTCAACACACAATCCACACCAGGTCACAGTGGGCAGTTCCAGCATGTAAACTCCTGGGATACTATTGGAAATTCTAGACTCAGGCATTCCACAAACCCCTGTTCTGAGGTACCTGACACCAGTGCCCAGGGTTAAATGGCTGGGAAGAAAGAAGAGCTGAGACAGCCCACCAATCCTTCATCTGGTAAATCAGTCCACTGGACTTGGTCTCCAGTCAGCACTTCAACACAAATGGGGCAAGGTGTCACAAGTATTACACTAATATCTTCATAAAGGGACACTGTCAAAAGGATTCCAATATGAAGCACTGGTTATTAGATAAAGAGAAAACTATCCTCCCCCAAAGAACTGAGAAAAAACACCTGCAAATAGATCCTGTGCATCCAAGATGCTCTTTTAGCACGACAGTCTACAGACATTTCATACACCTTGAAGGTCCACTCTGTGCAATGAGAAAACAAGAACAAAATCCAAACCCACAATCAAAGCCTTTTGAGCATGATACTGTTGCTGCAATGATTGCATGCAAGTGTAAAGCAGAACTACATTTCCAGCTCTTTACCAATTACTCAGAACAAGGAAAACACAGATTCAGAGAATTGCAGTCCTGTTTCAAGAAAATACCTCTGTGAAACAGTAACTTCAAGGGATACTCTGTAGTCTTTTAAGAAAAAAATTCAAATTGACACAAAAACAATTAAAATTGTTCATCAGATCCAACTGAAGTTTGCTTCCTTGACCAATTTTGTACTTCCTCCTTGGAGACCACAGACATTCTTACCTTGCCCAGGTAAGTAATATACACTACAGAATAACATATAAAGCTCCAAGGCATTGAGTAAGAAGGAGAGAGGAAGGCTGAAACAAAGGCCCTTACCTTCCACGTGCTTCAGCAACGCCCTGCTGCTGTTGCCATGAGCAGAGATAAGAATCATTTTGCCACTTTTCAGTTCTGGCACTATCTTTTCATTCCAATAAGGAAGGAGTCTTTCAAGCACATCTTTGAGACTTTCAGCCTTTGGGAGATTCTCCTGAGAGACATCACTGCATTTGTAGCGGCGGTCGTTGTAGATCTCTGCATAGTAGGGGTGAGATTCAGAGATGGGAGGTGGGGTGACATCGTAGCTCCTCCTCCAGATTTTCACTTGCTCCTCGCCGTGATTCAGAGCCATCTCTGCCCTGTTGAGCCCGATCAGCGCTCCGTAGTGACGCTCGTTCAGCCTCCAGGAGCTCTGGATGGGGACCCACTCCTGGCCCATCTCCTGCAGGATCAGCCAGGCAGTCTGGATGGAGCGGCTCAGCACGGAGGTGAAGACGAGGTCGAACTCGAAGCCAAGGGCTTTGAGGTGTTTGCCACAGTTCTGAGCTTCCTTTATCCCATCACTGCTCAGCTTCTGGTCCACCCAGCTGCAGAAGCGATTCTCCTTGGTCCAGGCTCCTTCCCCATGTCTCAGGAGAACGAGCCTATACTTTGCCATTTTGGTTGCAGCTTAGCACAGAGGGCAGCTGGTCTGGCATCTAATAGCGATACATCTGGACAAAGACATGAGACAGACACATCAAACATCCCACAGAAAATGCAGTACAAGTAGCAATAAGGCAGTGAAAAGTAAACAACTATCAGAATCAAAACAAGCAAAGAAACAAGTGTTGGCTGAGTATGATTTTACAATTGAGAGTGGGAGGAATTCCAAACCAGGAGACCTCATGTGGGAAGCAAAGTGGCATCCTTCACCCAGCTTGTTGCAACTAGCCCACTAAACAATTGATTAGGAACAGATTTGTACAAGCTGCTCCTGCCTACAGTTTCCCTCAAGTGCTTAAACAGAGTCTCACTCAGTAGCACAGGCTCCCAGAGGAGCAGATCTCCCTCACTGGGCAACTCTGAGGTGCCACATGTAGCTCGAGCCCACCAGGGCTATCCAGGTCCTCACTGCTCCAAGGGAATGCAGGCACAGAGAGCAGCTGTGGCCCTCAGCCAGGGGAACTGGAGAGTGGGACCACAGAACTGCAACTGGCAGCTGCAGCTGCAACCTTATCAGCTTTTCTCAAAGGAGGTGTCAACATAGTCACACTCTGCATAATTTCCTCATATCCCCATCCTGTCCTGCTAATTATGCCAGTCTATGCTTGATTTTTTCCCCAGGCCACCTCCTCCATCATTCCTCCATACTCAAGTGTGACAACACAGATACTCTGGGATGCAATGTACAACTACTGAGTCCTCATTTCCCTGAATCCCCAAGTGACCTCACAGATTATCCCATCCTCTTCCTGACTTTCAAATCTGTTTCTCCTCTCCTGTCTGTGAATTACAATGCCAGGTTCTTAGGCTTTTTGTGCCCACTCCAAAAGCAAAAACATTAATCCTGATGCCTATTTGCTGCCCCCATTAAGTCAGACAGCTACACACTCATAAGGTCAAACAGCACCTTTCTCTTTTTCCTTGACCAAGCAACATCTCCTCTGGATTGTTTTCAGTGGCAGATACCTTTTGACCACACACCCAAGGGTCTGCCAAGGTGGTCAAAGATCTGCTAGCAGATAATGGGGTGCCTGAAAGGGTCATCTAACACAGGACTGCAACTCTGAAAGCCCCACCTGACCCCTCCGACCTGAGACAAAAGCTGGATGGCAATGGACAGAGAAGGGGAAAAAATATAAAATTACAACTCTCTGCACTGGGGAACAGCTGTACCTCAGAATATTAACAGTAATAAGAATATTAAGTGCTCTCAAAACCATGGGCAGTGGGAGACTGAGCTCTGATTTCTGCACACCCAACCTTGGGCTAGGTTTCCATGACACACTTCAGGAGCTCTCCTCATCTCAAATCAGTTTGAGCTGCTTCAGTCACACTCCAAGCAGCTCAAATTCAGGCCCTCTGTGACCCTGAATTAGGTCAGCAGGATGGGGTAGGCCCATGCATTCTGGGTTTTCAGAAACACCCAGCACAATACCAGCATTCATTTTAACAGGCTTTCAAAAAAAATGTCTAGAAAAGTTGAATTCATTAAGAGACTCAGGAATCTGATCTTGCTTGTAACAGCAGCTTAGTTCTCCTCTAATCTCACGTTAAGACAGTCTACATCACACGAGGGCACTCTGCAAAACCCCCCCAGTGCTGACTTCTGCCTAATGGCACAGCTCAGGATTAAAAAGCCTTTAAGGACTGAGATTCTTACAGAATATCAGGAGGCATTGTCTGACACCAATAGACAGCTGAAAAATAGAAAAGAAAGTCTCATTTCATGCAAAGGCAGGCTGAGATTTGTGTAGGGCAAGAAACATCTCAGACAAAATCCCCTGCATGGCCCACTTTTTCCACTCCCAATAATGAGCTGCACTTTAAGCAAAGAAATCAGCTATTGCCAGGATTCAGGTGTCATGTCACATCAGATCCAACACGAAGCTGCACCCTGTAAGACCCTAGGTTTGTAACAAAAACAAGTATTTGACAGCATTTCTACCTAAAGCAACTGATCCTTACTCAACATACCACAGATAAAACTTAAAAATTGCAGTGTTCACAGCATGAGCTACTACACATAAAATAGCTCCACAGAAAGCTCTAGCTCTGCAAATACTTCATTATTTAGATTAATTGATTCCATCATGCACAGGAATAGATTACCTAACTTACAAAACCAAATTAAGACCCAACAATAGGGGTGATGCACCTCTTTACCAAAGTTTAATTGGCATTTTAGCCAAAATAAATAAAATAATTAGTTAGTATAAGAGATACACAAAGACCAAATAGTACCTGGGTATCATAAATTCCAGTTCACTCATATAAAACATTAGGCAGAAGCACAATTCTCAAACAAATTTAGAAAGAACTAGCAAGTCAGAGTGTTGTTTAAATATCAGTCCACTTTTGGAAGCATTTAAACTAGAAAGCCTTAGAGCAACACATGGAAATAATCCTACTCACCTTTCCTACAGCAAAGGAACAACCTACACAAATCCCAGCACAGGCTCAAGAGCTGCTTTATACAGAGGACAGCACACACTCTTGGCTGGTTACCTGCAGGGAAAGAATAAACACCAGCGCTCACAGAAAGAGCCCACAAGTGCAAATGGCCATGCCAGCCACCACTTGCTCTCAAAGCTGTTAAAAAAATAGAGCACACACCGCTTGTATGGGCTGGAAAAGCTACTAAATACTTTCTCCAAAAAGATGCCAACGCACAGCTCCTGCATTTCCATCAAGGGAAAGTTTCTGGTCTCCCACATGCCGCGGGACATCATTTGCTCCCTAAGATTTGTTTAGGCTGCAATTACCATAGCTCTATTGTGCAGAAATCTACCAAAAGCTCTGTGAGACCACGGAGGATAAGGACAGCAGAGCTGGAGCCAGCACAGAGGCTCTGGATAGGCTTCCAGCGAAGCTGTGCGTGCCCCATGCTAGAGGTGCTCAAGGCCAGGCTGGCTGGAGCCTTGAGCAGCGTGGCTCAGTGGAAGGTGTCCCTGCCCATGGCACGGGGATGGAACTAGGTGGCCTCTAAGGTCCCTTCCAGCCCAAACCATTCTGTGTTTCACTCCATGAGAGAGCAGAACCCAGAGCCCCAGCTGAGCACAGGAGGGCAGCGCACGGTGCTCAGGAGAACACCTTACAATCTCCTGGCCAAGCACAGCTCTAAGGTCCAACACCAGCGGCGGCCACTTCAGGGCTTCTGCTCCAGCCGGGACGAGCTCCCCTGCTCATCCCTTTTCCAAGGCGTCCCTGTGCGGAGCACCTGCGTGTCCCAGCCCTCCCCGAGCACGGAGGCCCAGCCACAAGCAGGGCAGCCCCTCCCGGACGCGCAAACACCCGCGGCCGCCAGCCGGGGCGGCGACCCGCGCACAAACACAAACACGGCCGCGGCACACACGCGGTGCCTCGCAGCCATGCTGGGACAACACCACCATCCCTCTCTGGAGCGCCGGAACAGCCCCGCCGAGGAAACCCCCCCGAACCCAGGGCCGCCCCCCGCTGCCGGGAATTACCGGGCTGAAGCCGCGCCGCCTCACGGGGAGCGCCGCAGCCGCCGGGCCGGGCCAGGGGCGGACCGCGCGTCTTATTGCCTCCGCGCCCGCCAGAGCGGCGAGAGCTGATTGGCCGGCCAGGCGGATGGACAGCGGGCTCAGCCAATGGGCGCGGCGCGGGGCGGTGACGCGGTGCCCCGGCGCTGCCGTGCCCGGGGATGCTGCGGCCATCCCGGCCCTCTCCCGGCCGCGGGAATTCCGGCCGCCCGGAGCGGGCTCGTCTGCCGCCAGCGATTCCCGCAGAGATGCTGGCTCCCCCCGCGGGTCCGGACACCCAGAGGCGTCCAAACCTCTGGCTACACCCGAAACCGCTTTAGGACCTTCTGGTTTTGGTGAAAAGCAAAGGGCCAAATTCTAATTACTCATAATGAAATCAGTAGCCAAAAACAAAAACAAACAAAAAAAAAAAAAACCAAACAAAAAAACAACAACAACAACAATATATATATATATGTGTGAGTCTTCTTAAGGATCGTGCTAGCTCCCTCATTCCCACAGGCTGTAATCCCAATCTGAAGTGGTTATAAACAAGTGGATGGAGCAGCTCTGGTTCGAAACAAGAGGAAGAGGAAGATGGTGTCCTTCAGTGCTTCTATTGCCATAGGTCTGATTTTATTTCTAAAAAGAGCAGAGCATGCCTTTCATACCCCATCAGTCACATTTTCTTCTCTAAATGCTTACCCCGGAACAGCCACAAGGTAAATCTCAGAGGACCACAAACTGGATGTACACCAAATGTGCTCTGTCATCCTCCCCTACAGGGGATAGAGGTGATCTTCCCTTTTTAATAAATTAAAAGGGACACATGAAAAAAAAAGATGGAGGATTCAGATTCTGATAGAAAAAGACAGGAGTAAACTTAAGAAAATTTGGAGCGGAGGTATTAAAAGAATGTCTCTAGTGTGCTGTGAGGAGAAATGGTGTCTAATTTAACATTTATAGGGCTAAAAGATGGGGGATTCAGATTCTGATAGGAAAAAGTGACAGGAGTAAACTTAAGAAAATTTGGAGCGGAGGTATTAAAAGAATGTCTCTAGTGTGCTGTGAGGAGAAATGGTGTCTAATTTAACATTTATAGGGCTACCTAGATGCTAAGATGTCAGTGGGAAAGAAGGCTAATCCAGATGAAACCTGCTTTGCTGGGCTCACAGCACTGTGTGGTAAGAGTGGCCAGGCTGCTGGTGAGCAGCATCCTGCTTCTCTTTGGTGGTTACTGCACTTTGTTCCTCATTCATTTGGGAAGCTCCAGAAAGCATTCTGCATCTCAGGGAGAATTCTTTAAATGCATTTCCTGACAGAGCTATTCCTGACCTCACCACAGAACCACAATAAAATCTGCTGCTTCTGCGCTGCATGTGCATTTCTCTTAACAGTTACACATAAAATCCTTTTCACCTCATCCACCAGCTTTAATATTAACAACTACCTCTCATTTCTGCCAGGTTTGTCTAAGCCAGAACTTAGAGTATAAACCCAGTGCAGCCTGTGTAATCAAAGCAATACTCGAGTTCACAGTGTAGAAGAGTTTGATTTGCTCATCAGCTCAAGCTGGTGAAGAGAAATGCTGCCACATCCCACTGCACAACCACACACACCTGCAGTCACCATGCCTTCTGGCAAGCTGGTCTATTGACTTGGTAAGGAAAAGAAGCAAAGTTCCTAAGATAGAAGGAAAAATGTCTTTTCTTGACTATCAGCACTGTAAGAATACGATTAACAGAAAGAAACATTCTATGCCAATATGCAGTTGTGAGTGAGTAGACAGTAACCCATGCCACAATCCAGGACCTCTATGGCCATTAAATACAGATTTTTTTGTGTCCTTTAGTCTTTAGGCAAGACCATTTCATTAGCATGGCAAAAGCAGCCTAATGACTTTGATTCACATTTCAAAATATCCAAGGACAGAAGAGTCAAAGCCACATCCCTGTGCGTGACTTCTTGCAGACAGCTACACTCACTTGGCAGCTATTATCTCTCAGACCAGCTGGGTTGTGTTTTTCAGGGTCTCTGCTCTGGAGCCCTTCCAGGCTGTTGCATTTAGCTGGAATGTTTGTGGCAGAATTAGTCCAGGAAACTCCTTTCCTCAATGCATAAACTTCTGCCAGGGCACCAGTGCAATTGCACCACTCTGAATAAAGGCCTGGAGCTGAGCAAGGCAGAAGCAGAAGGAAACAGAAGTGGAAAGAAGAAAGGCTGATTAATGATTGATTAAAACTGTGGCAAACAGGAGCGTTCTTCACTGATTATGCCCTTGGTACTCTTTCACAGAATAGTTACTTTGTTCAAAGCCAGATCCAGTGTTTGCCACAGAGCATTGCAGACATAACCATTTTAATTTCCAGAAAACCCTGAGCTCTTTGTTTACAACTATTTGGTGCATGATCTGTCTTCATTAATAATTTCATGCTCAAAATAAAGTTCTGTAATCAAGTCCTTGCACTCTTTAATAACCCTGAAACCCTCTCTCTATAAGTTCTCTTGTGTGTTTTCCTACTGCATGAATTTGTCTCCTTTTCTAGACCCTCCCTATTCCCTCCCAGCCCATTCTCTCTGCCACCCAGATGGGTGCCCAGGAAATCCTCCCTCACCTTTTTCTGGAGTGCAGGCCCATTCATTTTCAACACTAGACATTTTTTCCCCTACAGAAGATCTAGATACTGTCTGCTGTCCATGCTGTTGTCTCACATTCCTATTCTATTGATGATGGTCCATTTCCACCTGAGTACAGAGAAAGCTCTGGAAGTATAAGACACTACGAAGAGAAAAACATCCTTACTGCCTCCTGAGCATTCAGAATTGCAACACTGTAAAGTGACCCTGCCTAAATCCTTCTCTTCATACATCTCTACACACCAGACCTCAGACTAACAGAAGGAAAATGAACGTTTTTCCATCAGAGCTCAGGGAGCAGGAGCAGGCAAGGACGTGCCAGGCTCCCTTCTCTCTGTTGGAGCCTCTCACCACTCTTGCAGTACCCACACACATGGTTATCAGCATTTCCTTGGCTCGAGCACATCTGTGCGTGGGGAATTTTTCATCACACACCTCCCCCTGTTTGTCAACATATCACACCACCACATCTTAAACCAAGCCTAGGATTACCTCAAACTTGGGGGTGCACCTGACAGAGCAGCGAGGCACACCTTGCACACCAGGTAGCCACCCAATTACAATTTCAGCTTCTTAGCAAAGGTCCTTTTTCACCTTTTGTTTTACTAGTTTAGGCACTGCTGAATATTAATACAATGCTGCTTTAGTGTTTTAACACAGTGGGGCTTTCGTCCTGTTTGGGATGGAGGCAATACACAATTTCAGTAGATTCTCTTTATATCAACACCAGAAGTGTAAGTCCATGTGAAGAGAAAATGAAGTACTCTACCTTTTTCTTCTTCTCTCTCTCTCTAACTGCATTACTTGGAGGGAAAATCTGTTTAAAAAAAAAAAAAAATATGAGTGTGTAAGCACTTAAATAACCCTGCATTAGTCACCAGAATCAGAGCTTTACTCTTTAAGTATATGCAGAAGTTTTTCTGAATCATTAATACCAAATAAATGACTGAGAAGGAGGAAGAAAATACATAAAAGCCCTCATTATATGCAAAACAGATGGAGGGAAGCTGCTTTGGGAGGCATCGTATTCTAAACCTGAAGTGGGAACTGAATTTTTTATGTAATCCCAATGGCTGGGTACTGGTAATGTTATTCTGAAGTAAAAAAGGTGACTTCTGTCTGTTCTTCTGAAATATTAATTTAAAAAAAATTATTTTATTTCTGCATATAAATGCACATTTTTCAAGCTGAGAAATGGGAAAAAAGCTTATATTCTCTATGCCCTTAAAACCATTACATTGTCATCTTCAAATAAACACCTCAGCACAGCAGGTGCCTAGAACATGCAAAAAAGTGTGTGGAACACAATGTTCTGAAGAAATCCTCATGAATACAGTTCTAGTCTTCAAAAATGCCTCTAAAAAAGTTTTACAAGGTATCAACGACTGGGAAAACAAAATTCTGTCCCACAATCAAAACTTTTCCCATTTCTAGAGCCAGAGACACAATTTGAAAATTTACAAGGTTCACTTTTAAACTTTGTGGGTTGGGAGGGGTTTACATTTCAGATTTTGGGTTGGAGCATTTCACTGGTTTTTAGTCACAGTATTGTACAAATTAACTTCTTGTAGCAGTATCAAAAGCAAAGAAAATCCTGTGATTAATCTGCTTGTTTTTTCCCCCCATGATAAACAAAGTGCTCCAGACACCAGACGTCAGTAAGGAACTGTCTGGGAAGAGATAATTTTAAAGGGCTTTGAAAAAAAGAAAGCAACAGGGTGGTGTCTAGTCATGATAAGTTATTTTGAAAACAGACTGGATAGTGCTGATACTAGAACATGATGACAGCACGTAACAATCTGGGCAAATACAACCAAAAAGGGTAAAATTGGAACTTCAGTGTCATTGCAGAGAATGGTGAGAACAACAAACACACACCACACATACTCAAGTTTGTGTGTATGAATATCTTGCTAGGAAAAATAATGGTTCACCTCAAAAAAATTGTTCTAAAGTCTTTTACTTCCATGTTACAATGAACCCTGGGTTAACTAACACCTTGTTGATGTGTGTGTAGAGTTATCTCTGTCTGTATTTATGATGTTTGTTTTCTCACAAACACTCTACAAATCACAAAGACCTTTCTGGTGCTTCTTATGTTTCTGTCCATGGTATGTGGCTCTCTTGCATCACAGCAGTTTACAAAACAAGACTGGCTGAAATTCAGTTTGGTTTTGAATGGAGCACAAAAATGAGCTTCCTGCACAAAAAGTCTGTCCTATGTGTCATGGTTTGATAATGTCAAGAGAAGGACTGAGTCACACTGTTCTTCTACTTTTACTGTAACTCCTCAGAATTCACTGGGGCTGCTCCTGACCGTAAAAAGCAACAAAATCAGGCCTCTCTTTTAGAGGATTGTTTCCCAGGAAACTTTAGGAGTTAGGTTGCTAAATAAATAGCTGTGTATCACAAGTTAATTCATGCTTCCTCCCCCTCCACCCCACCTCATTTCTTTAACAAAAAAGGAGCATGAGTGGAAAGTCAGACAGGACTAATAAATCATGCATGATGGGGAGTCAGAATATCCAACTTCCCAGAGTTTTTCAATTCTAATTTTCATCTGTTTTACTTACATGGAAAACCATTCACTTAAATAATTTTGTGCCTGACTTCCATTATTTCTTCTATTCAGAATTAGTCTATTCCTCTATATTGTCACCAGATTTAGCTATCCATGGAAGGGCCAGGAAAAAATATTTTGCCTGTAATTCAGTATCTCCTTTTTGTCTTACAAAGAAAGAGACTTTTCTCCTTCAGCACTATCCAACATTCAACAGTCTAGGTGGGTCAAGTACTTGTTTAAACATTGAGTATTGCTGTCCTTATTCTTCTCTGTCCAAGTCTGCATCTGTAATGTATCAAACAAGGGACTGAGCCAAGATCAATACAAGGGATGTGTGAGGGGAAAAATGGGCACTACGGTCCTGCCCTTCTTAAGAAGGAATTTGCAGAAGTAGATGACATCTGGAAACAACCTGTGTTCTTTTTGGGGAAGGGTATAATGTCTCTAGAAAGACACCACAAAATGAGGCACATGCTGTTGGACCAAGGCTCCTTGCCCTTCTCAAGATGCAGAAACTATAGAGATGAAGAAGCCACTTTATCTGCTCTTACGGTTGCATGTCTTTTGTGGGGACAGCTGGGAGCACACACAGGCCAAACTAATTTTCCTGGCTTCTGCAGCAGCCCACATGTGGCCACCATCTCTTCCCAGCCCCTGGGGCTCCACACAGGTCCTGCTTGCAGGACAAGCAAAGTCCCCAGCCAAGACAATTGCTGGAAGCCTCGTGCTAGAACAATGTTCAGCCATGGCTTCCTCCCTGCTCATCCTGAATTCCTTCTGGAAATGACAGATGCTGAGAGTGCGGGAGTCCATCTGACCAACCCTAGAGCAGACCTGGAGCACAGAGTGCAGCAACTGCACAGCCATGGATTAGTGAAGGACAATGAGCCCAACTTCTGTGGCAATCACTGCACTTTCCACATCCCCACTAAATGTTCAGATTGCCCACGGGTCCTGCCATGTGACGGGAGAAACACCACATGAGGTTCTGCTCTCGTATTTACAAAACCTGAGTAACTCAGTCAGCTAAAACAATCTGGCTCCCCTGCTGTGTACGAGTTCAGGTTATAAAGCAATTTCTATTCAGCTCTAACTGTACAGATTCCACAGTGGTATTTTTCGTGTTGTTCCTAATCAAGATGAATTCATTGGTTTTACAGCATGCTTCATTTTGTTTTGTTTTTCAAACATGAAAAACCAATATTTCCAACACTTTTCAAAATGTTTGTGTTTTTTCAAAGGGAAAACATATTTCTTCCTCCACTCTTAGGACATTCAAAGCATCCTTTTCCTTGTCAAAACCAGACATGGCTTACTGCTGAAACTTGAAAGGAACCATGAAAATATTTTTCCATGAGAACAAGAGCCTCTACTTGGCAAGAAAAGTAGTCAACTGTTCTCTAAAGTGATGAGCTTTGGAAAACCTACAGTCTGTATATAGGAGAAAGGAAAATCTCATTCCTGTGATAACCATGCCTACCAACACAACTGGACAGGAATGTAGGTCTGGGATGGGCAAATTTTCCATTTATAGATGAGATGTGTTTGGATGCTGGCCATGGTGTTCTTCCTATTTAATCGAGGTTGCCTATCCCCTCATTACAAAGCCCATTCTCCCACAGAAACAACTGAGAAGGTTTGGTCCGTGTTGATGCTTTGGTACCTGCTCTTTTTACAGGGCTTGACCTAGAGAAAATCAAGCAAAGTATTTGCCAGTCCCACATTAATCCACCTCTCCAGTCTGTGATCAGAAGGTTTCTTTTTACAAGTTAAAGAAAAGACACAAAAGACACTGGCATGTTTCTGCTCCCACAGCAACCAGTCCTGGCCTGTGCAAGGAAGTTGCAGTTTAATTAAACCATTTCAAAAGCTGATGCTGTTAAATTAATGTGAAGTCTTTAGGAGGATGGATGTTATTTTGCTGGAGTAGTTTCTACTCTTTTAACTGAAGTGGTAAGGAAGGGATTTAAGCTAAATCAATACACAACATACTTCAACTGATATGTGTCCAAAAAAGGCATTTGCATCAGCATAATGAAACGGTGCAAGATTTTCATGTAGACAAGGCTCAGAAGAAAATATAACTATATTATTCTTTGGGAATATCATGAACATGCCTTGTTTTGCCCTTGTCTGCTGTCAACACCTCCTCCACTGCCTCCAGGGGTCTGCTCCCCACTGCCTGACAGTTTTATTAACTATATCTTCCTGTCCTGTTTACCCTCAGGTACCCACTTGTTGGCAAGTTACACTTCTCTTTATCACCAAACCACCACCCCATTTGATGTAGTTCTCAAGAACTGTAGCTTCTTGCAGTTCTGCTAAGTTGAAAGGTTCCTCTTCAGGGTAGTTTCAACTTTATGTTCCCCAGATTTTCCCCTTTCCTCTATTAAAAATAAAAGTTACTCCAGCTTCAGAACACAACTGGCCGGGTTTTTCTCAGAACCCAAAATATATTCATTTCAGGCTTCTGGTGTGCCCAGTGCTGTGGAAAGGTCAGGCTGTGACTACTCCTTCTGGAAAGCTCATCTTTCTCCAGAGGGTGACATACAGTGCATGAGAAAAAGTGTAAAAAAGGCCATTTTGAGCAGCTACTTTCTCAGCCTTGCATGATATCCCAGCACTTCTTGAACTCACTGGCTTATACTAGAAAGTGGGGAATGTTCTTGGGAAGAAGGAAAAGGTCAATCCTTCCCCTTACTGTTCTTGGTTTGTCCCCCAGAGTCCAGCACAGCCAAGCCAACAATGGGATGCAGAGCTGAGGAATTTTCTCTCCCCATTTTGCTGAGCCACTGCTGCTGCACTGAGAGCTGCAGGGGAACACAGGGGATCTCTGGGGATGAGGAAACAGTGCTGAAATCACAACATGCAGCCATTCCCAGCGCACCAGGGCCAGCATGCAGAATAGGTTAGGCAGAGTTTGGTACTGCACTGGTAGAACAAAGAGCTGCTGGCAGACATTTGAACAAATGGCTCGTTTCCATGTTGAATCTATGGCAAACTTCCCAATGGAAGCAGCCTCTGGCTGCAAATGTGCACTCAACAACCCGGGTCTGTGCAGCACACTCTGCCTCTCACCAGCTGCACATGGCCCACAGTCCCCACAGGTAGCTGCAGTCAAAAACAAGCTGGAGCTGTTGAGCACAGAAGAGTGCTCCTAGGTGGAGTAAATCCAACTATACTAAATTTTAGATAGTCCTCATGCTTGTCCTCAGAGATAAATGTTCAAGGTAAGTGCCTTGTTAAGAGGAGGGAGAAAACAGACTTGATTTCCTCTCCACGTGCACAACAATGCTTAAAAGTGCAAGTTTTGGAACATCTTTGAGACAAGTGGTGAGCTGAAGCAGGAGAATGTCTCATACATTTCAGTGCAAAAGACAGCAGGGAAAAGGAAATTCTTTTTTGTGTCTTTAAGGATCAGATAAATCAGAAAATTGATGATAACTGGCTAATTTCCTCTTTAAACCCAGGTTTGTATCTTTTGAGTCCCTACCAGAAAATTTTCAAGTCTATTTATTACAAATGTAATCCACCTTTATTTTTTTTTCTTCTTATCCTTTTTTAGGAAAAGAGGCAGAGGAAGAGAGACTTTCCAACTTCTCATTATTACAAAATCTAAGGAATAAAATACCCAATTCAATCTGCTGAGTTAAGACACCTTTATTTTTTTTTTTCTTCTTATCCTTTTTTAGGAAAAGAGGCAGAGGAAGAGAGACTTTCCAACTTCTCATTATTACAAAATCTAAGGAATAAAATACCCAATTCAATCTGCTGAGTTAAGACTGAAGAAATGCAAAAGCTGTAGCCACACACAAGTTTAACTCTGCCCCCGTGTGTGCAAACATTAAAACACATCCATCCACCCTGGATCCTGCTCTGGTTTTGTGCTAAAGGGTGTGTTAGTTTGTGGCAGTAATAATATATGGCATCCACAATGACCATGAAACTACAGGATACCTTTTCTCTTCTACACTCACATGTCATTGCATTATTAAACTCCTTTATGACTGCACTGGCTGCTGAAAAAAACAAGCCATAGTGATATGCCTGCTGCCCACAATAATAAAACAGAAGAAGTGAAGAAAAGAAAAAAGACAGTTCTGAAATTTTACCAGAGCGATGATCCTGTTAAGACTGTGAAAAAACAGGGACTTAATTTTACTTCTCACATTTGGCATGCATGTCAACTTCCCTGTTCTACACCTTTCAGCTTGAGGAGTGGTTTCCAACACCTTTGGAAGGTGAAAAGGAACTCCTTCCTCTGCAACGTCACACTGAGGTTTCTCCAGCATCAGCACACAAGGTGACAAGGCTCCATCAAGGGGAGACCAGCCCAGGCCACCAGCACTGTGGTGGGGACACACTGCTCCAGCCAAGGGCTCAGCTCACACTCACACACCCAGCAGTGAGGGAGCAGCTCGGGATCAAGGGGCCTCTGCATCACACCCTACCCTGGGACTGGGCAGGAATGAAACCTGGGCCCTTTCACTGAATGAAACCTTCTCTCTCAGGAAATCTATGGGGGAACTGCAACAGGGTGTCAGAACACCTCAGCACATGGCACAAGAGAGACACAGGGGCAGGACAGGGCACTGCAGGAGCTGATCCCAGCAGAAACATCAGCCCGATCAGGACACACCTACCCTCAACCCTTATCTTTTGATAAGGGAAAGGTCCGCAGGGTGCACTGCTGCCACGCCAAGTAAATCACCTCGTCAAGTTTTAATTGATTTCTGCTTTCACATTAACCTTTGTGACTGGCTGTACAGGGAAAAAGCCACAGCCTTGTTTGCCGGATATGGGAGGACCCAGAGCACCAGTGACACCGCAGCACTGTCCCCTGCCCTGGCCAGTGACCACTGTGAAACCAGACAGGCAAGAGGCAGCTGTGGTGAGGCAACCAGGAGGGAGTGCAGGACCATGGCAACCTACGTGCAGCTAAACACCACTGCCAAGATGCCCCTCGTGGGGCTGGGCACCTGGAAGGTAAGAGCTACAGGTACTGCAGAGCTCCCAGGCACAAAACTGCAGTGCCCCTGCTGCAGCTCAGGAGAGCTGTCCTGGTGCCTGGGGCTCTGCTCTGCCTGGCTGGTGGGCTGAGAGTGAGTTGAAGTGGAGCTATAGATAAATGGCTGGAAGTTGATTTCCAACCCTGGAGTCCATGTTTATCACTGCAAGAAATAGTGTTCTTATAAAGGAAAAAGAACCTACCAACCTGGATTGGGAGGGAATTGCTTTCCCTAACATGGTTTCCCTGGTTTTATTTTGCTAGAATACAGGTCTTTAACAAGTACTGTTTTGAGATTCTTAATATTTATGCATTTTTCCAGTCTCCAGCTGGGCAAGTAAAAGCTGCAGTGATGGCTGCCATCGATGCCGGGTACCGCCACTTCGACTGTGCCTACGCATACCTGAACGAGAGTGAGGTTGGGGAAGGGATCCAGCAGAAAATCAAGGAAGGTGTTGTGAAAAGAGAAGACCTCTTTGTTGTCAGCAAGGTAAGGATCCAATGATCCTGCAGCCCGGAGCACAGCTGAGGGAATGCTTTGTGTGGAGTATTTTCCTAGCAGGAAGGTAAGTAATGGAGACAAACTTTATGCTGTAGGAAAAAGGAAATCAGAACAGCATTCAGGTCACTCCTGACACAAGCTTACAGCTTTACCCATGCTGTAGGGAGAGTTATGAAGGATACACTGTGTCTGTACCCTGCTGTGACCCAGCAGTCCTGGGGGATGGATAGATTGGTGCAAAAGAAGGGAAGCGGGAAAAGACAGAGGGGACCAGGTAGCCCCAAGCAAGGTAGTGATGCAGAGGTCAGAGACCACTCAGTGTCATTAGCAGCTTGCTAATGACACCCTGCTGATGCTACAGCACGGCAGAGCACACAGGCTGTCACTGCCTGATGCTTGTTCCAGCAGCTGGGCTCAGAGCACTGCCAAAGGGGTCTCCCTGCCATTGGAGGTGTCGTTCTGGGCACCCTGGGACAATGTCATCTGCTCAGCACGTGTCCCAGGGAAGGTGGGGTTGGTGGTTTTCTTTCTCATTACAAAAATCAGGCTACTTAGCTGGAATCTGGAGTTACTTTTTACCTAAGATTGGTGGCAACCACTCTTTGTGGCTTGTCTTACACCTTCTTGGCTTTGCCTGCTACATGCAGTGCAGAGTTCTGTGCACGCTCAGGAACAACACTCAGATACACCACTGCCTCTGAAAGCCCCCTGCTGCCAAGGCAGACCCTGGGGAAAAGGAGTGGCACAAATGATGGGTGAACTCATGGAACCAGAGACTGGCACACACTGCCCCCAGAGCCACAGGCCAGGCCCAGCCCAGAGCTTGCCACATCTGAAGAGCACGAGGATGGTCTCATTCCACATCATCTTCCAAAGAACAGGGAGCATTCCTGGGCTGTGCAGGACAGCACCCAAGAGCATTAACCAGGAGATCACAGTCTGCCCTGTTTTTGCCTCCAGCTGTGGTGCACCTTCCATGAGAAGCCTCTGGTGAAGGGAGCCTGCCAGAAGACTCTTGCCAAGCTGAAGTTGGATTACCTGGATCTCTACCTCATCACTGGCCTTTTGGCTACAAGGTACAGCAGCAGCAGGTCTCATTCCTGTGAGAGCTCCTCAGCAGTGCCAGGAGCACTTGCAGCACCTCTGCTGCTGCAGAAAGAGCCCGTGCCTGCTGTGCCAGCACTGCCCCAGTGCTGCCCACCCTGCTCTGCTGTGCCCTGATCTGTGCCCAGAGCGCTGCCTGCACAGCGTCCTCTGCCCTCCTGATAACGGAGAGGCAGCAACAAGGTCAGGCCCCTGGCTGCAAGCAAAAGCTGTGCCTCTTTCCCTTTCCTGTACAAACCCAAGGTGTGCTCTGCTGAAAGAAAAGCCCCTGGGACAGAGGGGTGCAGTTTGCTGCCTGACAGGAATTCTTTCCTCTGCAGGTTGCAGAATCACACGGTGCAAGTAAACACCTCCATTTCCCATTTCTCTCTTTAATCACCAAATCCTTAATACAGTACAGACTGAGCTGGCCTTGCCTGTAGGAGCCTTAGTGTTGTTTCACAGGCTTTGGATTTCAAAAAGATACCTGTCAAAATCTCTGTTCTACCTTATGCTCTTGAGCTCAACTCCATTCCTCCAATATTGTTTTGGTTAGCTTTATGTGGACAAAGTTGTCAAGTGAAACTGCACAATATTGTGGCATTTAGATAATTCCAATAATTCAAAATACTTTGGCCATACTGTTTAGTTACAGGCTAATTTTTCTAATACAGCAATTTCAACAGTGAGCCTCCCCATGGGACATCTGTCAGCAGATGCACTCCAGTATAAATGTCTGGGTTCACAGGGCCAAAGTCAATCCTCCACAGAGCTTTTTAAAAAAACTGTTAATTGAATAATACTTGAAGTGAACTCATGTGAGACTCCAGAATATTGTTCTATAAGTTAACCACTTCCCTTGATGCACTTTGTGGCTCATCACTTCAGAGGGTCCAGTAGAAACATCTGTCTTTACTGGGATAGTAGATGACAAAAATGCATGAACTAAGAAGTGACTGAAGAACTAGTTAAGTTAGGGTGAGAATTACTTGATTTTTTTTTTAATGCAGTATTAGCTTTAGCTCCTTACATCCCTGTTGGGTGACTTTACACAGCTAAATAACTTCTGTGTCTCAGCTGAAGTTATTTCAAGCCTTTTCTCTCTCTCTAACAGGCTGGAGAGGAATTGTTTCCCAAAGATGACAAAGGCATGGCCATACCCAGCAACAGTGATCTCCTACAGACGTGGGAGGTAAGTTCAGCCAGAGCAGAAGAGGAATGTCCTCTGTCCTCATCAGTCTTTGCCATGCTTCCATTACCTTCAGCAGTCACAGAACTGTTGTCTTGTTCACACAAAATTAGCTGGGAGGAACATAAGGCAGTACAAAATAGCTTTTCATCATGAGCATGCTTAATCCTTCCCTGGTTATTCCTGTTCTCTGAATGTCTTACTTGCCTGGAGCTGCACAAGCACTTCCAGTGGAGCTGCACACCAGACTGAAGCTAGACTGTGGAACAATAAGAATTGCACAATTATTATCACCACAGTTCTTGTGCCTTTCTTGAATTGCTCAAACAAATTTCACAGAAATAAAGACATTTTAGGTTGAGATCTGGCCTACAATGTGTGTGACAGCCCTCCAATGCTTGCACAACAGTGGATTACTGAGCATCATCATTCTCCTCATGCAACTCAGTGTGAATTTCTACACACTCAGGGAATGAGAATTTGGGCTTGGGTGAGATGGCATTAATGTGCCAGCACCTGCTTTTCCCTCAGAGAACTTTGCAACTTTAAACAGTTCTTTTGTGCTGCTTGTGGTGGGAAACAAGTCACATTAGGAAGAACATTATCATGAGCTGCCTTGCACACTGGATGATGATTTTGCTATTTTAGGCCATGGAGGAGCTGGTGGACTGTGGACTGGTAAAAGCCATTGGATTCTCCAACTTCAACCATGAGCAGATTGAAAGGATCCTGAACAAGCCAGGACTGAAGCACAAGCCTGTAAATGTCCAGGTGAGCTGCAAAGTGACTGCAGGTGACTGCATTTGTGGGATTATAAATTCCATTTACATTCCATTTACAGTGGAATGAGGAGATGGGAAAAGGGTGAACAGAGAAGACACAGCATGTACTTTAAATCCCTCTCTATGGATATTTCAGAGTACAGCACTTGGATACTCCATTTTTTTAATTTTTATTTTATCACCTTGCTTAACCACTGTTTAAAGATGTTGGAGAACTTCCCTGAAAACAGCCTTTCTGGAATAATAAAGAAGGCAGAGATGAGCTTTGTGAAATGTCCCCCAGCAAAAACTGTATAAGCACTTTGTATCAAATAGCTGATTTAATATAATAAGGATGGGTATTGTCATGCAAGCCACTGTCAAATTAGGGAAAAAAGCAGCCTCTAATTGAACTAGGAGATAACTTATGGAGCACAACAATATTGCAGCAGTTCTGCCACTGTCAGGCTCTTTGTTTTTGTGTTGGCAGATTGAATCTCATCCATACCTCACCCAGGAGAAGCTGATCAAGTACTGCCAGTCCAAAGGGCTGGCTGTGACTGCATATTGTCCCCTTGGCTCTCCTGACAGACCATGGTAAATTTGCTCTGCAATCTGCCAGGGAGTTGGTGAGGGCACTGAGACTACACATACACCACTCATTTCTTATTTAAACACCTATCTCTGTTGCTGTGCTGAATCTTTCTGTGGAGGTTTCTTGCCACTGATTTGTTCTCTCTGTGTAGGGCTAAGCCCGGGGATCCTTCCCTTCTGGATGACCCCAAGATCAAGGAGATTGCAGCCAAGCACAACAAAACCCCAGCACAGGTGGGTACTCCTTCCCAATGAATTGGAAACTCTTTCCCTTCCCCATGAATTGTGCCACTCCTCTGATTTTTCCCTAACAATGCAGATTTTTTTTATGATATTCCCTCCAGGACACACTATTAACTCTTAGGCCATCAAAAAGATTCTCGAGCACCTTCAGATGTCACGTCCCCTCTCAAGTCCTCTTGCAGAGAATGTCAACCTTGCACAGACTGCTAAAATCCTAGGTGCAAACAATAGGAGTGGTCTGGCCCAAACCTGGATGGGAAGGGAGGTTTCCTGTGAGGCTCCACCACTTCCCTCTCTGCTCTCCAGGCAGTGCAGCCTGGACTGCAGGGACAGGGATGGTTTGAAATGCAGCTCTGCAGAAATGGGTACAGCTCAGGGAAAAAGCTGTTGGAAAAGGAGGAGGGATTGAGTTGTCTCTTTTTGCAGGTTCTCCTTCGCTTCCAGATCCAGAGAAATGTGATTGCGATTCCCAAATCCGTCACCCCACAGCGCATTGTGGAGAACTTCCAGGTGAGGGATCAGGAGTGAGCAGGGGCTGCCCCTCAGGGATGGCTGGGCAGTGATCCTTTATCACCCTTGCCATGGCCTCCTGCAGCAGGAGGGCTGGGCTCTTCCTTCTTCCTGCTTAATTTACATTTTACCTGCATAACTACACTTCACTGAGTGTTAACCCAGGCCTAATTCTTGAGAGTTTAATCAGAAATCCTTACATGATATCATTCCCTGTTCCATGGATGGATGAGCAGGCACAGCTTGCTTGGAATCCCCACTCAGCAACATGCCAGAAACATCTCACCTAGAATCAGCAATGTTCATAAAATAATCCCTCGTGTCCATAAAACAAGTTGTTCTTCATAATTCAGTGGTCCATGTGTGAAAGTGCATTCTCCAGTGTGGAGCTATTTCTCTTAGGTTTGTTCAAAGAAGTGATTTCCACTTTTATCTCTAATTAGGTGTTTGACTTTGAACTGACTAAAGAGGAGATGGCAACTATTCTGACCTTCAACAGAAACTGGAGGATCTGTGAAATGAACGTGTAAGTGATGCCCCTTGTTTTCTTCTAAATCTTAAATCCTGAATATTCTTTACAAGGAATTTTGTGTCACAGCTTCTAGGTAACACGGAATTCAATTTTTTTAAAAATTACACCAACTCAAACTCCAAGTGGTTTGTACCAAAAAAATAACATTTTCAGGACAGGGCTTAATGTTTTCACTTTAAAAACAAAACAAAAAAAATTAAAGCAAACTACATTCTAATTTTTAATTCTGAGTTTTCAGGAAACTCTCTTGAATTACAAAAAAATGGGACGTTCAACTCATCTCTCTGTATATGAGAGAAAGGAGAACATGTATCTCTACCTATTCTTGCTGTAACTCTGTGATGCAGATCTCTTGGTGGCTCTTCCATGCACACAATATATCTCTAAATCACATTTAAATCATGGGTGAAAATAACACTCCCACTTTCATTTCTTTCAGGTCCAAAAATCTCAAGGAATACCCTTTCCATGCAGAATACTGAAGGTGCTTTTAACATGGCCTTCATTAGACCTCTGGTGTCATCTCCCCTGGTGCTGCCAGTGAAGACATGGCATGTTTATCCCACAACATTTGGGGTTTTTGGAAGAAAGAAATAATGTTTTCTACAGCACCACTATTCACTGGTTGCCTTCAGTCTTGCATCAGCAGAAACCAGATGTTGACAAACACACCCCACAGATCCACAATTTGATCAGTGGTGTCACACATTTTAAATAAAATGAACTTTAAAATGCAAAAAACCTAATTGGTGGAAAGTTTTCTGTCTACTGTAGGAAAAACACAAAACCCTCCCACCCAGAGATGCACTGAGGGGTGGGTTGCAGTCACCTGCACTGTGGGGACACAGATCCTGCCTGGGACACTCAGCATTTTCCCCTGCCATCCTTCAGCACCCCTCTTGTCCCCCCCTCACCAGCCACAGCCCTGTTTTTCATAGACAAATACAAGAATTATCACAGATCTTCAGGAAAAAAAATAATGAGAAGACACAGAGAGATTGGTGGGACCTCAGAGGATGCCCCTGGCTTGATCTGAACTCACTGCAAGAAAGAGGCCAATGTCTTAAAATCAGATTAAATCTCTACCCCCATTTTATTCCTGCCTTAACAAGCATCTGAAAGCTGAACCAATGCACACCATTCAGCAATGTAAACTTTCTGTTCCAACATACACTCTTTTCTCGAAGGCCCTGCCATCATCTGACAAGCCCAGCCACACCTTCAGGACAGAAATTGTCACCTCACAGGAACTGGCACGGTCTGGGCAAGGCAGACAAAGCAAAACACAAAACCTTCTGCCCAAAATCCTCTCCTAAAACACCAAGGTGACTCTCAGAGCATGCCTTGGGAAAAACAAGCACCAGCCTTCACAGGAGAACATCAGCTCACAGAAGAAAGTAGAGAAAGAACAAATTGCATTTCTCAGCCCTGCTCTCCTGTGTGGTGAAACTGCAACACCACATCCTGCAGAGGACAGCTGACAGCACTGCCAGAAACCTGGGGCAAGATTAGGGAAAACTGTATCTTGTCTTCTTTCAGTTAAATCAAGCAGGGAAATCACACCATTGCATATATTTCAGATTTATGTTCGTACCTGAAGGAATTCTCCGAGCACAAGCAAACAGCGAAGCCTCCCAAGCAGCCCTGACAGGCTGTTATGGAGCACTTGGAGGATCCTGTTGATAAATTCATTTCTTTTTCACTGCGCTTTTAACACGTCATCCACACAGCGTTATTTTGCCTCTCCGAAATTGCAAAGTCAGTTTCTAAAGTGAAATTAAAAGGCCGCCTGCTGTTTATTTGTACACTTTTGTGTTTCCTTCTGAAGTACGGTCTGCGCCTCCCTGAGGGCAGAGGGACGAGGCGATCATTGTGACATTCGCTGTAAACTCAGCGTCATTCAGTAGCTCGGAAAACACACTAAAAGACGCTTTCCCTCAGCATTTAAAAGGAAGCGATTTGTACTGATCATTTCCGAAATCACTCGCAAACTCACCCCAAAGTGAAACTGTTTGTCCCATGTTGGTGTCACTCTGAGGGAACCGAGCGGGCGCCACAACACCGGGGACATGGCACAAGGAGGACGGACACCCCGTGGCACAGGGACGCTGATCCCCGCAGGATCCGGGCCGGCACGCCCCTGCACTCAGCCTTTATCTTTCCGTAAGGTATTTCGCCCTTCTCCAGGGGGAACGCCCGGAGCGCGCCCGGGCTCCCTCCCACACGGGCTGCCCCTCACTGCATCTCCCATGGCCGCCCGGCGGGCCCCATTGGCTGCCGGCTCCGCTGCTGATTGGCTATCGCGGCGGGCTGGCGCGGAGCCGGGGGCGCTGATTGGTTGGCGCGGCGGGCTCGCGCGGGGCGGCGGCGCTGATTGGCCGCGGGCGCGAGGGGAACCATGGCGGGCATGGTGGGGTACGTGCGGCTCGGGGCCGCCAGCGCGCCGCTCATGGGGCTGGGCACATGGAAGGTGAGGCCGGCGCCGCGCTGCGGGACGGGGAAGCAGCTGAGAATCCTTCACCGAGACCTCTCCTGCCCTTTTTCCCTTTAGTCCCCCCCAGGGAAGGTGACAGCTGCGGTGACGGCTGCCATCGATGCCGGGTACCGCCACTTCGACTGTGCCTATGTGTACCAGAATGAGAACGAAGTTGGGGAAGGGATCCAGCAGAAAATCAAGGAAGGCGTTGTGAAGCGAGAGGATCTCTTTGTCGTCAGTAAGGTATGGCTCAGATGGTCATGGATTATGGACGCGCTGGTTTTACCTGTGCGAGGAACATCTAACATTTAACGTGGTTAAACGCCGTAGCACTGGAGAAGTTTGTAATGCCAATGAGTTAATTCCTGCTGCCGTTCTCTTGTTTCCTGCGCTGCCACACAGCCCACACCTCGCTGCAGGTGAAGAGCACAGAGCAGGCCTGATTCCACACCCCATTCCAAAGAACAGGGAGCATTCCTGGGCTGTGCAGGAGAGCATTAACCAGGAGGTCACAGTCTGTTTTTGTCTCCAGCTGTGGTGCACCTTCCACGAGAAGCCTCTGGTGAAGGGAGCCTGCCAGAAGACTCTTGCAGACCTGAAGCTGGGTTACCTGGATCTCTACCTTGTCCACTGGCCTTTTGGCTTCAAGGTACAGGAGCAGCAACGCCCTTAACTTTGTTTCTTGTGGCTGGCTTAACAGCCCAACAATTGTTCTGGCTGACAAAGACAATGACATGCCTGTTATCTGTGCCAGCACTGCTCTGGTGCTCAGCTTCGTTCTGTGTGACTCAGGCTCTTGGTCTCTGCTCCAGAGGCAGTTGTTTTCCTACCCCTTTGATCCTGGGAATGATGGCAATCTGACTCAAATCTAGAGAAACTAGAGGCAGCTCTCCCAACTCCAAGCATAAAACATTTCTCTTTCCTTTTCTCTTGTGAATCCAGTGTGTGTTAATCTCAAAATCACCCCTTGTGGGAAGGAGGGTTGCTTTTTGCTGCTTCTCTGCAGTTTTCCTTTGTGTGCTGCAGAATCAGAGAGCAAAAGAAAGCATTTCTGTTTTCCATTTCTCTCTTTAATCACCAAGTCCTTCATGCAGTACAGATTGAGCTGGCCTTGCTTGTAGAAGCCTTAAGTGTTGTTCCACTGAGACAGGAATTTAAAAGGTGAAGTGTCTGTGAGAGTGTTTAGGCCCCCCAAAATCAGAGAAGGAGTTGATGTCTGAGTTTGAATATTTCTAGTCACAGCCTTTCTATCCTCTCTCAGTCTGATCCCTCCCCATTCTACCTGTTGCCTTTGAGATGCTCATCTTTTTTGCATGCTTTATTTTAACTTTATGTGAACAGGGCCATGAAAATGAAGCTGTCTCATGGTGACAGCAGCAAACAGCTGCTAAACACAGTTCAGTCCTGGCATCTTTTCATAACTTGTAACAGAGGCTCTTCCAACTTTCCCAGTGCTGGTGTCTTTGCACTGAGCATTGTCATGGAAGAACTGTCAGTGCACACCAGAGCTCTTTTCGAAAGGTAGATCTGGTGTTGTGTAGACCAAAGTGTTGATGCCGCCCTGGAAAAAGAACAAAACAGTTCTTGCTAAGTGGGAACTAAAGAACAGCCCCTGAAGGGAGCACTGTGAGACTGGAGGCTGCAGCTTGGACTGGTTTGCTTCCCTGTGGGTGTTTGGGTGAGCCATCACTTCCAGGGTCCAGCAGAAAAACCTGTTCTACGGGGAATGGTCACTGGCAAAAATGCCTTAAATTCCTTCCACTTCTCAGGAAGGAATGACTGAGTGTAGACAAGAATCAGCATTCTTGCTCTAGAAGTTTAAGATACTGTAGTTGAGAGCACTCAAGTGGACTTGTCAAGAGATTTTCAAGCACTTTCTCTCTCACTGACAGGCAGGAGAGGAGCTGTTCCCTGTAGATGACAAAGGCATGGCTATCCCCAGCAACACAGATATCCTGCAGACATGGGAGGTGAGTTCATCCCAAGTGGAAGAGTCACTCATCTTCCTCAGCAGTGGTGTTGGCTTCAGCAGCTGCAGGATGTTCAGCCATGGATGCAAAATTAGTTGGAAAGAACTCACGGAAGCACACAGTTTTAAAAATGTGCTTTTAAAGATGTGCTTCCCATGAAGACAAACAGAGCATGTCAGGAAAAAATGTGTTCAGTCATGTCTTGTACACTGCCTGCTGACTGTGCTCCCCCTTCTGCCAGGCCATGGAGGAGCTGGTGGATGCTGGCCTGGTAAAAGCCATTGGAATCTCCAACTTCAACCGTGAGCAGATTGAAAGAATCTTGAACAAGCCAGGACTGAAGCACAAACCTGTAAATAATCAGGTGAGCTGCAAAGTGACTGCAGGGGAATACTTCTCAGGGATTATAAAGTTCTGATTACAGTTGAATGAGGAGGTGGAAAAAGGAAGAACAAAGTAGACAAAACATGTACTTTAAATCCCTCTCTCTGGACATTTCTTCATACAGACAGAACCAGAATATTTCCTTTTTGTCTCATCTTGTTGAAACTTTGGAGTGTTTTCCTAGGAACCATTCTCTCTGGAGGCATGAAGAATCCACATATGAGGGATCATTCTGACATAATGACTGACTCTTACAAAGCCTCTCAGAAAAAAATCCAAAAAGCACATAAAAAGTCAGTCTAAAAGTTGGTGCCCTATAGAATTACAGTCTTGTATTGTCACACAGGCCACCTGCAGGGTGGGGTGAAGTCAACCTATAATTAGGAAAGTAGGATTCAGAAAAACCTCTGGAGCAAGGGAAGACTACAGTAGTTTTACAGCCCTCAGTCTATGCTTCTGTGTTGGCAGATTGAGTGTCACCCATACCTTTCCCAGGAGAAGCTGATTGACTACTGCCACTCCAAAGGGATCACTGTGACAGCATACTGTCCCCTCGGACGTCCTGACGGGTAATTTCCAAGTGGGTTCATGTGATTTATGGCTAACTGAGTAATGGGGCAGGTGTATATATATATATTTTTTTTATTTTATTTTATTAATGGGGCTAGATAGAATCTTTCTTAAGTGATTCTGTGTTGTTTCATCCTTTTCTCCCCCACTTTGTCTAGTTCTAAGCCAGAGGCACCTTCCCTTCTGGATGACCCCAAGATCAAGGAGATTGCAGCCAAGCACAACAAAACCCCAGCACAGGTGGGTAGGTGCCAGACAGTGGATACCCCTTCCTGTAACACAGCAATTTAGGAAACTATGTCTGAAGAGAGGGAACAGCCTCTGTGGTGTTACCTGTGAACAGTGCTGCCTTTTTGTCTTGTTAAAAAGCAGTGCAGGCTGTCCGTTCTGTGGCCTGCTACTAACTCTGGCCATCAATCAAGAACATTTTCTTGACTCATCTTCAGTTGTCACATCTCAAGTCCTTTTGAAGAAATGAAAGCCTTGTATATAGTGCAAAACTTCTGGATGCTAAGAAAAGGAATTGACAAAACCAGAATGGAAAGAAGACCTTCCATGGGGGCTTCCAGCACTTCCCTCTCTGCTCTCCAGGCAGTGCAGCCTGGACTGCAGGGACAGGGATGGTTTGAAATGCAGCTCTGCAGAAATGGGTACAGCTCAGGGAAAAAGCTGTTGGAAAAGGAGGAGGGATTGAGTTGTCTCTTTTTGCAGGTTCTCCTTCGCTTCCAGATCCAGAGAAATGTGATTGCGATTCCCAAATCCGTCACCCCACAGCGCATTGTGGAGAACTTCCAGGTGAGGGATCAGGAGTGAGCAGGGGCTGCCCCTCAGGGATGGCTGGGCAGTGATCCTTTATCACCCTTGCCATGGCCTCCTGCAGCAGGAGGGCTGGGCTCTTTTTGTCTGCCTGGAAGTCAGGGCTACAGTGAAAACTACAGTGAAGAATAGACAGAGCTGTTGGAAACAGTGTGCTGATAAAACTATCAGGCACTTTACACTTTACATCCTGTTCTTCTGTTTCTTCCCTCTGCCTGGGAAGTAGAGTCTGGAAAATCCAAAGATACTTCTTTTCATTTCTGTGTTTCATGAATCCATCACTTGTACCCAGCATCCTTTCTGATATGAACTTGTTCTTTAATCTCGTGAATCTTGCTTCGTTTTGATTTGATTTGTTCAAAGAAGTTAAATCCAGCTGGTTTTCTCTTTTTAGGTGTTTGACTTTGAACTGACTAAAGAGGAGATGGCCACCCTTCTTAGCTTAAACAGAAACTGGAGGATCTGTCCAATGGTCACGTAAGTGACAGTTTGTGTCCTTCAAACTCTTACATTTTCAATGACCTTTATCCTGATCTCACGGGAACTGGTATAGCTGTTCAAACTGGGTATATTTTGAATTCTGAAATAATTTTGGGGATGAAGCATCTGTTGTTCTACTTCCACTTTATTGACTGAAAGGCGAGGATAAGTCATGCTGTGTATTCATTGTGAATCCATTCTCCAGGAAATTTTGTATGTCTGGAATTCCAAAATGAGAGTTCTAGTTGATAATTTTGGCTGTGTCCATATGGGAGAAACGAGCACTAGGCAGTTTTAAACTAATTTCATAATTTTTTTCTGTGGGGTATTATAAATTGATGTCAGCTCTTACACAGGTGGTTGTGGTGGGGAATGACCATCTCTTGTGCAGTACAAAGCACAGCTGCTTGCAGGTGTGCACCAAGACAGGAACTCTTGGCTGCAAGGCCACAGAAACTGCTGCTGTCTCTGTAAGCAATGTGAATTTTAACTCTGTATCTAGAAAATAACATGGTCCCACCACTGTTCAGAGCCTGAATTACAGAAAAAGGCTGGAACTTGTTGGTCCTGTAGGATGTTTCTATACTATCAAGTCTCTTAAGTTCACTCTGCAGTTACTCAGTTCAGAGCCTCTTTTGAAGGCTCCTCTGTACACCCACTGTTGTTCTATATAGCAGTTATTTTAGCCTTGAGTAATCTTTCCTCTTTGATTTCCTCCAGGTGCAAAAATCACAAGGAGTACCCTTTCAATGCAGAATACTGAAGATGTTTTTTTTTCCTGCCCTCTCTCAGGCCCCCGGGGTCTAATGAGCTTCTACCATTGCCTCAAATTGTGCACTATGTAGCTGACACACTGTATCCCTCTTCCCAGCAAAGGCACAGGATATGTGTTCAGTGACTTTGGGCTTTCTTCTTTGGTGGAAGGAAATTGTACAATTGTTCTGAAGAACAAAATGTGGGCTATGATAATTCTCATTACATGAGTGTCTCTGCATGGGTGAAATAGCAAAGGAGAAAACAGAAGAGGGAACTAGCAATTGATTTTTATCTGCTGTCTTGCATCAGCACCACTTAAGGCTTCAGGGTTAAGGATATGTAAGTGCAGGAGAAAAATCCATCCTGAATAATCACATAATCACTGCCTGAAGGTAAAAGACAAAATTAACTTCTAGAGTACAGCCCAAAGCTTTCTGGGAAATAAGAATACATGAGAGAAGTGTCCAGACCTAGAGATGAATAGCAACTCATACTGGGCCTTATTTCAGTTCCTTTTTTACAGGCTGAAACTATACAGAGATTGATGTTTAATTTCATTCTTGACTAAAATAAAAATATTTGAATTACTGCTGGTTTGGAAGTTTTATTCTAATGTTAAAATTAACAAACCAAGAAGCTTGCATTAACAATGTAATTGGAAATAATCATCCCTTTTCAATTTTCAGTTATGTCACAAGAGCATTGAGATCTTGTCTTGATCAAAAGTTGAATAATTTGGTATAACAAGCATTGTCACAATGCTGAAAAGAACAGTTGAACAGGATGAGCCTTAGTATGGACTGTGGGTCAAAAAGCACAGGAGACCAACACCTGAAACTGCTGGAAAACTCTGCATTGTTATCATTGTGGGCTCATTTGGTTGGTAGCCAGTGCTGGTATCTGGCTATTAAAAGCCCAGAGTAACAGACTGGGGGAGAGGGGAGATCAGCAGTGTTAGGCAGGTGTCTGGCACAGCACAGAAGCAGAGGGTGCCTGGTGGAAGTGGGAGATGTTAGTGCTGAGCTGCTGCCCAGAGCCTGCCTCTGGAGCAGTGTTGTGCTCCCTTCAGGCTGTGCTGGGTCACTGGGACAGGTCTCTGCTCACTGTAACCATGTGAATGAGTGAAGGATTCCCTGGCACAGCCTCTCCCTCCTGGTGGAGGGTGCAGGTGGGCCTGGCTGGGCAGTGCTAGCACAGCTGGGAGTGCTGTGACTGTGTGGCACTTCAGGTGTCCGCGTGTGCCTCGGGCTGCCGGGCACGGGGCACCTGCAGAACATCTGCGTTCTGATCCCTAACATCCACACCAGAACAAGCTGTGGGCTCTCACAAAGGCATGTGGAGTTTCAGCTGTGTCTTGAGAACTGAGTGGTCAAGAGACTTCACTTGATCAACAAAAAATATCTTTTGTGAAGGTTAATAGTATTAGGGCCCAATGCTGACTGACTTAGTGCTCGTGCTGTACTGTGTTTAACTCAGTGTGCAGTGGGTGAATTCACAGGACAAGCTTGAGCTACTTGCATTGTACATCACTGGGTTGTAGGTGTGAGTGCATGGATGAAAAGTGCTTGGCAGATGACAGAAAGGCTGAGACACTGAATATCACAGGAGCATCAAGAACTTACTGTGATTAGGAGTTAAAACAACTGGATATAATGAACCATGACTGACCACTTGGCACAGACAAGAATTGTGGGAGGAGTCTTGGTACCTATGGTGTGAAAGTGCCAGGAGAACAATAACTGGAAGTTCTGGAAAGCTCTGTGGTGAAAGTGTGCACTGCTCTGGCTGTGCTGATATCGATCCAGTTTTACAAGCCCTCAATAAAACAGACTGTGGGGAAACATGACTACACCCATGCAGATATCCAAAATGATGAGGACACGAGGTGTAAGAGCATGTGTTGGTGCTGAGCCACTGCCCAGACCCTGACACAGGTCAGGGTTGAGTGCTGAATGTCCCCCAGGTGAGGCCACCCTGACTCACTGGAGTATTTTATGAGGGGCACGCACTATTATACATCATTAATATTTCCAGGTATCATTCTCCTGTCTCTTTATCGCCCATAGCTCATATGTACCAAGACTCCTTCAGTACATATGTCACATTCTCTCTGCCAGGCTTTTCCTTCATTGATGAACTTGGTGAATCCAGTTTTGCACTATCACATTGTCTGGTGTTCCCTTACCCCATGACAGATGCAAAAAGAACTTGGCCTTTGTGTGTGATTAAAAAGAAAGAAGCTTTTGTTCTCAAATAAGGTGTGAAAAAAACTTGTGCTTTTGGCTTGAGCATTTTGGTTATGGGAGACAGGACAATGGACCTCGGATATATTACAATAAATGGAAACCTTCTGCCCAAAATCCTTTCTAAGACAGAGACCTCTCAGTTAAAAAACCATTGGGGAAAAACCCCCAGGCTAGGATGGCAGCAGACCTCTCATGCAAACAGCTTGGTTTTAACACTGTTCTCCTAATATCACAATCTTTCCATTGATTTCATTGTCCCCCGAACAAAACCCCAGGAGTCTGAGCGTGCTCAGAGCAGCTCTACAGAGAAGGAATCCAGAGGGGAAATAAAAAGTAAAAGGCAAACACTGTGTTACATAACTATTTTGTGATGTAAACTGAAACATCACATCCTGCTGAGGATGGCTGATGGTACTGACAAAAAACAGGAGGATTACAGAGACAAACTATTGCCTGCCCTCAGGTAAGCAGGGCAGAAAAAGAGCAAAAGCAGCTGGGCATCTGCAGTGGGAAAGGCACACAGAGAAAAATGCACTATTATACTGCCAACTGAATGATTCTCCAAGCACAGGCATTCAGCAAAGTTTCAACACAACATCTACTATTCTTCAGCAGCTTTCAGAAAACATTTTAAAAGAAGCCTCTCCCAACACTAAAAATAACACCCTTCTTTAAAATAACTACAACGGAGACCACTTCTCCTCTCCTGTCACCACAAACACCATCCCACCTGCGGAGGGAGCCCCGAGCCCACGCTGCGGCCGCGGCAGCAGCAGCGCTGGCCCGGCCCGGCCCGGCCCGCTGTCCCCCGGGCTGCGGGGCCGGGGCTGTCCCGGGCGGGCGGGGCCGGGGCCGGGCTGGGCACGGCTCTGCCATCGTTAAAGGGCTCGGCGGGCGGCACTCCCGGGCAGCATTCCCGGCTGGAGCCATGGCCACCTGCGTGCAGCTCTACACCGGGGCCAGCATGCCGCTCCTGGGGCTGGGCACATGGAAGGTAACGGGGACAGCGATCGCTCGCTCTCACAGCGGCGGGGTCCGCGCCCGGTGCCACCTCCTGCGGAGGGGTCCGGAGCGCTCGGGGGTGGGCAGGGAGCGGGGACAGCTCGGCTCGGTGACACGTCCCCTGTGCCATCCCCGCCATCCCGCCCGGGATGCTGCTGGGGATGCCCGGTGCCTCCGGTGGTCTCCGCAGGCACAGCCCCGGCGCTGCTTTAGAAGCTGCGTTCCCCGCCGTGCCCTCCGTCCCCGCCGTCCCCGCCGTCCCCCTCCTGCCGCGGGGGAGAGGTGACCCTTGGGTGTCCCCAGCCTGGGAGAGGCGGCGGCTCCGTCCCTCCCGTAGCCGCCAGGGATGTGCGGACCCCATCCATCCATCCATCCATCCATCCATCCATCCATCCATCCATCCATCCATCCATCCATCCCTCCCCTGCTATCCCGACCAGGCTCCCGCGGCTCCCCGGGCCCCTCTCCCTGCCCCTTCCCGTGCCACTGCACTGGAGCACTTCCCTGCTGCTTCCTTGCTGTGTAATCTGGGCGAGGTCCCCGGGAATCATCCGATAACAAGGTATGGCTTTAGAAGAGCATTCATGCGTTTTGAGCAAGTTCTGACAAAGAGGTTTGCACTGTTGTTACGATGACTACAAAACCACTGATCTACACAATGCCTAGAAACAAACATTGCTGGATTTGTGTGAACAAGATATGCCAACATTTCCTTGTGCACGGCTCTTACACACCCTTGCAGGGTACAGAACACATAGAATTGCACACCTCCTCTGTCTCTGAAGGAAGCAGCTGACATAAAAGTTCCAATTACAGGTGGGATGTGCCCCAGGACAAGCTGGGCTAGAGCACAGTGCAACACTCCAAAGTGATGTGGATGACTAAGGTGTAGACCACTGCCCTCCCCATAGAACTAAAATTCTCCCAGCTGGGCCATTTGACTGTTTCTCTTCTTAGATACAGCACTGGGAAGTGAGGAGCATTGAGCAAGAGGCACTGTAGAGCTCCCTGGCACAAAACTTGGTTTCCCCAGGTCCATCTCTGGCAGTGCTGGGTGCTCTCCTCTACCTGGCTGTTGGCTGAGCGTGCTTGGGACTGGACTTAGAATAAATGGCTAGAGGCTGGCTTCAAACCCAGCAGCCTGCATTTGTGAGATGATGAGTGCTTTAAGAACATGGCATGGAAAAACTCTACTTAAACCCCCATTGTATGTGTTTCTTTAGTTGCTAGATAACTAAGAAATGGCCTGTATGCTTTGATTTGGGATCTTCTTAACCTGCTTTTTCCAGTCTGGAGCTGGGCAGGTGAAAGCTGCAGTGATGGCTGCCATCGATGCCGGGTACCGCCACTTCGACTGTGCCTATGTGTACCAGAATGAGAATGAGATTGGGGAAGGGATCCAGCAGAAAATCAAGGAAGGTGTTGTGAAAAGAGAAGACCTCTTTGTTGTCAGCAAGGTAAGGTGACCTAGGACTCAGGGGAAAGCTCTGCATATGCATGAAGGGAAATGCAGTGTAGTGGGGAAAGGTTGTGTGCTATAGTGTGGAGTAATTAGGAGAATAGTTCAGGCCCATACTTGGTAGAATCTTCTTTTTTGTCACTGTATTTTGTAGAGCATTATCTAAGATGTGTTCCACATTCTCCATTTGCATGGGACTGTTCAAAATACATGTTAGGCAGAAATGGTCCCAGAAAGTGTGCTAGTTTTTTTTCCGTCTTCAGGAAAGACCTTTCACCCAGGAGGTCACAATCCTTGTGACCTTGTTTTTTTTTCTAGCTGTGGTCCACTTTTCATGAGAAGCATCTGGTGAAGGGAGCCTGCCAGAAGACTCTTGCCAAGCTGAAGTTGGATTACCTGGATCTCTACCTCATCACTGGCCTTTTGGCTACAAGGTACAGCAGCAGCAGGTCTCATTCCTGTGAGAGCTCCTCAGCAGTGCCAGGAGCACTTGCAGCACCTCTGCTGCTGCAGAAAGAGCCCGTGCCTGCTGTGCCAGCACTGCCCCAGTGCTGCCCACCCTGCTCTGCTGTGCCCTGATCTGTGCCCAGAGCGCTGCCTGCACAGCGTCCTCTGCCCTCCTGATAACGGAGAGGCAGCAACAAGGTCAGGCCCCTGGCTGCAAGACTGACTCATGCTGCTTTACTTTGGGCTAAATCATGCTTTTCTGCTTTGAGGGAAGGAAGGATGTACTTCGCTGCCTGACAGAAATTCTTTCCTCTGCGTGTTCCAGAATCACAGAACAAGAGAATGTTTCTGTCTTCCATTTCTTTCTTTAATCACTGAGTCCGTAATACAGTAGAGATTGAGCTGACATTTTGCTCTAGGAGCCTTAAAGTTGTTCCACAGACCTTGGATTTCAAAAGGTGAGACTTTCTGACATCCATGTCAGAAGTACATGAAATACATCTCATCCTTCATGTACTTCAAAGGATCTGATGTCTCAGTCTGTGTCTAGTCTTGGCTTTTTCTTTCTGCTGCAGACAGGTTAAGGCCTCCATCCTATCTGTTGCTCTTGAGCTTGTCAACTGTTTGTCACACTTGCAAAGCTGTCATGGTTAGTTTTATGTGAACAAAGAGCTTGAGTAAAAGCGTCATGGCATAATACTCTGACAGCAGCACACTGGATGTGGAGATGTGGGGTTCTATTTCTGAGTTGGTACATCTGGGGTGTTCTGATTTGCCACCAACTTAAGCTGAGGCTCCCCTCACAGGACACCCATGTGTTTACATAAAACCTTCTTCAGTAGATGTGGCTCAGCTTAAACCTGACTTAAATGTTCCTGGGACCTTAACAGATGCTTCAATAAAACCTACTCCAGTTCTCCCTTAAAGGAATAGTAGAGGACTACAGGAAGCTTGTTTGTTCCACAATAAACAAGTCAAGTGTTTATCTGTATGTGTTTTAGTGAGTCACCATTTGCTTGGTCTGGGAGATACATTTGACATTCCTAGTAGGAATGATTCTGCATCATTATTACTAAGAATAACTGCTGGCAAAATTACCAGGAACAATGTAGACAAATATTAATTTTTTCTGTACTAGTAGCTAGGGCCATCATGGTCTTCAGTTGTCTTGGTATTAACTCACCAATAAAAATAATGGTTTAAATATTTAATTTTTTTTCACTGACAGGCAGGAGAGGAGCTGTTTCCTGCAGATGACAAAGGCATGGCTATACCCAGCAACACAGATTTTCTAGACACATGGGAGGTAAGTTCAGCCATGGTGGGAAATCATGTATTGTATTGCTGGCAGCCTTTTCCATGCTTTCATTGCCTTCAGCAGCCACAAAGTTCTTATGTATTTATTGCCCCATATGCAATGTAGCTTTTCAATAAATTAGGTTGGGATCATACCCACAACCTGCACTACAGCCCTCTGGTACTGGCTCAAGAACACATCATTAATTATCCTTATTTCCCACGTGAAAATAACTGAGAGTGAATTTCTGCCATCTCAAGAAAGGAGCCCTTGGTGAGATGGAAGACACAAACACACCAGAGGTCACTCTCCCCCAAGAGACAATCTTTGCAGCTCCAAACAGTTGTCTTTCCTTGCCCATGAAGGGAAATGAAGCCACACAAGGAATAATTCCTTCAGGGCCTGTCTTGTACACTGGTGCTGACTGTGCTCCCCTTTCTGCCAGGCCATGGAGGAGCTGGTGGATGCTGGCATGGTAAAAGCCATTGGAGTCTCCAACTTCTGACCTGAAACTGGATTACCTGGACCTGTACCTCATGCACTGGCCCCTGGGGTTCAAGGTACAGTAGCAGCAGGGCCCTTGGTTTTCTCTCCTGTGAGAGCTCCTCAGCAGTGCCAGGAGCACTTGCAGCACCTCTGCTGCTGCAGAAAGAGCCCGTGCCTGCTGTGCCAGCACTGCCCCAGTGCTGCCCACCCTGCTCTGCTGTGCCCTGATCTGTGCCCAGAGCGCTGCCTGCACAGCGTCCTCTGCCCTCCTGATAACGGAGAGGCAGCAACAAGGTCAGGCCCCTGGCTGCAAGCTTTGCAGCTCCAAACAGTTGTCTTTCCTTGCCCATGAAGGGAAATGAAGCCACACAAGGAATAATTCCTTCAGGGCCTGTCTTGTACACTGGTGCTGACTGTGCTCCCCTTTCTGCCAGGCCATGGAGGAGCTGGTGGATGCTGGCATGGTAAAAGCCATTGGAGTCTCCAACTTCAACCGTGAGCAGATTGAAAGAATCTTGAACAAGCCAGGACTGAAGTACAAACCTGCAAATGTCCAGGTGAGCTGCCAAGTGACTGCAGGTTTTGTGGGATTATAAAGATCCAATTAGAGTTGCATGAGGAGATGCAAACAGGAAGAACAAAGCGGACACAGCACAATTACAGTCTGTGATTATCTCTGAGTACACATAAAGGTGCTGTAGATCTGTGTTCTGATAGGGAATGTAGTTGTGGTACACAAATTAGAACAATAATTTCTTAAAATACTTGTTCTGTTATTAGTAATGGCATCAATCTGTTATTAATAGCAGATAATTGTTCACAAAACATGTGTTTTTTGTCATGCAGGAATCCACAATCCAGTCACCCAGTTGGAAAGGGAGGTCAGTTTTAACTTCTGTACAGAAGCAGCACTTACTGGCACACTAGTGGCTTCCTGGTGTCTACCCTGATTTATGTAAAATAAAAATAAAAGGGTTTTATACACATACATATATATTAAAAAAATCAGTTTTTGTCTGCATAGAGCAGCCACTGCCCCTTTGTATGCAGGAGCTGCAGAAGTTTATCCCAGCAAGGGGTCTTGGACAGACTCAGACATCTCTTACAGTTCTGAATTCAGAACTTCTTGCATATTCACTAAGAGTACTGAGTTCCCTCAGTCTGCAAAGCCTGCCAGTCCTTCCTCTGCATGTAGTTACAAAAAAAAAAAAAAAAAAAAAGAGCATGCTGAAAGGATAAAAAAGCATCTTTTTCCTAACATACAGCACATGAGAAAGGGGCACCAATTCATGAGAAAGGGAGCTTTTATGTCTAGAACTGACAGGGGGGCAGAACAGAGCAGATGCAGCATGTCCTTCTCATCCCACTCCACATTATTGCTGAGTATACAAGGCATTGGGGTTTCCAATATTTGCTAAGCAACTGCTTAGAAATCTGAGGAGGCCCTCAGAACATGCCAAAGAACCCAGAGGTGAGCCTTATGAAATGCTCCTTCCCCAGAGCAAAGACCTAGAGGTACAAGAAATGTCACTGTAGAAGCAGGTGAATAATACTTTGCAAAGAGAGGCCCATGAGGACAAAGAGCAGCCTTTAAGAGCATTAGGAGCTAATCCCTGCAGTGAGTTACAGCTGGATTCTATCAGTCTCTGTACTCTTCTGCTGGCAGATTGAATGCAATCCATACCTCACCCAGGAGAAGCTGGTGAACTACTGCCAATCCAAAGGGATTGCTGTGACAGCATACAGCCCCCTTGGCTCTCCTGACAGACCGTGGTAAGGCTGCTTTGCAATTTGTGAGGGAGCTGTCATGGATAACGCTTGGAGCACTGAGACACTGACTGTACTATTAGACATTGATCTCAAAACAGACTTCTGCTGTTATCTCTCCACTGTGTAGGGCTAAGCCAGAGGATCCTTCCCTTCTGGATGACCCCAAGATCAAGGAAATTGCAGCCAAGCACAACAAATCCACAGCCCAGGTACGTGGATGCCAGACTGTGGGTACCACTTCCTGTAACACAGGAGAGCTAATGACAATGGAGAGGACAGGCTGGCTCTTTGTCAGCAGTGCAGGGTCTGTTTTCTGTGAGGTCTGCAATGCACACTCCTCAGGTGTGCTCTGACTATCATCATGAAACATTTTCTTGTCCTGTCTTCAAGTGCTGGAATGTTTGAGTCTTCATCTCAAGTCCTCTTGCAGAGAATGAAATCTTGATAGAAGTCTGGGAGAGCAGGAAGGCTTGACTAGCCCAAACCTGGATGGGAAAGGAGACCTTTTCTGTGAGGCTCCACCACTTCCCTCTCTGCTCTTCAGGCAGTGTTGTATTGCACTAAATAGTTATTTACTTGTTTTGCACTGGGTTCTGTATTATTGCACAGATAACCAGGGCTGCAGGGACAGGAATGACTGGAAACAGGGATAACAGCTGTTGGAACAGCTCTGCTTCCTCCAGAGCTAGAGGAATGATTCAGATGTCTGTCCTTGCAGGTTCTCCTTCGCTTCCAGATCCAGAGAAATGTGGCTGTGATTCCCAAATCTGTCACCCCACAGCGCATTGCAGAGAACTTCAAGGTGAGGGATCAGGAGTGAGCAGGGGCTGCCCCTCAGGGATGGCTTGGCAAGGGAAAAGATCCTTTATCATTCTTCCCTGCTCAGGCAAGAACACCAGGCTTTTAGTCTGTTTACACACTTTACTAAGGGCTAAACTTAAGGGTACACTTGGAGAGCAGGAATGAACCAAGTCTTTTTAATTATGCAGATAATTCTAGCAGCCACTTTCTGTGGTGTCTTGTATTCTGCAGACTGGAGATGAATTGCCACATGGTTTTTCCCTGGCACTTGAGTGCAGCAGCACACCACAAAAGGCTTATGTAGAGCAAGCAGTGTTAAGAAAACAGTTGTTTGTTTAACAAACCATGCTGCTCTATTGTTAATTCAGTGGTCTTTGACTGCAACTGGTCATTGGGATTTCAAAAAGCCTAGACAGATTAAATGACACATGGAAATCTTGTAGATGTGCCTTTGGAATAGGACAGAAAGATGCATCTCTCACAAGTGGCAGATGCAAGAGCCTGCCAAGTGCCCTGCAACAGCTGGCATGTGTAATTACAACTTTGGATTAATTTTTCTATTCCCTCTGCCAGTGCATTCTTGGTGATACAGAGATGCCTTTTTCATGAAGTAGTCATGTCTTCTAACCAGCTACCCTCCCTTGCAGACTTGTTCTTTATTTTTGTGGATTTTGCTTACAGCTTCTGGTTTATTCAAAGAAGTGATTCCAAGCTGTTTCTCTTTTCAGGTGTTTGACTTCAAATTGACCAAAGAGGAGATGGCAACTATTTTCAGCTTTAACAGAAACTGGAGAGTCTATACAATGAGCATGTAAGTGGTAGCATTCAGTATTCTTCTCCAAACCCATAAGTTAAAAATACTACATACTCAGAGGTTTTACATCTAAATACTGCCTAGAATGCCAAGAGCCTGAATGATGAAGTAATTGGGATGTTGCAAGTACACAAAAAAGACATACTATAGAGGAAAACAAATCTAGACTGAACCCATCCTTCAATTACAGAGTTCAGATCCCACCTTGGTGGCTTCTTTAAGCAAAACTAAAAAGGAAAATTATGACTAAAAGGAAGTATTCTATTCCCTGCAGGGGCAAAACTCACAAGGACTACCCATTCAATGCAGAATACTGAAGATGCTCATATCTTGCCCTCCTTCAGAACTTGGTCTGATACCCTTCCTATCAATTTCTCTGACTTTCTTATTGCATTTCTCCTCCTGCAGCCAGTGAAGTCACAGCATATGTATTCAGTGATCATCTTTTGTTTATTCTATCTGAAAGAAACAGTAAAGTTGCACCAAAAGAATAAAATGGCTGTAATAATTTTCTGTCAAAATGTGGATTGGGTAATCCACATTGAGCGAGGGAGAGACTTTGAACTACACATTCACATTTTTAATTTCTCTTGTTTCAACACAACAGGCTGAAGAGGATAGTTGGCAGTTATGGGAGAAAAATCTGAGAAATGTGAACTAAAGGACAGCAGTTTAATCACTCCAGGAGTAACTGAGAAAGGAGATTTTCCTACTTAGGAAAAAAAAAAAATCAAAAACCAACTCCATAAGCAGAATACTGCCGACCACGCACCTGTGTGTTTTCTCAGCCAGGTTTCCTCCTGAGCTTGTGGCTTTTCCTTGGGACAGGGCACATTCCCCTTTCCCTGCGGGCAGCAGAGGGCGGCCATCCCTCAGCCACCCGCGCTGTCCCCTGCCGGCAGTGCAGGGACGTCCCTGATGTCACACAGCTCGGGGTCTGGCTGCTGGCACGGGGAGCTCAGCCCCCAAAGTGCCAGCATCCCCTCTGGCCCTGTCAGCCAAATTCTCCCGGCACCCAATGCCCCTCTGGCTCCATCCACCTCCCCTTCAGCCCAGCCACCATCTGCCACTGCCCTTGGCCCCACAGCCCCAGGTGACATCAGGAGCTATTTGCTTTTGGGGCTGTGTCACCTTTCCGGTCCCAACGCCTGGGCAGGCGGCCAAACACATCATGAAGTTGCGCACTGGGTTTCAAGGCAAAAGATCAAAACCTTGGGTGAAGAAAATGAGCACCTTAAGGACTTCTTAACAAATTTTCCACTTTCAGTTCATGAAAATGTAATCCAAGAACGTTTGCTTTGCAGCTTCCTAAAGGCAGCAATCCATAAAACCTGTAATCCCCAGGCTAAGGTGAGACTTAGCTCTGCTGAGATCAAATACACATTTTTATTGAACAATAAAGGTACAATGTTACTATGACGAAGAAGTTTGGAGCACTGTCTTTTTAGAGAATAACCTTCTCCAGCATGGGTTACCCAGTGCCCATAGAGCCTTCAGTGGTTTCCTTGTTCAAGCATAACTCACCCACCAGCTGCAGTCCCCTTGGAATTAAGTCCTTTCAGCATGGATCTCCTTCAAAAAGCGCATCTCTGTCTCCAGAAGTATTTCTGAGTCACAGTAGTGTGAGCTTAAATTCTGGCATGGGACAGGGTGTTTATATCTGTTTTAGAGGTCTCCACTGCCATCCCTTGATACCATCTGCAATTTATGTTCTTTACATTCCACCCTGCACTTTATCGAAGGATATGTTAAGAATTATTTCACCCTTATTCAAACTCCATCTTTAACATAATCATCATCTGACTGCATACTCATTATGAACTCCACCCCTTGTCCCTGCAGACCAGTGTAGTTAACACCTCACCAGTGCAAACGTAAGACACGTATCCCAAACCCACCCCTTCTCCCACAGACAAAATTATCAGCATCAACACTGCAACAGTCAACATATTTTCCAACCACTTCTAAAATGCTCTCCAAGCTGAACTCCCAGCACTATCCTTGGTCATGCCACTACTCTGCCCATCTTCTGGCATGCACCAGAACAAGGCATGTGTGTTACTCCTTGATGTCCCAACAGCTTATCAAGTGATACCAGCAGTAACTGTGCTCAGACCTTGCAGCTTTCAGGCAACAGCATCAGTGATCACCACTTTTTCAGGGTCCCTTCCCCCTTGCCTGTAAACACAACCCAGCAGTCCAAGCAACTGCAGGGGAGTCTCACCTGTGGGATCAGCAGAATCAGATGATTTCTCCTCACAGTCCTTCACTGGTGGGTCCTAAAGCCTTCCTCCCTTGGGAAGGACAGTGCCTGCTAGTAGCAGAGACCCCAAACTTCCCCAGAACTCTGCTCTTACAAGGCAAAAACCTGCATCCCAGTTGCTTCAGTTTCCAAGCATGGGCATGGCCACTGCAGGGACAGTTCGATATTTCTGCAGTTTCATTCTGAGCAGAGGACTGTCAAGAGAGCACTCAGATTCTGGGGAGCAGCACTCCCACCTCCACAGGCCTACCTAACCTTGCAGCTCGGGCTGCCTGAAGAGGCTTTGTTTTCACTTTGCCATCAGCTTTCAGAAAGCATCTGTTTCTCTCTTCCAAGTCATCTTCCTATCTAGCACTGGTCTGCCCAGGTGCCTCCTCTCTTCAGGCAATTGCACACTGGGTGTACCCCCTGGACATGCACTGGCTGCTCCCCTTCTACAACAGTGTATTCCCAGGGCCAGGATCAGTGCTCCTTCCAGAGTTCTTCTCACTACTCCACTTCTGGGCTGTGACTCAGGTAACTGAGGAGAGAAGAAATAACACAGAACAAATGAGTAAATGCCTTTTCCCCCCTTCCCCACCCTCTGTTTAAGCCAAATAGCAATCCATTCCCTGTCCTCCTCTCCACCCTAACTTTTTGTCACCACAGATTACATCCAGGCCATCCCAGTCCCTCCCTGGAACCAAGAGTGGCTCAGAGGGCGATGCTGGGTGCCTGATGCTTCCTTTCATCACTCAGTCCTGCTTACTCTGTTCTAGAGCTCCTGGGTGGGCAGTCTGCTGTCCCCAGGGCTGCCACTGTCCTGCCCAGCAGGGGTGGCCCAGCCCACAGGAGCCCCCTTTGGCATGAGGTGCTGCCCTTCTTCTCAGTGGCCAGGTGGGGGGACACACAGGTGCTTCCCATCTCCCAGAATTCGGTCACCCCAGGCACAGCACCAGTTTCAGAGCCTGCCAGAATCAGTCCTGACCAGTCTGGGGCAGTTCATGGTTTCCTCCTGTCCAGGCTTCCCCTGCTGCACTAAACCTGCCCTTCCCACACAATAATCACCACAGAGGGGTGGAAAGATCACTTCCTCACCCTTGGCTGTGCCTGGAGCTTGTTATTTCAGCAGGTGAGATTAAAGGACAAAAGCATAAGGACAAAAAGCATAATCAGCTCTGAGAATATGGGAGATCCACCAAGGTATGCTCCTGGGCTGATATGAGCTCAAGAGTGAAAAAGAGGCCGAGGTCTTCCACAGTCAGAGCTGGCCAAGCCCCTGAGATCTGCCTCCTGGCATCCAGAGATGGAACTGGAACCCCCCACTGAGCAAGATAAATCTCCCTTCCAAGCAAAGCAGAAATTCCTGCTGTGCTTCCCAGTGATTCAAGCGTGAAACCTGCATGCCCTCACCTCCAAACCCTGGTTTAAGCTATGCCTGTGTCTGTGGGTAGCTCTGAAGCTGCAGACCCCTGCAGCTCCTCCCCTTCATTGTAGATACGATCACACCTTGCAACACTGTCACCTCCCTACTTTGCCTTCATGTGTTCTCAGTGGGTCTCTGTGGCAAAGGCTGTCCATAAGGACATACCCACTTCCCTTATTTTGGGCCCTGTTCTCAGATTCCAAACACTGCTGGTCACCAGAGTCACAACTTGTGGTGCAATTACAGTTACTAAATGCAAAGTCAGCAAAACACACTGAAAACTCATGAGACTACTCCTCCTGTTCCAGTGCACGTGGATCAAGGCAAAAAAAAAAAAAAAAAAAAGAAAGCAAGACCCTCCATGCTATCAAGGACACAGGGCACAACACTTAGCAGGCTGGCTGTCACAGGGTGACACGTGCGGTACTTCTTCTTCCCCAAGGCCCCCACCAGACCTTCAGGAGAGGAAAACAGCGGAAAGCTGACTGGCCTTGCAGCTCTGAGGGGAAAGGCTCCAGCTCCCAAGAGCTAAGAGCAAAAACAAAATACTGAACTTCTGCCTGAAGCCTTTTGTGACAGGATGGAGGCATCTCTCTGACTTGAAACCACGAGGGAAAATTCAACCCAAGCGGCAAGAGATAAGCACCAAGCTGTGTAAAGGTTTTGCGATCCAAGTGAAAGCACATCACATCCTGCCAGGGGTGCCTGATGGTGCTGACATGAAACAGGAGGAACATTAAAGAGGAAAACCAATTACCTTGCCGTCCTCAGCTAAATGGAGCAAAAAATATGAAGCTGCAGATAGCAGGGAGAGGCACCCAGAGCAAACGCTCGCACCTGAAGAAACTCTTCACATGTGAATAAGCAGCAAAGCCTCCCAGGCAGGTCTGGGTTTTTCCATTGCGCTGTGACGTCTTCAGCAGAACAGCGAATGCTTGTCTGCAAAAGCATCAAAGCCAGTTTGTGATGGGAGACTGCTGGCCACTGCTGCCTGTGATTACAATCGTGCATTTTATTCTGCAATGTCCTCAGCACCTCCCCAGAGGGACAACGTGATTATCTATGTTACTCATTAAAAACCCACTGTTCCTCTTCTGAGACTTTCAAAAAAACCTCTTCCAAAATTCAAAATAAAGCTGGGGTTTTCTTAGATTCACTCTACCCTAAATTACTCCTAAGCCACAGCTCTCAGTGGAAGCTGCGTTTGTCCCACTTGGCACAGGAACAGCTTCTCCTGGCTCTCAGAAACACCGTGGTTTTTTGCTGTCGTGTCGCCGCATCAGCACACAGGGCCACAAGACTCCGGCAAGGGGGACCAGCGGGGCCCACCCCCGCTGTGGCGGGGACACGGCGCTCAGCGTGCCTCAGCCCTTGGGCCGCGGGGACAGTTGTGTCCCACGTCCCCTGTGTCACCCCCGCCCCGGGGATGAGGCGCTGCGGGACTGTCCGTGTGCGGTGAGCACAGCCCGGGGGCTGCGGGCCGATCCCCCAGCACGGAGCCGCAGTCGCGGCCTGCTCCGCACGCCGGCCGCGGCCCCGGGCTCGGCGCCGCCCCGCGAGCCCCGCGCCGGGCGGGGCGGGCCCGGCCCCGCTCGCTATTAAAGGCGCGGGCTTCGGCCGCTGCAGCCGTGGTGCTGCTGGCGCGGCCATGGCGAGCTACGTGCAGCTCAACACCGGGGCCAAGATGCCCATCCTGGGGCTGGGCACGTGGAAGGTACCGGGAGGCGCTCCCTTGGGCTGGCGGCGTGAGGGCGATGGGGAGCGGGGAAGGAAGGAAGGAGCGCGGCTCGGGCCCCGCGAGCGCTGCCGGCGCCGCCGACACCCGGCCAGGCCGCCGCCGGGATTTGGCTTTATTTTAGCTGGGGCTTGCTTTGGATGCGGTGCCTTTCTCAGTTTTATCTTGCCATGAGAGAGGTCTTCGATGCTGTGTTGATGAGCGGGGGTTTTTTTTTGCCATCGCTTTTTTTCAGTCCCAGCCAGGGAAGGTGACAGCTGCGGTGACGGCTGCCATCGATGCCGGGTACCGCCACCTCGACTGTGCCTATGTGTACCAGAATGAGAACGAAGTTGGGGAAGGGATCCAGCAGAAAATCAAGGAAGGCGTTGTGAAGCGAGAGGATCTCTTTGTCGTCAGTAAGGTAGGGGTCTTGTGATATAGGATATACCAGGGGATACCTTTTTATTTTAAAGTAAACCCCCGCTTCTTTACTTACCTTCTCTGTTGTGCAGAGTGGAACAATTCAGAGCATCACTTAAGCCAGTCCTGAGATTCCTGCTTTATCTCATCCTGTATTGAGAATTATGCAGGGTCCATACCACAAATGTGGGTGATGCTTTCAGCTTTAGTCTTAATAAGTGAAACAAGACTACTTTTGCTATCTGCCAGGACACCGTGCAGTCATGTGTGCTGCCAGTGCACACATTGCCCAGTATCACGGGCCAGTCCTGCTCACAAAACAGCCCCACTTGAAGAGCTGTGGGATGACCTGGTTTCACATCCCTTTCCCAAGGGGACAGGCACCCTGCTGAACAGTACAGAAGAGTTCCAAGAGCTTTAACCCAAGAGGTCACAATGTGCCTTGGCTTTTTGTCTCCAGCTGTGGTGCACGTTTCATGAGAAGCATCTGGTGAAGGGAGCCTGCCAGAAGACTCTTACTGCCCTGAAACTGGATTACCTGGATCTGTACCTCATCCACTGGCCTCTTGGTTTGAAGGTACAGTAACAGCAGTGGCCTTGGCTTTGTCAGTGAGTGGCACTTATGAGGAGCTCTATGGCTTTATAGCCCAGTGATTGCTTCAGTTGCACAGATCATTCTGTGTGTATTGTGTAACAGCACTGCTCTGGTGCTCAGCTTTACTGTGGCCATGTGAGCCAGGCTGTTGATTTTTGCCTCTTAGATGCCTGCTTGCATGGCATCTGCTGCCCTTTTGGTCATGGAAGAGGCAGACCTTGAACCCTAGGAATGGGTTTCCCTGCTGGAAACAGAAGTTATATCTCTTTCTGTTTGATGATTGCTTGTGTTGTCTTCTGCAAATCCAAAGTTACACTCAGTGTGGTACCCACTTTGTGGGAAGAGGGCTGTACTTTGCTGTCTGACAGAAGTTCTTTCCTCTGCATGTTACAGAGTCACAGAATAAGAGATTGCTAATACGAGATTGCTTGTCTTTCGTTCCTGTCTTTAGCCACTGAGTCCTTAAATACAATCCAGCTTTGGTTTTTTTGCCATAGGAGCCTTAGCTCCTTTATTTGGATCTTTGCTATAGGAGCTTTAGCATTCCACAGGCTCTAGAATTAAACTTTTTAGTTCCTAACTCTTCCACTGTATGCCTGCAAAGGAACTGATGTGTCAGTTTGAATGTGTCCAAGCTTAGGCTTTCAGTGAGAACTTGATCAAGATTTTCTCTCTACCTCTTGCTACCAAGATGAACTGTTCTTTATGACATCTGTATTTTTAAAATCAGTTTCACATACAGAACTAGTTGGACAGAACTATCAAAGTGAAAATGTGTTGTGGTGTAAATAATGAATGAGTAGAAAATAACTGGTTTTGAATGAAGCTGACACCTGGCAGATAGTCCTAAAAGGGACACAGAGTGTTCTAACCTTCCCTGTGCCAGCAGCTTAAACAATGAGACTCCCCATGAAAGACCTGTCAGGAAATCTGGTCCAGTGTAAGGTGAACATATTCCAAGTTCTAAGTGGATCCTTATTATTATGCATTTCACTAAAACACTTCACTATGAGCAGGTAACAACTGTGTATTTTTGTAAAGTGGCTATAATTCTACTTTCTGTGTTACAAGTGGAGACTTAAGTTTCACCATATGAGCCAGTGGACACAGTGCCCATCAGAATTATCTGTCCTTACTGGCTTGACTGTAGGCAGAAAAACCACCACAGTACCATGAGAACACAAAAAAGACAAGACTGAAGACTATAGATAGTGAGTATTCAAGTCTAATACATATGTAGATAATTAGTGTAATAAGTGTTTATAGGCTCATGGGCTTCAGCTGGTGTTAACCCACCCTCCCAATAATGTGTGTTTCAAGCAATTTCTCTCTCACTGACAGGCAGGAGAGGACCTGTTCCCTGTAGATGACAAAGGCATTGCTATCTCCAGCAACACAGATATTCTAGACACATGGGAGGTAAGTCCAGCCACAGCAGAAGAAAGTTTGGACTGATGAAGGTAATGAGAGCATCAGAGACTGCTGAGAACAGAAGGCAATCTCATGTACTTGGAATTACTTGGAAAGGCTCAGTGGTACAATAGCAAGCTGTTGTGTATCAATTAATCATTTTCCTCTTCTAACTTGCTGTGAATTTCCATAATCACAAAGAATAAGTCCTTTGAGTATGGGAAGCATGGCACATATACACCAGTGCTCTGGGGTTTTTTTTCCTCAAGCTTGAACTCTAAAAATCTAAACACTTCATTTAGGTGTCTTATGAAGGGAACAAGGCATGTCAGGAAGCATGTGCATTCAGGCCCTTCCTTTATCTAGTAGATGCTGACTTTGTGCTTCTTTCTGCCAGGCCATGGAAGAGCTGGTGGATGCTGGCATGGTAAAAGCCATTGGCATCTCCAACTTCAACCACGAGCAGATTGAAAGAATCTTGAACAAGCCAGGACTGAAGCACAAACCTGTAAATAATCAGGTGAGCTGCAAAGTGGCAGAGGCAAATGTTTGGTGGTGTTCTTTTTTTGTGTGGTCATTTGTTGGGGTTTTTTTAAAGCAAATGACATAGATCTTATTTTGAAATAAGGTTATAGAAAAAAAAAAAAACTGGAGTAGACACTACATATTCTTCAATCTCACTCTCCAGCTGCTTCTGGTTGCCAAGGTGCTGGTTCATAAAAAGAACTTTGTGCCACTACTTGGAAATCTGGCAAGGACCAGCTCGAGAATCCCTCGTTGTAGGAGGCAAGGAGGGGGAACTCAGATGAGCTCTAAAAACTTCCTTGCAGTAGAGTAAGGCTTGATGTATATATATAGAGAGAATTGGATGACCTTTTCATGGCACTTCTGTGGAGAAGCCAGTTCCTGTTGCATGTGACTGAGGGAACTGATCAGGAACATGCTTTATGGACTCAAGAGTTAATGAGGGTTAGGAGGAGATGGAGGTGCAGGGTGGTGGATGATAGAGTAGAAATTTTATAGACAGCACTTGAATGAAATCTTAGGAAAATTCAGGTGGCAGGAGACCTTGGGAGATGATCTGCTCAGAGGAACATCAGCCCTGGGATCAGACCAGGTTGTCCAGGGCTTTATCCATCTTGAACACCTGTGAGGATGGAGACTGCACAGCCTCCCTAAGCAGTGTGCTCTGCTCCCTGACCCCCTCGAGTGTATGACAGGGAGGGGGAGTTCTCCTACATCCAGTCTCAACCTCTCTTGTTTTCAGCTTGCATCTGTTGTCTTCCTCCAAGCACCACTAAAGAGCTTGGCTTGTCTTTGAATGACTCCTTTTAGGTACTGAAAAGCTACTACTAGGTGACCTGAAGCCTTCCCTTCCCCAGGCAAACAAGCCCAGCTCTCTCAGCCCTTCCCAATATGGCAGGTTCTCCAGCCCTTACCCATCCTGGAGTTTCTCTGCTGGATTGATGGCAGTCTGTCAGTCTTTCTGCTGCTGAGGGGAGCTGGGAAGGGGAAGACTGGACAGACTATTATGAAGGTGGTCTGGAAAGGATGAGTAGAGGCAAATGACCACTTTTCACAATTTACTGGCTGTGTTCCTGCTGCCAGGGCTCACTGCTGGCTCATGTCCTGCTCAGTCTGTTATGACCCCCTCCAAGTCCTTTCTAGCATGGCTGCTTTAGAGGCAGTCAGGCTCCAGCCTGTGCTATTGCCAGGGGCTTTTCCTTCCCAGGTGCATGGCTTTGTGTGCAGCCTTATTGAGTTCCTTTAGGTTTTTGTTTGCCTCTTGTTTCTGCCTGAATGGGTCCTGCTGCAGAGGCAGTCCTGCCCTTGAGTGTGTTGGCTGGTCGTTCCCCAGTTTGACGTCATCTTCAAGATGGACGTGATTGTAGACTGGCACAGGTTGCTGAAGAGGACAAGTCCCAGGACAGACCCCAGTGGGGTCTGCCTGGAGTTGACCTTGACTCTCATGGTATTTGAAGGACTCTAGTCAATTACTGATACTGGATTAGTAAAACTGGGTAATTTATTGTGGTAACTTGAGCGTTATCTGCCCCAAAGCACTTTCAGAAAACTTAGTACAAGTTTTATGGTAACCTTTCAACATCTGCCACACCTTGTTGCCATGGTCACTATATGACAATTACGTTATTATTATTTATATAATATCATTTATATCATTATTATCATATTAATTACCTTATCTTTGGCATAGGGGTCACTGATCTTGGACCTCTCATACTTGTCAATGCCCTCAGGCTCTAAATGATTATTGACTATAATCAGGTTTAGCACAAAGTGTTGGGTCTTTGGTCCCTGTCCTTCATAAACTACTCTTCTGAAGAAATGCTTGCAAGCCTGAAAACTTGCTGTTACTAACACTTACTAGTTGGGCTAATAGTGAGAGTGCTTCCTGAAAACACTTTCTCTGTGCAGATATTTCACATGGAATCCACTGTCTTTCTTGTCATTCCCATTCTTTATTTGACTGCAGCCAGGATGTGTTGGTTTCAATTGTAGTGAGAAATTAATTTGGCAAGGTAGTAATTACATAACAATGATGCTAGTACTTAATTTAATTTTTCAACTTGAGTGCTAGTGGAGAGGTGAGGGTGCCTTGCTTATGTTGCATAAATTCTACTTATTGAATAGTTGGGAAAACTGAATGCTCTATTACTCTAAAATAGCTGTCTTTCTGCAACTGCTGAAGCAAAATAAATATGTATAATGTGTCCTAAAAATGGAGCTCTCTGTTCTGTTTAATATTCCAGCATGTCTCAGAGGGGAAAGAGGCATGCAGGCCTCTGATAACAGCAGGCAGCTAGAACCACAAATAAAGAGCTCCAGGCTGTAAACTGATTCCATGTTTTGCACTGCCTTGCTCCACCTGCCAGCAGCACAAGTTTCCAGGGACTGCCCTCAGAGTGCAGCTGCAGGAGGCTCAAATGGCAGCGTAGTCCAAAGGGTTCTTGCTGTTGCCTGCTGAAAGAGAAGTAGTGCTCCCTGGTGTGCAGCTAGCCTGAAAGTCCCTCTGTGCAAAGTATCAAATATTCATGCTCATTCACTGCCTCCTGACACGTGAACAGTTCCTGTTCCATCTTCAGGCTAGAGGTGTTTAGTGTGAGTATTGACACAGAGCAAAGAAATACTAATGAAACAATGCTGACCTTGAAGTTAATATGGTAGCTGTAAAAAAATATGATATGTTTAATTAGGGGTGAAAAAAGAACTTTGGTCTGCAATCCTATGGCTGTGATTTTACAGCTCTCCTGGGTGTGCATTTTACTGTCCCATTGAAGCAATTGTGTAGCTGGTCACCCATATGCTGGAGATGCTCTGGATCAAAGTTTTAAGTTTTGTCACAGTCCTTGGACCCTTCACTGCAAGGAGAGCTGCTATAAATAGTAGTAAGGGGGTGGAGCTTAGAGAAAATAAAAACTGTATAACATTGCTTAGAGACTGTTGAGTTAGCACAAAAGTCAACCTTGGATTAAATTAATCCCTGGAACATGTTAAAGCAGTTAAGTCACTGTCAGTCTCTATATTCTTTATGTTGGCAGGTGGAGTGTCACCCATACCTTACCCAGGAGAAGCTGATCAAGTACTGTGAATCCAAAGGGATTGCTGTGACAGCATACAGCCCCCTTGGCTCTCCTGACAGACCATGGTAAGGCTGCTTTGCCAGGGAGCTGGCGTGGATTATTCTGGAAGCACTGAGACTACATGTGCAGCATTAATTTTTCGTCCAGATACAGATCTTTACTAGGTTGGACCTATGGAGGTTTCTTGCCACTGATCTTTTTTCCTCTGTGTAGGGCTAAGCCCGAGGATCCTTCCCTGCTGGATGACCCCAAGATCAAGGAGATTGCAGCCAAGCACAACAAAACCCCAGCACAGGTGGGTAGGTGCCAGAGTACCCCTTCCTGTAGCACAGCATGAAGGACAATTAATGACAATGTAGAGGACAGGCTGGCTCTTCATCCTGTCACCTGTGGTGTTAGGTAGCAATGCAGGTTTGTTCCTTATGTGGCCTTCCATGCGTGCTTACAAGGGTGCTCTGATCATCACAAGAAATGTTTTCTAGACGCATCTTCACATGCTGCTGTGTTTGTCTTGCCATCTCAAGTGTTGTTGCAAAGAAGGGAACATTTTAATAGTCTACTCAAAATCTGGGTGAGAAGGAAAGGAATTGGGTGTCACTAAATTGCAGGGGAGAAGAGAAAGGAAGCCTTGTGGGATTCCACCACTCCTCTATGTGCACTTCAGGAAGTGCTTTTAGAATTCAGGTAAAATTTGAAAAGCAGCTCCACAGAGTGAGCTAAATCTGCTGAAGTGTACCATTGACAGTAAATAACTGCTGAACAGGCTCTGCTTGCATGGAGCAGGAGCCATCCCCTCTCTGATGCAGTGATGTGCCTCTTGCAGGTTCTCATCCGGTTCCACATCCAGAGAAACGTGGTTGTGATTCCCAAATCCGTCACGCCACAGCGCATTGTGGAGAACTTCCAGGTGAGTCAGTGCAGTGAGCTGAGTGCAGGGCATGTCCAGGGATGGCTTGGCTTCTCCCTGCACAGCCAGCAGTGAGCCTTTCTCACCTTCCCAGGTGCTCCTCTGACAAGAGGACTGGCCTTTTCCTCCATGTGTTTACCTACAGTCTCCTGAGGGCTGAACTTAAAATTACAGTGGGAGAGCAGGAGTGACCAAAACTTTGGGAAACACTCTATCCAGATCATCTGAGCAGTTACATTGTGATTCTTCCTGTTCTGTGTCATGTGAATGAGTCATTTGACAGCTTATTTGGGGACTGAGTGCAGTAGCACACCCCAAAAGTCTTCTGTAGAGGAAGCACTTTTGAGGAAATAGTCCTGGTGTCCATAAACCATGTTGCTGCTCTGGATTTAGCGGTCCTGGACTGGACCCAGTATTAGGATTTTGCTTCCAAACACTCAGTGGCTTTAGGTGGAATATGGAGGTCTTGCAGCTGCTACTTTGGCTTAGCACAGAGAGATGCATCCCTCACAAATGGGAGGTGGAGGCATTCTGCTACACAGTGCTCCCAAACTTCTTCAAGCAACTGGCATGTGTAACTGCAACCTGAGAGTCTATAATTCCTGCCTCTGCTTGCTCACCTCCCTCTCCCACTCCAGCTAGAGGAGGCTCAGAAATTCAGGGGGTCTTGTCTTTTTCCTTTCCCTTTTGAAGCAGTCACTTCCAACAGGCACCTATACTGCGGACTTGTTCTTTAATTTTGTTATTTTTTTCCTAATTTTTTTTTTTAATTACAAGCGCTGATTTGTTCAAAAGGGTGATTTCTGGCTTTTTCTCCTGTTAGGTGTTTGACTTTGAATTGACTAAAGAGGAGATGGCAACTATTCTCAGCTTTAATAGAAACTGGAGAGCCTGTGAAATGTTTGTGTAAGTGGCACTTCCTTTCCTTTAAACTATTAAGTTATCACATAGTTCAGTAAATGAAGCTACAGATGGTAGTCTTGACTGAAATTCAGGATATGCAAACTCAGTTTTCAAAGGGGTTGTCTTCAAAATAACTTTCCAGAGTAAGATTTTTTTTAAATGTTTATTTTGTGAACCGAAACATGATGAGCATTGAGCAAACTTCAGTTCAGTTGCCAAGAAACTCTTTGTAGCTGGAATTGCAACAGGAGGCTTCTTATTTGTAATTTTTTTGTCCATGTTGCAAGGAATGAGCATGATGCAGACTTTAAATCTTCATTAGCTTTGCTTGTGGTGTTTTATCTGAAGTACATTACAGAATCTGTGTGTTCTTCAGGAGTTGTTGGGAAGGTAGATGAACATTAAAACTATAACATGAGGATTTGCTACTTGGAAGTGTAGATCCAGATATGAAATCTTTTTTGAAAGACTGCAAAAAAAGTCTCCCTGTCAGTAAATAGCAAAACGTTGATTTAGTTCTTTACCATGCACCTCCAGGTCCCATCACCCAAACAACAGAAGGCACTCAAAATCCTTTTGTTTGGAAATGCAGCATGTCACCAAGGAAAAGAGAAACAGACTTTGCTTTTAAACAGTTAAATCTCTTTCCTTGGTGGTTCTTTGAAGTGGTTACAGATGCACACAATGCCTTTGGGATGTGAGATAATCTTTGCTTTTTGATTTCCTCCAGGTGCAAAACTCACAAGGGCTACCCTTTCAATGTAGAATACTGAAGATGGTTCCCTGCCTTTCTCCAGGCTTCCCAGATATGCTTCTGCTGTTGCCTTTGAGTTGTCTGTGTAGCTTTTTCACTGCATCAGACACCCCTCCACACCCCCATTTTTCCCTTCTTTTTTCCCCACAAAGATGCAGTATATGTACTCTGTGACTTTGTGCTGTTTTCTTTTTTGGAAGAAGGAAATGCTGAAATGGTTCTGAAGAGCACACTGTGTGGACTAGTAGATTTTTTTTGCCAAACAGCAAGTCTGGAATTGGTAAGCAGAAAGCATTGAGCAAGTTTAAGCAAGCAGTCATTTTTATTTTGGAATACTGTGATTTGGAGCTGGTGACTATTGTCTGGAAGGACCAGGATATTGGCAAATATTGCATAATGAGGTTTGCTTTTTTTTTCTGGTTACTTTTGGGGTTGGTTTTGTTTCTTTGTAACACTCCATACCTTTTTATTTTCCCTGTAATTGGAAGTATAAGTTGATTTCTAAGTGATTTCTACATGGGTAGCTCTTTGAGAAGTGTCTAGATCCTGGTCTCTTGGTGATATAAAAGCTGTTTTGCCTATAATAAAATACAGTTTCATTACTGTGTGTAATGAGATGGTTATTTCAGTCATGCTCTAATGGTGGTAATGCTGGAGCAGCTGTATAATATCAGCTGTCTCTAGAGATTACACAAAAGCAAGAAAATTACCATCCCCCACAAAATCATCTGTTGATGTTCACTTCTTAGCATGTGCCCTGGGAGCTGCCTGCTGTTCTCATGGTTGAGCTTGTGGCCAGTGAGTCTGTTTGTGCCTCTCTTTAAATAGAACTGGTTTGCTTCTGACAAGCAGTACAGTCATGTTTAATTCAGTTTTTATCTTACTGAGGTGATAGTATACTTTTGCTAGTAGAAGACTTGAAGCCCACACAGCGTTGCTTTAATAAGCAGTAGAAAACTTGCCCTCTCCAGCAGGGAGCACATGGTGCAGGAAGGAATTCTCTGGTTGTACAAGATGCCAGTAAAAATGGGCTTCCAAGAAAATCCTGTGTCATTGAGCTAGCAGATCAGAAATGTAATGCTTTGTTCAGGGAGCACAGAAAACCAGGCTGATACTGAACTTCTGGTTCGTGAGGTGTGTTTGTCCCTTTGTGCTTTTCACAATACTTGCACATAGTGATTTTAAAGCTATTACCACCTGAGAGCTGCTCGAGACTGTTCACAAAATGCATTTGGGCACTGGTAAAAGCAGTGGCTAATGTTGGGTGGCTTTCTTGCATATTCCTGTGAGAGTTTTTCAGATGTCTGGGTAGATCTGGGATGTGAGTGCTCCCTCTGAGGAGGTTGTGTAGGCCTGGCAGAAAGGGGGTTCTCTCTGAACAGATGGAAGAAGGGAGACACCAGGGCTGTTAATGCATAAATGTAGGATTGTGATTCCATAAATGTGTAGCAAACCTTAAACTGAACTTGGCCAGGTCAAAATGTAACATCAAGGCAATTTGATGTCAAAGTATTTGTGAAATAGGTGCTTTGTTTCCTGGTTTTGAGCAAAAGGAGTTATACTGATTGAAAATTACAAAAAAAAAAATCTGCTTTCTCAATGTCATGGTTAGTATTTATTAGAAAAGTTTTAAAAGTCTTTTTAAAAATCTTTCCAGTAATGCTAAGACCACAATTAGCATGCAACATGTTTTTGGCCACAATAATTTACAATAGGCTGAACAGACAAGATTGAGTTAACTTAAAATATGAGGAGGAAAGAATCAGTGTCTGACTTGAAGCAATATGCCCCTCTAATGCTGGTTCTTCTAACATAAATTGATTATAAATCACTTTAAATTCTGGACTTAAAAGCACATACTGAAAGCTTCAGCTCTGCGAGTGTTTTTGAGATTGTCTAATGTGATAAACAAAAGCCCTAAGGCATTCTAAAAAAGCCAGAAAAGGTGATGTTCTTTGCTGAGTCTGAGCTGTGACAGAAAACTGTTTGGGGCAATGTTGACTTGCTTGCAAATAACATTTTTGTGACAAGTGTGTTCTGGCAAGGAGTTACACTGAGGGTCAGGGTTTCCAAAATAGTACATCAGGTTCTGTTAGCTTCCTCTGTTTTCATTTCACTGCAACTTTATGAAAGTCTGAAATGAAATTTTCCATTCTGGAAGTAGGAATTTTACTGGAGACAGACTGCCCCACAGCAGAAGGGAGAGCACTCGGGGTGGAGTGGCATTGTAACAGGCTCTCTCTGTATTTCGCTGGATGACTTAGTGGGAAGGAATTTGGAAAGGGTCGTTCTGGGACACAGTGCAGCACTTAGCCGGCAGAGGGCTTGGATCTTGAAGTGTCAGAGTGGGAACAGAGGGAAAACAGAGAAGCACCTGAGTGCAGGAGTAATGATGCACAAGCTTGAACAGAAAGCAGGCTGTTGTCAGCTTGGGAAGGGAGTGACAGGAAACCCTGTCACCCTTAAAGGTTTTGCATTTGGATTAATGGTTTTGGATTGCTTCTCCAAGCATACAGTCAAGGCTGAGATGGAGAAATCTTCTTTTAGTCTAGGTTGATCTAGGAATTGTTACAGTAAAATAGTCTGTTGTAGCCCCATGCTTGTGCCACACTCTCTGCCTACAAGAGCAGAGATTTCCTTTCATCTCCTAAAAGGTGAAGTGGAAAGATCAAAGAGTTCAATATCCGGAGCTCAGCACTGCTGCCAGCTGAGCTCTTCCTGCTGAAACTGTTCACAGCATTTGTTTTTGTGTTGTGATTTGACAGATCTCTGGGTTTCTGATCAAAGACATTTTTAAGGACAAATACAGTCTTGTAGCTCTTCCAATGAAAAGTTGGTTGTGTTTTGTTTTGTGTTCTTAATTTAAGAACTTGTAGTTCAGCTCCACCTTCCTAGACATTCTGGGGACTCTGCTGCAGCAGCTGAGCTAGTGTGATACTGTAGCACACCCTGGGAAGAGCATTTCCAGCCTACAGGAAAGATTAAGACCAGCTAGCAGAAAAAAAAAACAAGTCCTTGGAACTGGTAAAAGCAGTACTTTCACAAAATTTGTTTCATTTCCAGCTGCACTCACTGCTCCAAATGGTACCAGATTAGCAGGCCTTTATTTAGAAGAAAATGGCTCTCACAGGACAGATCCATTTACTTGGTAGCAAAGAATGATGGTGAGATGATTTATCAGGGAAAACAGGTAGAGAAAATCAGGAGTTATCTCATTAGAGAAGGCAAGGTACTGTTTTAGCAATTTTTTTTTTTTTTTGTGTAGTAGAGGAGAATACAAGAATTATTTGGAATTAGAATCTTGCTGGTTGAAGGTAGGACAGCACAAATAGTCTGACAGGCACAGCATGTTTGTTTCAGGTTGCAATTGATGTTCCTTTGAGAGAAAATAGCTTTACTTCTGGTATTGGAACACAAATACACAGGCCTGCCTGGCTGGAATCACTTTTCAAATGATGCTCTCTAACTTGGTGTTTGCTTCCCTCAGGGAAAAAGGAGACAGGACCTCTCCTTGCTCAGCTCACAAGACTGCACATATGCTATGTTTCAGTTTTCATTTGTGAAAACTGGGGCACAGCAAACTCCAGTATTCAAAATGGGAAAAGAAATTCCTGTCTTTGGATTTTAATCTGAATTCACTGTGTTGAAGGTACAGCTAGAAATCTGGAGTCTTTTGCTTAACTGGGGCACAGAACAGTTACCTTGGGACAATTATTTTCATTTCAGTCACTTAATACTCCCCTAGTGTGTCACCTACAAACTGTCAGTAACTGTTTGTCATCCCTCCCTCTGCCTTGTCCTTGGTTTCTTTAAAAGTACAGAGCCCTGTCTTATTCTGGCAAGACCTTGTTTATTTGAGCTGTGAGGCAGCTCTTAAAACCCTTAAATAGGCCACATTGCTCTTGCATTTTAACTTGTTAAAGGGCATGGTACAGAACCACTAGTGCAAACAGCTGCAAAACTCCATTTTTCCCCCCAAATTCTTAAGGAAAAAAAGCAGCTGATTGCAAAATCAAGCTTTTCTAAAACAGCTGGTAGTTGCTCATAATAACAGCTGAACTGAATCAGAGTAAGTATCACATATTGCAGCATCTTGTCTCCAGCTGTGGTCAAAATAAGTTGCTAAAGATGAGTAAACTGAGCATTGCAGCAAAGTGTTATTTGTTTTTTTATGTTTAACAGCCACCAGTTAACTCTTTGTTGTTCAGTTACCTTCTGAATCTTATGTTCCCAGGGAATGATGCTTCACACTCACAGTTTGTGAAGAATTGCCATCTCTTTTTTGTTTTGGGCTGATTTGCTGATAGTCATTTGATTCTACTGGTTTTTACAGTGGAAGAAAAAATAACTGGTCTATTTCCACATACACCAGCTGCTCCAGGTTTGATAAACATCTGGCACAGCTCCTTGTACTGGTGTCAGGTCAAGGAAAATTTTGGTCTACTTAATTGCCATATCTATAAATTACTCCCTTAATCAGTCTTCTGTAAGTCTTTTTTTTTTAAGATTCAGAGGAAGGCAAGGACCTGCACTTCTTGTGTAGGACTGCATGCAAAAAGTTCTTGAAGTAGGTTTGTATCTGACAGTCTTTGGCTTCTCAGTCAGTTTTCTTTTGAACAATATGAGAGAGCTTGGAATTACAACAGATGGAGAACTTGAGCAGCATTGATCAGCAAAGCGTTTTGGATTTTTACCTGTTGTTCATTACCTGTGTTGTCCAGTTTTCCCTCCAAAACATGGACATAACACTTTACTCTTTTCACTCAGCCCCTTTGGAACTTTTCATGAGGCTTGACTCTACCAGAATGGATGAACTCCACAATAAAAAGCTGAAGTCATGGGACAACGTGTTGGGATACAAAGTGCTAAGCTAAGGTGTTTTCATTTTACTGGGCTCAGATAATGTCACTGCTGACTAGGAATGATGTATGTGTGGGCTTGGTGCAAGAGCACTGCTGCACAGCTGATAGAAACTGCAAATTAATTTGGGATACTATAAACCTTTCCATGCAGCTCCTGGCAGAGCTATAAAGCTTTTTTAAGCTATAAACCTTTCCTGGCAGCTCCAGGCTCAGGGCTGTGCTTGCTGTGAGGCAGCAACTCTCTTCTAGAAAGGCATATTGTAAATAGGGCTGTGGCTCTGCTGCAAAACAGGGGAGTTTTATTTCCCAGCAACTGACACCACCCAAATTCTTCTCCTTTTACCTTTACTAAAGTCTCTGCAGCTGAAAAAGATCTATTGTCTCTGAAACAAATGCACAATCTCTGGCTTCTAACTTGTTTTGAATTTTTTACTATTATATGGCTACTGTGATCATCTAGTCTGACTTCCTGCCTAGCACAATCTATAAACATCCTGTAAATAGCTTCAAGTCTGATAGCTGTGATTAAATTGGAATGTGGTTAGAAAATTCCTATGAAGTAGAGAATATTTCAAGACAGGCTGCATGCTACAGCCTTAAGTGGGTATTTCTGCCCCTGCTGTGAATTGACAAGTGACCACAGGCAGCAGAGCACCTTCCACAGAGTTCACTCTCTAATTGCATCTAGGATGATATCCTGCAACTGGCCTTTTAAATGTAGCATGTTCAGGAGGAGAAAAAAAGAGAATGCCCATTACAGGTGCATTCTGTCCATATCACTGCAGTATAACTGCTCAGTGTCAATTCCTGATAGATTTTTCAGACCTCTTTCTTTGGAAGAGGTCCAAATCCAGTTTGATGGGAATTTGCTCTGTTGTTTGTAGAGTGCCCCTTATTCACACATCTTGGAAAAGTCTGAAGTAGCTCAAAGATATGTCATCATTTCCTTTATTAACTACAAAGAAAATCAGTTGGAAAAGGATATCCATAAAGTGTGTATCCTAGTCCTGAACCTTAATTACACATTGTCCTTCTCTCTGCATGCAGTGCTGAGCCACATTTTCTTATCCTGATCTGCAGGAGCCTAAAGCAAGTACAGGAGTTTTGAGTCAATTGTTAAAGAGCAAGTATTAATTAACAGACACCTCATTAAAACACCAGCATGGCCTGCAGCACCACTGGCTTTTTACTTTTTTTTTTTTAACCAGAGACAACAGCATCCAGAAGACATCCTTTGAGTCAAAACACAAGCAAACAGTACCTAGGGAACAGTACAGGAGAGTGAAAATCTGCTGTGAAGCTGCCCAGCTTTTCTGCTTGCTAAATATGACAGTTGCCAAACAAAATAATTCCTGTGTGTCTCCTTTATCAGACTTTGGATTTTCTAGGAGATTTTCAGTCTCAACTGCAGCCATTCTACTGATAAAAGCAGTATTTATATACTCTTGCAGGTACTATAAACCAAACATACAAATCTCCTAGTAGTTTATTAGTTTTTAGCAGTTCATAAATAGGGAACCTCATTAAGAGCTCCTGAATCATAATTCAGCAGTGTCCTCTAAAGAGCTTTCAGTCTGTTACACTGAAATTACTGAACTCAGCATCTCAAGCAGCATGTCATGTCATTGAGATCTTCTGATGTGAAATGGATTGTCTTGTATTGATAATTAAAAGATAGATGTATTAACCTTTTATCCAAAAGTATAACTAATCAGAGAATTTAAATTTTCTCTAAACTTAGTCAGGATTTAGAGTTATGACAAAAATGCTTTTCCCTAATCTCAATCTATGGCTTGATTAAGATTCATTATCATTACTAAATACATTATCATTATTAAATTAAGAGAGAATACATATTTTGCTGCAACTGAAAATTGTGTTACAAGAGCAGATAAAGGACTGATACAATGGATTGATATAAAGGAAGCAAATGTATCCATGTTCAAAGATGACTCTTCAGAATGCCTGAGTTAGCTTCTCCCATTTTTTAATACATATGCCCCTTCTATCATCAATTAATACACAAAGTATTGTAAATTGCTTGAAATAACAAAAAATGGTCTGGATCCCCCAGAGGATCTGAAGCTGATGCCCATGTCAGTCTTCTAAAAAAGGATAGTCCTTGTGATTTTTGCATCTAGAAAAAGAGAGCATGATTACAACATTTTAAGGCTATAGTTTAGAGAAAAGGGATTTTTTTTCCCTGGTAAGAGAACTGAAATTGAGCTACATCAAAAACACATGTGTACCTAGGGCAGGGAAAGGGAATTCTCTGTAACATTTGCATGTAGCAGTGAGCTCCTTCTCAAAGGATAATGTATCTTATGCTCAGCTGAAATTGCCAAAGTTCCCTGAGATATTAAACCTTTCTGCTGGAAATTCCCAAGCCCCCAGGATATTGTTAAACAAGTGGGTAACCTGGGAAAACTGAATAAAATGCAGAACTTAGTGAGTCTAACCATTCTGTTATCTAGATAACATTGGCAGGAGTACATAGGCACAGCTCTTCCCTTCAAAAAAACCTTACAACTCTCATTCTTAAAATGGAGTTTATTTACTCTGACTGTCCCTTATGTAAAGGAGCCAAAGAAAACGGAGGGGGGAAATAGCTGCTTATTTATTTTTGGAATTTCCAGCTGATTTTGATTTTCAGACAGCAGTTTGGTATGCATCCACTACAGGACATCTTAGGAACGTTGTGCCTGCAGAAATCCCAGTGTTCCCAACCTGGGCAGGATGGGCAATGCTCTAATAAACCCAAGGGTGAGATTCCAGCACATGTGACCAGGTGTTGGCTGAGGCTCCCTCCCTTTTTATTTTTAAGGGGCTATCAAATAGTGTCTGTTAAGAGGATATCCAGTGGAAATCCAAGCTATCCAGTGCTAATCCAAGCTCTCCAGTGGAAATCCAGCCCTGCCAAAGCCTGCAGGAGAAGGAGGTACTCACTGGCTTAATGCACAGATGCGATAGCGCTTCTTGAAACCAAGGAGGGTCTCCATCTCCTCTCCAGTCAGTTCAAAGTCAAACACCTGCAGGAAGGTCCCAAACAGCTGGGTTACTTCAGTTTGCAGTGAGACAAGGAAGTTTATTTGCAGAAAGAATAGCAAAAGCAGGCTGAAGCAGTAGGAGGTGTGCTGGGGCCACCCGTGCAGGGAGAGCAGTGGATAAATGTGTGAGGTTACAGTGCTGGTGGGCTCTGCCTGCAGCACAATTGTACCACAAGGTGGAAGAGTTTGGCTCTTACCTGATGTGTTCTAATGAAGATGTGGCTCCTTACTTTCAAAGTGACTCTTTGCGTTCATAAAGAAGTGATAACCTATGTGGTATCTGACAAAGGTTTTGGTGGTTCTAGGTTTGAGGGGGGTGGTTTGTACCACTGGCAGAGTAGGGTTTTTCCCTGTGTAGTTTAACACCATTAATGACTCTGTAAGGTGCCCTCTTACCTTAAAATTTTCTTCAATGCGCTGTGGAGTGACGGATTTTGGAATTACACTCACATTTCTTTGGATTTGGAGCCGGATAAGCACCTGCAGGAACACATAGTGAATTTACAGATGAGGTGCTGCCTGTCTTCTGAAAGCTGAAACCAAAGGTGTCTGCATGGTTACACAGAGCAGCTCTGCTGGTAACCAGAGAGGGCTCACAGAGGAGAAGCACTACCTAAACCCTTCCTAATTACTACTCATTAAATCCTTATCCATGTCTGAAGCTGAGATGACAACAAGGGAGTGCATTGGGCAAGAGTTCAGGATTGGCAGGATGCTGTGTGGAGGGGCAGCCAGTGTGCCAGTTAAAGCCCAAAGCCACTGCTAATCTTCTGTCCATCACTAAAATTAAGGTAGAGAGACTATATTTCTAAAGCATTAAACTGTGTGCAAGACACAGCCTGAACTCCATATTATTATTCCATAATACCTCTAAGTAGTTACTTTAGCACAAGTGGGAAGAATACAAGTCAGCAGGGAAAACAGCTCTGACCAGTATTAACCTGAGCTGGGGTTTTGTTGTGCTTGAGTGCAATTTCCTTAACTTGAGGATCATCAAGAAGGGAAATATGGTCAGGCTTGGACCTGTAAAAAAAAAAAAAAAAAAAAAAAAAGCTTCAGTAGTTGAATAACCCACTGTCTTCTCCCTCAAGCCCTGTATCATAATATTGTTTAAATTATTAAAAAGCATAATCTTGCATACTTTAACATCTTGTTACTTCAGTTCCTGCCTTCATCCTTCCCTTTTATAACAAGTGAACACATGAGAAGAGGCCTGTAGTTTCTGGTAAAAACAGGTCACTATAACACATTTATGTCCAGCCTGAGATCAGGCTGGGAATTTCTTTGATCCAGATCCCAAGAATTTCATCTTGTCCTTTACAAGCACAGCTGCTCTGGCAAAAGCCCTGTCCCAGGTCAGAGGAAGCCATGAAGATGGGAGTAAAAGCAAAATTTCTGCAACTTCCCCATTTACAAACTTAATCCCTTTGTCTCAGCAGGACTGCAAAGTTGCTATTTTCATCAGCATCTGCTGCTTTGGTTTTTTGTTTGGTTTGTTGTGGGTGGGTTTTTTTTAGTTCAGAAATTCTCCTACATGTTTAATAAGCTCACCAAAGCTCAGTTAAAAATTCTCTTCTCTGCTTTCATCAACCAATTGATTTTTTTTCTTCAAAATATGCAACTGCAGTGGACTGAATATCACAATAACTGTGAGGTTTCTGTGGGTGTGATTTTTAATGAATTAGTCTTTTTCTAATTACATAATTAATTTTCCCTGAGGTTTCATCCACATCCTAAGACTGGTTCACTGCATTGACTCCAATCTACATCTAAGAAAGAAACCTTACAAAACATTCTTACCCTGGCCAGTTGGGTGCTCCAAGGGGACAATATGCAGTGACAGAGATCCCTTTGGATTGGCAAAACTTAATCAGCTCTTCCTGAGGAAGATAGGGGTGGCTCTCAATCTCAAAAAAAAAAAAAAAAAAAAAAAAATTAGCTTTCACCTCTCAAAAGCTGAAGGTACTTCAAGGTTTAGCATCACTGTGCCACATCAGCTTTGGAAAGGTGGTTTTTTTTTTGCTGGTGTGGGGTTTTTAAGGAACTTTTAAGAGATGTTCCATCTTGTGAACACCCCAGACAGGTGAGATGTCAGTGCTGAGGAGCTGCAGGACAATTTACCTGATTGTTTACAGGTTTGTGTCTTAAGCCTGGTTTGGCCAGGAGCTGATTGATCTGTTTCTGGTTGAAGTTGGAGACTCCAATAGCCTTCACCATTCCCACATCCACGAGCTCTTCCATAGCCTAGAAACACCACAGAACCACACTTCCTATTAAGTTCTTTCATTTTTATATGGAAAAAATGCCCACACGAAAACTTGAGTGGTAAAAATCCTCCTGGCTGGATTCCTCCTGTGCTGTGAGAACAGTACCTGAACAGTGGGGCTCTGGTCAGACTCAGATCTCACATTGTGTGTCACCATACAGACAAATTACAGCAACATTCACACAACTCCTAAAATATTATTATTTCAGTAAAACATGACTATTTTGAAATACTATCCCCAGGCAGACCTTCACATAGATGAAAGAGATTCTTTCAGAGTAATTCCTCAGCTAACCAAATAATCATCCCATAATAAAAAGCACCTTCTTTGGAACAGAGCAGCTCAACAAGGAGCTGTTACAAGACACCTGGAACAGGGTGGATACTGGTGATCAACACTGATTAATTTCCCAAGAGAGATGTGCCATTTAGCAGTTGAACTATAGGATAAGCAGCACTCCATCACCTATTTTCTTTCACACTAATGAGTGATAAAACAGCCAGACAGCACTAATTAGATTGTCACATCCAGCAGAAAAGAAATGGGAAAATAATCTGCTACCAGCCTTTAGAGCAGAAGATACCCTTGGTGCAAAACAGAAATCATTTTAGTTTAAAGTTGCTGTCATAAGCAGCAGCCTGAAATTTCCCCTTTTTTCTTTCAAATGAACAACAAAAATGTGCCTTATTCTTCATCTGACAGAAGGCAAAAAGCATCAGTGAATTCTGATGACTCTGGTGAGTTTTTTACCTGCTTTTGGCTGAGCATAGGAGTGCAAGGGAAAGGAAAGGAAAGGAAGCCCAAAGTCTCAGCCAGGCAGGAATTTGAATTCACGCCCAAGCCTGGCCTCCCACACAGCCTGTGTGGAGAACTTAGCAAAGGACTTTGGCCAAGTCCCACTGCCTCCAGAGACAGAAATTTGGGTGCTGTGGTACACTGGCACAGGCATGTTGGCTGTGCTGGGGTCTGGATGGCTCAGGTGCAACAAGAGGTAGGCATGGCTACAACTAAAGCCACCAAAAAATAGCCAGAGTGGGGCAGGGATGAGAGCAACAGCATTTGTTAGCACCAGCCACTGCAGGGTACACACCAAGATTTCCTCTTGTCATGCCAACCCAGCCAGTTTAGTAAGCAGCAGATATAAAAATACCTAAATTTTGGCACAGCGACACAAAAAGGAGCCCAAGGACGCAGAGAAATCAGCAATCTCAAATACATTATGTTAGAAATTCTCTCAGAAAAATTCCCACAGTGGGAAGCTTAGAGTTTTCAGGCTGTTATTTCAAACTAGCAAGATATTTTTGGCCTGTAAATGAATGTACCTCCCACGTATCCAGAAAATCTGTATCGCTGGGAATGATCATGCCGTTTCCATCTGCAGGAAATAGCTCCTCTCCTGCCTATCAGCACAAAGGGAAGAGCAACATGAAGGTCAGCTGAATTATAAGTACTTCAAGAAATCATTTAGAAATTTGGGCAAGTGAGTGGAGCTGGAGACACTGAGCTGGATATCCCGAATTATGTTTGTGGTGGGGTGAGACGTGGCTGAAATGACCAGCCTGTATCAACTGAGAAATCTTCAAGAAAATCTGTCTGAGACTCTGTCCTGCAGGCAGAGGAAGGGCAGGCACTTCTGTGTGCCTCAGGAGAAGGCCAGGGAGGTGACACGGTGGGGAAACCAGGATTTATTTAACCTGGGGGTTAAGAGAGAAGAGAAAAATCTCTTTTGAACTAAGTAGTTCACATGTTTGATTCTTGATAAGAAAATGGCAGCCAAACCCCACGCTGTAAGAGGAATGTGATCTGGATGGTAATTTGATCCATGAGTTGAAAATGCTGTGCAGGGGAGAATAAGGTGGTTTTTGTACTACAAGAGCCAGTTTAAGCAGCCATGACCTTTCCTTTCCTCCTGGGCTCTCCCTGCAGAGGTTTATCCTTATGTCCTAATGAGATTTGCCAACACTCCTCATTGGAGGGGACTACAGAGATGTCTGGTCCCAAAAGCAAAAGATGGATCCCTGAGAGATGGATCTCAGGACTTGAAGTTGCAATACCTTGAATCCCATGGGACAGTGCATCAGGTAGAGATCCGAATAATCCAGCTGGAGGGCAGCAAGCGTTTTCTGGCACACCTCCTTCACCAGGGATCTCTTGTGGAAGGTGGACCAGAGCTGTGGGGGAACACAAAGCTGGGAGCTGCTCTCCTGCCCTCACAGTGGCAGAGCAGGGAAAACACAGGGCACAGAGGCAGCTCAGGGTGTGGCACATCCCATCTTGAGGAAGTGCCACTCGAGGCACCTCAATTTATTTGTGGTACTGTTAAGTAAAATGAGAATGGGATACTCTGAAATTCCATCAATTATTGCAACAATCAAAACAAAGAAAATAAGTGAACCTGGTGAAAATCGACCCGCCAGCTTCCAGCAGATAGAAGTTACTTTATTTTTCCTACCATTGTTGTTGGGGGAAAAAACAAAACAAAGCATAACATACAGGAGCTGACAGGCTGAGGCCGGCGGCGCAGCGGGAGCGACCACAAAAACAATAGCCCTGCTTCCTATCCCAGAGGCCACCGAGAGCACGGCCTCAGTTCCTGTCTCCATGGCTGACAATGGACATGGACTACAAAAAAAAAACCCCTCTCAAACCAAGCCTTTTGTTTCTCAGGGGCTGACCTATTCCTTCCCATCACCAAACTGACAGGCAGGAGGTAATTCCCAGCTTCATCCCGTGGCTCTTTCCATGTCAGGACTTGGTCTCTCCCCCTGGAGCTTGGCCCCACGTGAGAAGCACATCCAAGGACACACCTTGCTGACAATGAAGAGCTCTTCCCGCCTCACCACGCCCCGCTCCACTTTGCGTCGCAGCGCGTCCCCGATGTCGCTCTCGTTCTGGTACATGTAGGCACAGTCCAAGTGGCGGTACCCAACGTCGATGGCAAACCTCACCGCGTCCCCTGCTGCCCCCTGCAGAGACTGGAACCAGAAGAAAAGCCAGATTTGCTAAATAGCAGATTAACAGCTTTGCTGTTTTGCAGATCCGGTGGTTTTAAGCCCCCGAATAACAAGATATGCCGGCTGTGGGGTTTCTTGTTTGGCTTTTTTTTTTCTTTTTTTTTTTTTTTAATTTTTGTTGGGGTTAGGACTGAAGGTATTGAGATGATAGTTTCTGTTTAAATTTAGGTGTTGTTTTTTATTTATATTATAGTCTCACTGTAGTGACTTCTGTAGTCTTTCATTAGCAAGGCACAAAATGGCTAACATCTCTTTGTTACAAGGTCTTTTAAAAGTAAGCTACCTAATTAAGAAATGACACCTAAATTATTTTCTTTTTAACCTAAAAACTGATTCCTCGAAGTCTGCACTATGGACTTTTCTGTTAAAGAATATACTGAATTTATAATGGAAAAGGAGCCTGGAAATGAGACTCCTCCAAGTCCACACTGTGGACTTTTCTGTTCAATTACAAAACATCACCCAGACTTATGAAGAAGAAGGAAGAAGAAGGTAAAGAAGAACAACCTGCTTCTGCCCTAAAACTTCCATCTTGCTTTATATTTATTTCTATATTCTAAAACTCCAAACTCTAAATTCTCCACCCTGTGATATCACACACTTCTAACCAACTCCACACCCATAATCCCAGTGCTATCAATCAGTTTTGGAAGCCTTCTGCACAGCCTCAGGTCAAATGTAGTGTTCTCTTGTGGGTCTGTGCCTTTGAGCACAGAAAGTTTAAAATCCTCAGCATCCAGGGTTCCAACACCAGCCTGGATCTGGCTTTCATTAGTTTTGTGAGATCAAATGGCAAAGGGAGTCACTGATGAGGTGCCTGAGCTAATCCTCCCTTTTCTAAGTATTGGAAGTTCACCTTGGGACACGAGGCTATCTTGAGATAAGTTCTAATTTCCCCAGAATTAAAAGCAACTTTAGTGTGACATCCTGGTGACAAGAGGAAACCAATCACCTCTGGAATGTGCCCTGGCCCTGCACAAAGCAACCCAGCTCTTGTTGACCCAGGACAGGGAGGTGAGGGGACTCAAAACACTACACACAGTGCCACCTCCTGGGTAAAGTACACACTTGGTACTTGGTAGCAAAATAAATCACTTCAGATTCTTGGCTTGGAGACAGCAAATCCAGAAAATGGCACTCCAAACAGAAACATGATTCAAAACCATGACCACCTCCTACTTTTTTCCTTATTTTTTTTTAATTATATCACTTCTCCAAGTTTTTCCAGTCAAAGGGTGTTTAGTTGGTTCACCTAAATTAACAACAAAAACATAGAAAGCGCAGCAATTTTTTTCTGCACACAACTAAAGAGCCAGTTGAAAGCTTTACAAGTTTTCTTTTTTTTTGCAGTCCCTTTCCCCATCCCATCCCTTCCTGGATGTGAGCCTCCCAGGGCAGCAGGAGGAAGCAGGCATGGGCAAGCAGGCTAGCAGTGGCCAAATGCTGGGATTTTGGAGCCCCTCATCCCTGAAAGCTGCCATGCTGAGGGGTGGAGAGCAAAGGCAACAACCTACCCTTGAGATTACATAAAACTCTGTCATGTGAGATGTTTTCCAGAGAAAATAATCCCTTGTTTCATTTTCCAAGGTGCTCACTGAGCTTGGCTTCGAGTCAGAGCTGCTGGGTAAAGGGGAGTCCCTTTTAAGGCACCAAAATGCTGAGGCTGCTTGAAATCAAACAGCTTTAATGAAAATATCACCATGGGCTTGGGACTTGCATTTGCTGGGTTCCCTGATGAAGGAAGGAATGATGGATCTGACTCCATGTTCTCAGAAGGCTAATTTATTATTTTATGACACTATATTATATTAAAGAATACTAAACTAAACCATACTAAAGAAAACAGAAAGGATACAGACAGAAGGCTAAAAAGATAATAATGAAAACTCGTGACTCTCTCCAGAGCCCTGACACAGCTTGGCACTGATTGGTCATTGAGTCAAAACAATTCACATGAAACCAAAGAAACAATCACCTGTGGGTAAACAATCTCCAAGCACATTCCAAAGCAGCAAATTTGCACAGGAGAAGCAAATGGGATAACATTGTTTTCCTTTTTATCTGAGGCTTCTCAGCTTCCCAGGAGTAGAATCCTGGGCAAGGGGATTTTTCCAGAAAATATGACTGCCACACTTGGGCCTTGTTTTCATCACATAACAGATGTGTGTGTGCCACCACATTGTTTTGTGGTGGCAGGGATCATGTGCCCAAAATTTTCCTTCTACTCAGTCCCAACCAGTTTCTATGAGCAATTTAAGTTCCTTCAGTGAGCTCCCCCAACACAGCACTGGGCCCTAAGAGGCCCCCCCAAGGCACACTTTGGTTTTTAAAGCCTGCTTTAATTACTTCATGCTTCTTAGTGTCCTTTGTCATCAGAAAAATAAAGACTGAAATGGTCAAACAAACTCACCCAGGTTTGTGCACATAAAGTTAAATGCTGATTAGATCAACTGGCCCAAAAATATGGCAAGAATTTAAGATATTTTTATGGCGACTGGAAAAGTGTTTCATGGAGCTGGGAAGTTGTGGTGTGACATATTTTGTTTCCAGTCTCAGATCCAGGGGAAAGTTCACTTTTTAAAATCTTTTTCTTAAGATCAGTTTCTTAAAATTTTCAGCTCACTTCCAGACTCCTTTTACATTTATAATTCAGTATATTCTTTAACCTATTCTCTCTTACCATCAGTCCATTAGGTAACATTTACAGGTAAAGAACCACCCAAACTATATTCCTGCAAAGTGCTGCATACTCATCTGCTGCCAATAAAAACAAGTTAGCCTCAAGTCTCTAAGGAATTATTGTGAGTTCCCATTTCCAAATCTACTTATTGCCCATTAAATTCCTATATCCACACACACTCATCACAGATGACACCAACGTGACATGAATGGGATATTACATATACTACATGGGATATATTACATATCCTACATGGGATATTAACAAACAGTGCTGAAAGAAAAAATACATATCCTACATGGGATATATTACATATCCTACATGGGATATTAACAAACAGTGCTGAAAGAAAAAAGAAAAAAACACAACCAAAAAAAACCCAAACCAAAACAAACCCACACAAAACAAAAAAAAAAAAAACAAAACAAAAAAAAAAAAAAAAAAAAAAAAAAAAAAAAAAAAAAAAAAAAAAAAAAAAAAAAAGAAAAATAAGAAGAAAAACAAGCTGGGCAGAAGTTTTTAGTTTTTCAGCATGCAATTTTTTTTCCATAGCTAAGAAAAAAATCTTGTACCTGCTTGACTACCTCCACTGACTCCTGAGATTTCCTGAAGGCTGGGAATAAATCCCTGCATTACCCGAGATATTTCAAAAGGAAATACTGCACAGAGGATTTGCTGCATTCTCCTGACCCAAAGAGGAGATTGCTGCAAAAATGCACAGTGGTTCTCAGCAATCTGAGAGCTCCCCAGCTGCAGCAGGTACCTGCCAGGTCCCCAGTCCCAGGATGGGCATCCTCCCACCAGTGGGCAGCTCCAGGAAAGTGGCCATGTGCAGTCAGGCAAGGAGAGGCTGTGGGTTCTTGCAAAACCTTTTAAATCAGCTTTGCCCCTCCCTCCTGCCTGCTGACTGGCTGCAGACAAGGAAAATATGGGCAGGAGTGCTATCATAAGAGGAGGCAGGGATTTTGGTTATCTCACCCTTTGAAGAACTTAAAAACTGATTGCAGGCTCCACAAGAATTTATTGAGTGAGCTCAGCATGGCAATTTTGCATTGGTGGAGGTTGCAGGTTTTTGTAAACCTCACAGTCTCTGCTTTTCTGCAAGAAAAGTGGGATTTGGGGAGCTGGCACGTGCCCCAAGACCATTTCTCATCTCACCTGTCCTGAACACATCACCAGAAGATGCCAGATAGTTGCTTGTCTCAGGAGGAAGCATTAACCTGTCCACAGGAGAAATAATTTCTTAAAAAATTCCCAATATAGCTTCATTCCCACAGCACCAACACCTGTATTTTTATACTTTTTAATATTTCTTTTATATATATATATATTTGATCTCAAGGCTCCCCATAGCTTTTGCTCTCAGCCACTTCATGATGAGTGGTCACTGCATTCAGAACCCTTTTAATTTTATTTCTCAAAGATCAGGTTTATTTCAAAATGATCAAGTCTGTTGGCCTGAATTCTGCAATGAAAGCAGGGTTTAACCAGAAGTTGTAGTGCCCAGGGCTGCTAGGTAGAGATTTCATTCCCCTACATGGATTTTCTCCTGATTTGTGAGTAAAGGGGATTATGTACTGGAGAGATCTGTGATGACCATGACTCTCTGGATCGTTGTTTCCCTGTCCTGAGTGATTTTGTAAATTACATACTGATGTTTTAGAAATTAATATCTTTGTGAGACATTTATTAGATGTATTTACTTTTTTCCCTCTGGTTTTCTGTGCATTTCTTGAAGGTGAGGAATATCTGAATCTGAGGAAGAGCCTGTTAGGGATGGAGCAGAGGATGTGTAATTTGCTGCTGCATGGAAATCCTAAACCAAACAAAAAACGGAAACCAGGAGTTACCAGGACCCACAATAATCTCTCCAAACATCCTCTTGGCTTTATCTGGCTTTTCAAAACCCTTGCCATTGGTGCTGGGCTTTATTTGCACGGTGACTCAAACACAGGACAGACAATCCCAGCTCCTTTGCAGCAGGTTTTTGGTGGAGAAGTGCTTCTGGCAGAAATGCCGGGAGCTGTTTTACATCAGCAGTCTGGGGGCGAGGCTCCCCTCATTCTCCTGCTCAGCAGCACACCAGCACTGAGCCCAGCACTGGGCTGAAAATCCCTCCTTGGGCACTTCATCCAGCACCAGTCTGGGCTTTGCTGTGGACACAGGGGCAGCCAAGGTGGTTTTTTGCAGGAGCAGCTCAGCTCCGGCAGTTTTTAAACCGGAATTCCGGCGCTGCAGTTTGCTCACCCTCCCACTCCCCCATCTCTGTGTGGAAGCAATCAAAGCTTTCACGGGACAGCAAACCTGAAAACAAACTCACTGTGCCTCCAGCACAAGGGTGAAGTGACCAGGTTTAGCTGGATTTCCCTGTGTCCTGAGTTGTAAAATATGGCTTGGGGGTATTCTATTGCCATCTCTCAGAGGTGGGGCAGTTCTCTTCTGTTCATTGGGCAGTTTGTCTCTTCCACAAACCAATCCTCCCTCCAACATTAATATTTTCTGTTAATGGGCCATTAATTATTAATTATCTTCTGTTCATGGCCAGTGAGCAAACCTGTCTTTTCAAACCAAGCCACCATGGCTCTTAGAGATAAACATCAGCAGCAGCTCTACCCTGAATACTTGACCTGCATTCAGTGTTTAGGAAGAATAGATGAAGAATAAACCACAAGACTGATTTTAAGGGATGTATCCCATAATATTTTATTTTAAAAAAAACACTGATTACTTTTCATTGGAATTAAATGGGTTTTTTTCACTGATTGAAAAGATTGTTAAACATATCTCTGCAATTGTTTCCTTGATGGGTAACATCCCTGGAAGGTTATGACGCATTTAAGGCATTTTTCATAAACATAAATTTTAAAATTTCAAGTTATAGCTAATTAGAAATGTCAGTCTCTTATCCCATTAACTTAGTTTAGCTAAGAAAAATGCAGCTTTTTTCAACTCCTTCACAGAGGAAAAGCAAACAGAAACTAGTTTTTCTTACTCACCCATTGCAAGATGCTCTAGAAAGGGTGCAGTGCATTCCTGAAGGTGAACAGGCTGAAAATTCCTCATCCTGATGGCAAATAATACACTGGGATTTTTTACCACAAAATAAATAATACAAATACAGAGCTGAACAGATTAATGGACCTTGCTAATACAGCAAAATAAATACCTGCTACACCATGAAAGAGTTAATTTCACAGCTATGCTCTAAGATTTTTCACTTTACCTTCATAAAATTGGCATGATTTGTGAACTTCACCATCATTACCAAAACAAATCTAGGTTATACACAGATGGAAGTATATCTACATTATTTTTATAGTTTTATATCATTTATATAATTTTAATATAATTTCATAATTGCTCAATCCCACAAAAACAGCACCTTTGTAAAGACAGAGTCACAGGGTGTCTTAGAGTGCAGGTACTTCCAGATCCCAGACTGCTGGGATCCTCAATCCAAGAGGATCAGCGAGAGTGTTTTAAAAGCCACACTACCAAAAATCCCAAAAATCCAAGCACATCAAGGCATCTCACTTCCCTTATCACCACCTGTGGCCTGTTTTGTGCAAAATCACTAACCAGCTTCAGAATCTCTGCTGCTCTGAACATCTTCCTCTACAGGAAAGAAAATGCATCTAAAAGCCTGATAAGCCTGTTGAAATAATAATCACCTGCACAAATTTAAACAAACTCATCTTGGAAATCAGAAACTCCGATAGCTCCTGATTTAAAACACTTCTTGACACATCTCAGCCCTTGCAGTGATTCCTTTTCAGGGAGGTTTTCAGGAGTGTGTGCCACTGATGTGTGTGCCATAAGGGTTCTGATCCTTCCCCCAGTTGTTTCTGGGGTGATTTTTGGGGTCTCCTGCCCAGCTTGCCAGCATCTAACATGGTGCTGAAAGGACAGAGTAAATCTCAAGCTCTTACTGGCTCCCTATGGTTCCCACAGCTCTCCAGTCATAGCACACACCTCCCTGGAGCATCACACAGGCTCTCAGGCCAAGCACTTTCCCTGGAATGGCATCCAGGCATCAGCACTAGGGAAAATGGTAAGGCAGCAGAGACAAGGACTGACTTCACCATCTTTTAAAGAGGAAATGAACATGTAGAGTCACATAAATATATAAAAACCATTAAAGAAAAGGTCTCTAGTTGCAACAGTTCCTTTCCCTAGCCGAGTGTCTGCTGCTCTTCTTTCACAAACTGTGAAGCCTGAGGTTGCCGAGTGCAGAATGTCTTCCTTGTGAAACTTTAGTGCATGTCCTCACTGGCACAGAGGCAGAGCTTTCAGAGACACTCTGATACTCCTGGCCAGGGCTGCTGAGCCTGCTTTTTCATGTAAAACAACAGATAGGCTGTTTCTCTCCTGTGGAGGCAAAGAGAAAGCACATCACAAGGCATGTTTGAAGATCTAGGTTGCAGGTGACATCCCAGAATTGCTCCTGCTCAGCTTTCTGAGCTTTAGGTCAACTAAGCTGGCCCTCTCCAGTGTTCCCAAGATTTGCTGGCAGTGCTGTGGTTTATAGGAGAGATTATCTCCCTCCTGTAAGCTCATTTTCTTACATCATCAAAACAAAAAGCGTGGAGAGATCCTGACTGGCACAGCTCCTGCATCCCCAGTACACCCCAGGCAGTATGTTCCCAAAGCAGTTTGTCTCCCCTCTCTGTGCTACCCTCATTCCAAAGTCCAGAGCAGCATTAGGAAAAAAATCAGGGATACATTTACATACCAGTAGAGGTTGGAATGTCCATAGGTGCATTTAACATCATCCCATGATACCTAGAGAAGAAAAACACACAGGAGGAGGCTGGTAAAAACTCTTAAGAGATGGAAAAATTCTGATACCATCCCAGGAGCTCTCATAAGAGCGGTATAAGTGGCACTTCCAGGAGCTAAACACCTTTCAATAAATTGGTTTATTGCTTTTACTCTTTGAGGAAAAGCAGTTCTGAAGGTATACATTAAACAGATGTAGGGTGCATTGAGTAGGATATTCAGCAAATATCCTTAATATTCTGCAATATTCAGAATGCTTCTGCATTCTGCAATGCACAAAACTATTGGTTTAATTCTCACCCGAATGACGAGCAGGACTCCATGATATCAGAAGGCTAATTAATTACTTTATCATAATATATTATTCTATACTATATTACACTACATCTAAACTGGAAGTGCACAAGCACTCAACTGAACAAAATCTTGTGACTGTCTCCTGACTGACAGTCTGGACACAGCCAAGGAAACAAAGCCCCATCACTCTGGCTAAACAATCTCTACTTTGGCACAACACAGGAGCAGCAAATGAGACAAGAATAGTTTTGATCATTCTTTTCTCTGCTCCTCTCAGGTTCAGAGAACGTGAATCCCACACAAAACAGAACCTGGGGCCTTGCTTGGTGCAGAAGTGAGAGTCACTCTGCCCTCAGCCCAGAGCATCCTGGAGCAGAGGTGGGCAAAGCTCTGCAGCCTCAGCTGCCTTTCCTGCTTCTCTCTAGCACCAGCCAGACTGGGTGAGAGCTGGAGGAGTGTCCAGAAAGGTACACAGGAAACGTGGCTGGATCTGCTCACCTGGCACACCTCAGAATCGTTGAAGCAATACCATTTACAGTCTGTGAGGCTCCGAATGTAGGCACAGTAATGTCCACAGCTGGCTGATCCTGAGTGAGCAACCACGGCAAAGAGCTCATACTGCCAGGTAGCCTGCCAAGAGACACAAAGAGCAACTTCCAGTACAGCAATTCTCACCTGCCTTGGACTGTAGAGAAGCAGCAGCCAGGGCAGCAAGGACGTGAATTTTGTAAGGAAAAAAGATCAGATTTGCCTTGAAAATCCTGCCCTTTTTTGCTCTTGCCCTCAGTTTTGCCCAGCAGCTGTGGGCTGGCAGCCTCCCTGGAGACCAGAGGATTGTGGAAAAGGCAGCAGGACAGCAAAGGAGCAGCAAAGAGGTTCACCACAGCCAGCCCTGCAGCAGTGCCTTCTGTTGTGGCCACACTTCCCCTTGTTATTTCCCAGGAAGAGAAACAGACCCACAGTGGGGCACATCCATCTCAGCTACCTAGCAAAGCTGTTGTGGCCAACAGTACCAAACTCTGTGGCCAACAATACCAAGAATACTCATGGGAAATACCAGGAACAGAGTTCCTCTCTCTAGGACAGGCGAGATCTGCAAAGCCTGGCTTTTGTCCTTAAGCAGGAAGCTCCAGTTATGGTGCCTTTGGTGATTTAATCTGAGCACAGAATGTTGAATAATGGCTGAATCAGTGAAAACTATTGGATGTGAGAGAACACCAGGCACAGGTGAAGTTTGAGACACAAATTTTTGAGACTGGTACTTTGAACTGAAATAAGTATTGGTGCGATCTCTTAAATTTTTCTGAGACTGGAGCAGAGAGGAGAAGAAAATCTGCCCTTTTGGAACAGGAGTATCTCACCTTTTCACTGTCATCTGCTTGGCACTGACTTTCTGTCAGGACTTGCCTGAGATCAAGCTCTTGTGGGAATGGCAGGTAGTGACTCAGCTTGTGCGTGCGAGAGGATCTCTCAAAGCAGAAGCGCTTCAGGTGCAAGGTCAGGGTCTGTGGCAGATGGACGAGCTTCATGCTCTGTAAAGCAATCAATAATGCAGCTGAAAACTGGGGCCAAACCCCGGGGAGGCAGGGTGCCAACAGCCACTGCCACCCAGTGTGTGCAGAATGGAGAAGAGCCAGCTCTCCAGGGAATGTTTGCCAGTTCCACGGGACAGCAGATGCCAAGCCTCTGTAGCCCACACAAGACAGAGCTGTGACAGCCAAGTTTCTCAGCTTTAGTGTCATCAGCACCCAGCCTAGGGTGTCTCAAGGGCTGCTTCACTTCTTGTGTGCTCTCCTAGCCCCATGCTGGTAGCACTAGAGGCAAATCAACTTCCCTGAAGTTCATCTGACGCTGACGTGCTGGCAAATCTCAGTTGTTGATCTCCCCTTGAACTTCCTATGGTTGAGTCTTTTCCCCACCCTCCCCAGTGCTCAAGGGAGTTCTGGGTATGAGACATGGAGAAATAATTCTCCAGTTACCTGCAGAAAAGTTGTTTTCCTCCCACACTGTTGACAGAAACACATGTTTTGTCCACTCAGCTCCTCTGGATGGAAGAAGTATTGCAGACAGTCCTCCTAAGAAGACAGAGACTTCTTTCAGCTGAACTCCTTCAGCTGGGTTTTTATTTCTACATTATTTCAGAGGGTCCAAGCAAACAGCAAAGTTACAGAAGGCATGTTTTATTCAAAGGACGAAAATAAAAGGTATCTCATTTTCTCCTAGCTTCTGCTGTGATTACAATAGTTGGAAAAAAAGGGGTACACATGTTCCACAAAGAAGGTATTGATGTATATATGTCTTTTATACATACTTCAAAGCCTTAAAGGTTTTCAAAGCAGCTCCTTTATGCTGAAACAGTGTAAAGTGGTCAGAGAAACTATAAGGTCCACTGGCATTTGAAAAATCCAGTATGAACAGAGGGGAATCATCTCCTAAGGAAAAAATGCTGCTGCTAAACTTACCAGAGTCTTCAGCCTGTGAGAATGGGCATCCAGCACTGGGAGTGGAAGGGTTAACATGGTGCTTTTGCTCTTCACTTCAAAAGAGCATTTCTGACAGGCCACGTGCTCCTGTATGCAGATCGTGTACAAATCACAAAGCTCTTCCACCTGAGGGGTGGGAAAAAAAGGCCAAAACAAGGTTTATGGAGAAGACAGCTGAGCTGTTTCTCTGTGGGTGGGAAAGCCCCTGTGGTCACACATTTCAAGCAAGGTTATTCCTTTGAATATTGAATTTCCTTGAGGTTGGAACCAAGATGTGCAATGACTTATGAGGACAGGGTACTTCCCACAATTTAAAGGAGAAAACTCCTTCCCTTCATTCCCTAACAGAGGGGAAAGACACAGCCTGTAAGACCAGACCTGCTTTGATGCAGAATTGTTCTGTTTTGCTTGAAACTGCAACAGGAGCCTGTTTTTTGTGACTAAAACAGTCAGGGAAGAGTCACTTTTCTCTTCCCAGTCCCATGGGAGGAACTGTTATATACATCACACACCATCAGTGACTAATTAGAGTGAAATGCACATGGCTGACTTCAAAGAATGGAAAAGCTGTGTCAAGATATACCAACAACTGCTTACAGAAATTTGGGGGGAAAAGGAATTAAATATAACTAAATACAATGCTGCAAAAAGATCAGTCTCTTAGTTATTAATCAGCTCTCCCATTAGAATGGAGATTGGCATGCCCTGAAAGCAGGATGAGCAAAACTTAACTGTGATTCCAAATGTTAAAGCTTATGAAACAAAGATGCAATGAAAGAAGAGATCATTTTAAAACTTTAACTTAGGACAATTGCCAGTGAATGGGATTCTTCAAGGAGCAGAGGAAACCACACGTGATAAGGGGCAAAGGTTCATTTCAGTCTCCATCCTTACCAGCTCTGCCTTTTTCATCTGCTTCTTTAACAAGTTCCAGAGAGTCAGAAAGAGCTGAGCAGCATCATGCTGCACAAACACTGCACGAGCAGAAAACACAACCTCAGTCAGCATCATGAACAGCACCAGGCACAGATTTCCCACAAATGGCAAAGGGAGATTTTTTTTTCCCCCCTCAGACCCAGTTTCTTGTCCCTTGCTCCTCCCTGCAGAGACAGGGCTTAGAATGGGCTCCAGCTGCAATTTCTCCATGTGACCTGAGCAGGCAGTGGGAAAAGACAGGAGTGTTTGTACCACCCAGTGCCAAACCCGTGTCCTTGTCACCAGGTGCAGGGACAAGAGGATGCTCAATACCCACCAGGGGAGGGCTCAGATGGCTCACTGAGTTGGGGGGTGCATTTCATAGCATCAGAGAATGGTTTGGGTTGGAAGGAGCCCTAAACTTCATCTGGTTCCACTCCCCCCACCAGGGGCAAAGACACCTCCCACTAGACCAGCAAACACCTTCCAGTCTGGCCTTGAACACTCGCAGGGACACAGCAGCCACAGCTTCTCTGGGCATCCTGCATCAGTGCCTCACCACTACCACAGTAAAAAATTTCTTCCCAATATTCAATCTAAACCAGCTCTCAAGCTGGTTTACACTTCAAGCCATAACCCTTTATCCTATCACTTCTGTGCCACATGTCCTACCATGCCCTTGTGAACAATCCCCTTTGAATCCTCCTCAGAAACAATACAGGGAAGATTCTGTTTTCTTTTTCACCTTTATTACTCCACAGACCTGTTTTTTCCCATCCCCTCATGCCCCAAGAAGGCTAAAATGCTCCTGAGTGCTGAGATTAAAATGACAGCAGGGCCTGTCCATGTCTCACACACCAGACAGGATAAATCCCTTGATCCCTCTCTCTCTTTAACTGGAAGAGACATGGCTGACTGCAAAGCCACACAGAGTCAGGAGAAAAATTATGCAAACAGGGATACTGAGTTTATTTTGTGTTCCCCTTTCATAAAGGTCAGGGCACCTCCCTTTTCAGTTCTGAAAACTGCTCTTTGGGCTTTTATATGACAAAGATAAGGGCATTTGGTTATACCCTGTGAATTGTACATAGACAGACTCTTGGCATCCCATTGCCTTTTGTCACTCATGCATTAAAAACCTCTCTCTTTTAGAACTTTGACCAGCTGGGACATTTAGCCTGCAAATTCTTCTCTCTGCCCTTATAAGAAGGAGCAGGAGGGGGATCTGTGCAAACACATTCTCTTTTCCACACTATCCCTTTCTTCTAATAAGTAACAGCAGCTATTTCACTATCATGATGCAGTACAGCAAAACAAATCAAACAATGAACTCTCTGCCCTGCACAGCATCCATAGCTGAATCTTCTAGCAGTCTGATAGTCCTCCCATCCTTTGGATAGCAGCAAATACATCCAGCAGGGTTTGTTTTTCCTCTCTTCACAAGCAAGACACAGCATTGCACATTGCACTCAGCTGGGAGGCAGCTACAAGGAGCACTGTGCATCTAACTCCTGGCATTTCTGAATTCCCGGAGGAGATGTTGGAGTCTGGGCTGCTTGGAATAATGCAGGCAGAGGTGGGCACGAGGCAGGGCTGCTTACATTCCACTCTGTGCTCTGAGAGGCAGCGAGCCAGGTCTGTGGGACCAACAGCTTTGCACTTGCCACACTGCATCTTCTCCAGCAGCAGGAGCATTTGGTACGGGACATTGCTCCTCCTCTGAGCAGGAGATGATGGCACTGTGATCCTGGAAGGGGAAGAAGCAACACCAGTGGTGATCAGAGGTTCCATGGAGAAATGTCAGACACCACACCTGAAGGAGCACAGGTCAGGAGCAGAGACAGCAGCTCTAGAGGAACCAGGATGGGAATGTTTTCAGCTAAAAGAAGGGAAAAAGGGAATCCCACAGTGCAGGCTGACAGTTCTAAAGTAAAAGGCCAAAATTTTAAGTTGGCTTGCTCCTGAATAAGAGACAAGCCCAGCAGGACATCAATTGCTTTCTGGCCTCTAGAAACAACATTAGTTACAGCCAGTTCCAGACCTTTTTTGCCTCCCACCCACTGATGTCCTCACTCTCAACATGCCCTGAGAATTTCTTGGGCACGTATATCATAATGCTTGTATTTCAACTGCCAACAAAATATGCCAACAATATGCCAACAAAAACTCTTCGTTCTCCCTAAATTCACTATAGAGCAAAGGTTTTTCTTTCTTCAAATAAGCATGGTAACCTACAGTCTACATTATTTAGCCTTGGCCGTTTATGACACTTATCATTTCTGCGTGTCTGAAATTTCTCTTTTCTCCTCTGCTCAGCAGAGAGCGTGTAAGAAAGGACTGAATAGGAATGATCCACTTAGATGACTAAATCTGCAGTGAAGTGAGTAAACTGAAAACAAATCAAACCAGTTATTAGTGTGGTCAGTAGGGAGACAGACGCCCAAATCCTCCTCAAAACACACAGGGACAGCAGTCAAGCAAAACAAAGAAATGCCAGGTATTCATGATCTGCAGCAACACTTCTCTGTCAGGGGCTAGCCAGGGCCCAGAGGCCAGAGATTAGGGTATGTTTGTGTTTACGTGCTTCAAGTGACAAAATTAATGGTGGATATGGCTACACATGACACATCCTTTATTATAAGGCCTGTGAGTAAACCTGCAACAAAACTATATATATTTTTTAAATTATATATATATATTTATTCATATATTTTTATATATTTTATATATGTTTATATATTTGTGTATATTTATTATATATAAATTACATATAGTCACATTATATATTGTATAATATATAATGATAAACTACATATATTTATTATATATTATACTATTTATATAATATATAGATATATTAAATAAATATAATCACTATATATAATTATTATATCGATATAATCTATATATATCTATTATACCTATATAATTATATAATAATTTTTATATATGTATATATGATTATATAAATATAATTACGTAAATATAATTACTATATATAATTATTCTAGCTATATAATAATATAATTATAATTATAGTTATAATTGCAATTTTTATATATATATCTATATATATAAATTATATATATCCTGTTAGGGAAAAGAGAGACACAAGCCATAGAGTCAGTTCAGGACATGAATCAGAGATGATTAACAAGTCTGAACACTTCAACTTCTGCCTTTGCAGGGCTTGTTAGTGCATGACAGACACAACAAGGCAGAGACCTTGCTGAGGGACCAAAAGCATCCTGATAGCACCTCAGTGATCCAAACCTTTCAAACGCACATCCCATATAAAAGAAGGAGTGGAGAGCAGAGTGCAGCCATGGAAACACCCCAGGGAGCTCAAAGAGGAGGTACCTTCGGAGTATCCTTGTGAAGCGTATGTTCATGAGGAACACTTGGAGCAGAGAGTTCAGACAGCAGCTCTGCCCCAGGTTGTACAGTCCAATTGCTTCTGCAGGGGAGAAAAAGATGAAGTGAGGCCTGGGGATAGGTACAAGAAAAGAAAGTGAAAGTTATTTGAAAGTGGCAAACTCTTCTTGTGCACATTCAGTGTACAGGCTCAGCGTCTTGGTCAGACCTGATAAAGTGTTCAATCTATTCTCCTGTTGATGGACCAGATAACATTTGGTTTTGTTTGGTACCTGACAGAAGAAAATCCAAGTAAGCCTGGCTAATGATTCTCAGATTTCTCCCAGCTCCCCTTTTTCATTTCTCTCATAACACACCTAAACATAAAATGGAACAGGAGGCAAAGGCTGCCTGTATGAGGAGAATAACCAGGGTCTAGTCCATGGTTTAGCAAATCCAGCAATGCTGGCTGTGTTTGGGGAGAGACTGAGCCAGCAGCAGGGCACTTTTTGGCTGCAATGGCAAATTTGAGGACTTAAATATGGAAAAAGCTCTGAGATCTTAATGTATTCCATTCTAAAAAAACTCAAAATGGTTACTTGGCAAGGCAAAATGAGAATCATCTGTATATTCCTCAGTGAAGAGACAAGGAATAGGAGAATATTAGGCCTATGGACAGGGAACGGAACAGCAGGCATGAGAAACAGAAAATATGACAGGGAAGAACTGGCAAAACATTTTTACCATTTTTTAAGTCTGCCAGACCAAAGACTGATGTCAGCTTCTGGTTTTTGGCCTTCACCTCTTTGGGTTCCTCTTTGTTATTTTGTACTTCAATTTCTGCCTCCATGATCTTGCTTGGTGCCACCTCTGGTTTCCTGCTTCTTTCTTCACGTCCACTGGTTTGTCCCATCAACAAAACTGCTCAAGGACAAAGGAGACCTTTTCATTATGAAAAATCCCTTTTCATTGTGAAAAAGGTGAAGTCAAAAAAACACTGAATGGTTTGGGTTGGAAAGGAAACTTAAATATCATCTAATTTCAACATCCTGCCACAGGCAGGGATGTCACCCACTAGACCAGAATTAATATTCCAGCCTGGCCTGGAATATCAATAAAATCAGTATTACTGCAAGAGCATGTGGGATATTTGAATTAACACGGGTGTAGAGGTGTGCAAGTCTGACACAGCTGCTCATCCTGTCTTCCTCTTGTGACTAAATAAATAAATGAGCCTTCAGTTCCACAGGAACAGCTCCATCTAGCCAAGGAACTCCACATATCCCTGTTCGGGAAGATTTGGTAAATAAGATTATTAAAATTGCCCAAAAGCAGACGTTGCAGAACTCCTCTGTTTGGAAAAAGCACTATTTTATTTAAAAAAAAAAAAAAAAAAAAAAAAAAAGTAGCCCAAGTATTGAAAAGGTCAAGTTTCACCTTTCTCTTCTGGCCAGATGAGCACCTTTGGTTTCTGTGCTGGGCTCCCTGCGTTGGTTTTCCGTGCCTGAGTCACAGCACTACTGTGGCACTTTGGACTGTAATTTTGAAAGATATTTAAGTACCAGCATAGCTGTTTCTTTTTCTGTTCCTTCAAGTGATCACAGGCAAAGTAACTGTTCATGCAAGACGACCATTATAATGCCTTGATTTTTAAGGGGGTATTCAGCAGACCATTACTCTGACAGTCCTGGGACTCAGCTACTCAAGAAAAATAAAAATACACAAACAAAACAATCTGATAAAAGTTCAAGTGCAACTACGCAAAAATGAAACTTTCTAAAAGCCCGTTGCCAACATGGAGGCAGAATCAGAAAAAAGCGGATATTCACGGGGAAGGGGAGGGAGGGAGACCCAAAAAGTGCTCAGAAATTATTATTTTACAAATATTAAACAGTGCATAAAATCAACCTAAGGCCGAGCACTGAAAGAATGAAGAAAAGCAACTAAGAAAGGGAAATAAGCAAAATCCTGGTTCTGTCTTTCATTTAAAAAAAAAAAAAAAAATAAGTCTTTGCTTTAAAAGCATGGGTTAGGGTTAACTATGCCTAATAGTGTCAAATATCAAAGTTACTGCAGATTCAGGCAGAAAAGCTAGAAATGGATTTTTTTTCCCTGATTATTACCTTTAAGCTTAAGTATATATATTTGCAACTCTACTTTTGATTGTTTACTTTTGAAGATTGCTTTTAAGCTCTAAGTGTCACACACTAAGATTCACCAAATACTGTCGCATTTGCTGAAAAGTCTTTTTGGGGGGGAAAAAACCCAAACTCTGAAAGACAGATTCAAGAGCATTACTTTTTATACCCAAACACGGTGATTAGAACAGCTACGCAGGAAAAGATAAATTTCATCTGATTTCTCCCTTGCCAAAATAGAGCCTGAATAGAGAATGCCTGTTTTCTTGGAGATGATTTAACGACAGGTTCAGGTTTCTGAAAGCTGAGCTGGAGTTTAGCTGGTGCAGGATCAGCCAGGAGGTAAGGGATGTGGGGATGGTGAAAGAGATGGAAAGGAGAGGGGCAGGCAGGGCAGAGGTAGCTAAACATAGCTAGGGATGTGCTGGGGATAAAACAAGCCTGCAAGACACAGGTTTTGTCAGAAAAGGGAGGACTAAGTGTGGGATTAAAGAGCAAGCACTGAATGGCTTTGGGTGGCTCGAGGAAAAGGTAGAAAGACCTTAGGGCAGGAAGGTGCAGGGGGATTTGTGTCTCTGGTTCCATGAAATTTTCTCCCAGTCACCAATATTGGGGATCCTGTTGTGGGAGCAGGGACACAAACAGAACTTCCCAACCCTTAGAACCTCTTCATTTTGGCTATCAGGAATACAGCCTTCCTAAGACTTGCACTTGACCTCCTTTTCCCTGCACAGGTATATAAAACAGCTGGTGAGTGAGGAAAGGAACTGAGCAGCGGGCTCTCCTCCTGCCCCTCATTTCTCCTCTCTCACTGGGGGAGCAGTTTGGTCCTTGGTTTCCTTTGCAGGGGTAGGACGGTACCTCAGTGCCCCGGCTGGCACCAGCACTGGGCAGAGAACAGGGAGCAGTGATACCTTCCAGCCCATCATCACCTACCCTCACACTCCTCTCCCTCTGCCAGCCCAGCGCCCTCCCTTTCTCCCTGCCCTGCTCCAGTCTCCATCTGCCCTTCCAGGACACCGGCTTCTCACGACAAACCCCGAGCTGTCCCCGTGCCCTGTGCCCGAGAGGGGCTCCCACCTCTGGTCCTTGTCATCCCTTCCCTGTCAGCTCCTTTTCCTTCCTGGGGATCCTGGGCTGGCGGTGGGCTGCAGCAGGGAGGCCAGGCTGGATGGGGCTCTGAGCAATCCATTCTCGTGGAAGGTGTCCCTGCCCTCAGCACGGGGGATGGAACGAGATGATTTCAAGGTCCTTTCCAACCCAAACTATTTTATGCTTCTATGGTTCCCCTGAGGTGCTGGCTCCAGCAGAGACTCAGCGTGACAACCCACCCTTGAGGGGAGGGAAGCACCTAAGAGCGCATCACCTCCACACTTGGATGGGATGCGGCTGAAAGATTCCCCACTTAGCTGCCGAACTACTCTCCGTAATTATTTCCCTCTCTATTTCCTTCGCTCCTGCCAGGTTCACAAGCCAGCAAAACCATCCTCACAAACCAGCAAAACCATCCTCACAAACCAGCAAAACGCTTCTTACCAATCCTCGCTCACAGGGGCACGGGGCAGCGGCGGACGGCGCACCGCGTCTGCCCCGCGGAGGGGCCGCTCCTCCGGGAGAGCGGCAGGGCTGCGGGGTTCGGCAAGGCTGCGGGGTTCGGCAGGGCTGCGGGGTTCGGCAGGACAGCGGGCGGAGCGGGGCGGAGCGGAGCGGGGCGGCCCCGGCGCGTCAGGCAGCGGCAGCGCCCGCCCCGCCGCGCAGTTTTCATTTCCCGCTCGGCCGGGAGCGGGCACAGAAAGTGAAACTCGGAGCCGCCCTGCGCCGCCTCCCGGCACGGAGGGGGCTGGGAGAAAAGGGACGAGGGGGGTTCAGCGCCGCTGCTGTGTCATTCGATGCGGAGCGCTTAGCTTTGTGAGGCTGAGCTGTCCGCACGCAGGTGAGGACAGCCGGCGCTCCATCCCTGTGCAGCGCCCACCCGGCTTGGCTGAGCCGTGGGGAGGAGACTGCACGGGGGGCTTTCACTGGGTTATCTGGAGCCCTTCAGGGCGGTCCTTGTGGAGAGGTCCCAGCTGCAAACTGTAGTTGTGATATTTTATTAAAAATCCTTTCCTAGGATTTTTTCCCTGCTGAAGAGCTAGGAGCTTCAGGAAAGAAATGTAAACAATAAGTATATGCTGCTGTGGAAAGCAACAGGTGCATCTTCCATTGGTCCATGTGGATTGTTTTCAACTGATGACCAATCACAGCCATCTGTGCTGAGGCTGTGAGCAGTCACAGGATTTTGTTACGCATTGTATTCTATTCTTGATCTTTGTAACCTTCTGATCTTTCTTTTCTCTCTGTTCTTTTAGTAATAGTTTTTATGTAACATTTTAGTTTAATATATAAGATAATAAACCAGCCTTCTGAAAATGGAATCAAACCTTGTGTGTCTACACACAGAGAGTTCTCCTCAGCAGCAAACCCCCTGGGCAGGTAATGGGGAACCTGCTCACCCTGCCTGGCTCTGTCGGAGCAGTCCGAGGTCTTCAGTCGAGGCACAGGGACAGTGAAAACTGTCCTGAATAGTCACCGAGGGATGTGGGTATCTGCAGGGACTTCTGAGCAGAAGGGCACAAATGACTCAGTGTCTTGGTTTGTGGCAGAGGCTCTCAGCAATAGTTTAAATTTAATGATGTTCCCTTTCTATTACTGCCTTGTGTGGCGACTGCCCGACAGAAGGAAGGAAGGGAGAGAGGAGAACTTCTAAGCCATAAATTGCCCAGAAAGAACGAAACCACTTGAGCAAAGTGCAAAAGGACACTGGAGGTTAAACAGGAGCCAGATCTGCCAGGTGGAAGTTAGTAAAGCAGCATGCAGTTGAAACAGGTTTTGGTAATGACCCCTGTGAGAGCCTGAGCGCTCAGTTAGGAGGAGAATTACATTTTAGGAATGTTTTAAGCTTTGCCTGCGCAACTCAGTCGTGACAGGCACTTCCAAAGCAGGCAGCAGGCAGGAGTCTGAGTCCAGAAAATGGGCTCAAAGAATGGCTCAGCCTGAAAGGTGCAGTGTTTGAGTGTCCAAACACACTGCCCCTTGGACAAAAGCAGCTCCTGGTAATTGCCACGGCACCCCTAATGTCCAAATAGCTCCAAAAAGTGCAGTGACTGCTTCAAGAGCAGGGCTCCTGATTACTGAGTGTCCTTGCAAATAAAATAAATGGAAATGTTGGTGGTCAGGATGAGATCTAAAAAGCCTTCGGGAAGTTAGGAAATCCACAGCCAGCGTCATGGCAAATCAGCCGACAGGAATTGCCTCATTTGAAGTGTCCCAGTACTTCGGAGAGGAGTTTTCACAGCTGAGTCATTGTGTAAAGGAGGCATGACAAGGATTTATCCCACCCCGCAGGATCCGCCTCTTATCAGCCCCTTCCTTATCTGGAAAGCCAGGCTGAAGCCTCCCCTTCTGCACCGGGGAGGCCCCTCGGGCATCCCTGGGGAAGCACCCAGAGATTGTTCAAGCCGTGAGCACCAACAATCCCGTCTCTTACGGCACCTGGGTGGTTCCAGCCATGGTTGAGTGTTTGAGCAGCGTCCACTGCTGGAACAATTTGGTTTTCTTGGTTTAGGAACATCATTTCTGCTGTACACCTCTGTACAGAAGTCTGGGATCAAACCCCCTTTCCCCCCATTCCATATTCTGGGAAAATCCAGTCCAGGTTTCCCTATTTGCTATTCTAGGAAGATCCTGTCCGGGTTTTCTCCCGTTCCGTATTCCAGGAAAAAAATCCAGTCCGGATTCTTCCCCATTCTATATTCTGGAGAAAAAAAATCCAGTCCAGGTTTTTCGCCATTCTGTATTCTGGGGGAAAAAACATCCAATCCGGGTTTTCCCCCATTCCGTATTCCAGGGAAAAAAAAATGCTGTTTGGGTTTTCCCCCATTCCGTATTACAGGAAAATCCAGTCCGGGTAAAGCCAGTCCAGGTTTTCCCCCATTCTCTATCACAGGAAAATCCAGTCTGGGTTTTCCCCCAGTCCATATTCCGCGGAAAAAAAAATCCAGTTTGGGTTTTCCCCCATTCTGTATTGTGGGAAAATCCAGTCCATGATTTTCCCCATTCCATATTCTAGGTAAATCCAGTCCAGGTTTGCCCCCATTCAATATTCTAGGTAAATCCAGTCCGGGTATTTCCCTGTTCAGTATTCCAGGGAAAAAAATCCAGCCTGGGTTTTTCCCCATTCCATATTATAGGAAAATCCAGTCCGGGTTTTTCCCTAGTCCGAATTCCAGGGAAAAAAATCCAGTCCAGGTTTTTCCTCATGCCGTATTCCGGGAAAAAAACCCAGTCCGTGTTTTCCCCCATTCGGTATTCCGTGCAAATCCAGCCCGGGCTTTGTGGGATACCCCATCCCGGCCCATCCCGGTAACTTTTGGACGGTGTTCTGGTTTTCTTCCTCTCAGCCGGCCTCAGGTGTAATGTGAAAAGGGGAAAGGTTTGCTGGGCTGGTTGAGTGAGACTCCCAGTGGGATTTAGGGAAATCTCTCCGTAAATCAGTGTCCAGGGCAGCCCGGGGTGCTCAGGGAGGATGAGGAGGATGGGGAAGCTCCAGGTGTGGTTGAAGAGGGGTGAAGCAGCCCCGGGTGTGCTCAGGGAGGATGAGGAGGGCCCCCCCTGCCCAGGGCTGCTCTCAGGGGGTTCCTGTTCCTGCTGCACTGGGTGATCTCCGGGAATCTCTCCAAGGACAGCAGTGGCAGCATTTGCAGGGCAGGGGAGCCCCTGGGTGCTCCTGGCATTGCTCAGGTGTGCACAGGGACAATCCCTGTGCCCCAGGGAATGCAGGAGAGGGGAGCAGCACACCTGAGCAGGTGGGGCAGTGCAGGGAAGATCCTTTTTCTTTCTCTTTTTGAATTTATCTTCCCAGTCCGATCCCAGTGCCTCTGGTCCCCTGCCTAGTGCCCCCAGTCCCTCCCTAGTGTGCCCCAGTGACCCCAGACAAAAGAGGGGTTTGATGGAAAAGGGGTTTATATTGAGGAGAAAACCTCCTTTTTCATTATTGCATGTGTTTAAATTGCAGGGAGTCACCCTTCACCTGTGATTTTAAGGGTATCAGTTAAAGGAAAACTTGCCTTTTCCATTATTTAAGGTTTAATTGAGGAAAAAAATCCCCCTCTTTCCAACATTTGAAATATTTAAGCAGAAGGGGGAAAGGGCAGAAAAAGAGAGAAAAAGAAAATGGTGCAAAATGTGAAATGAAAAATGGTGGGAAATGTGAGGTGAAAAAGGGGCAGAAAACATGAGGTGGAAAAAGGATGAGAAATATGAGGGGGAAAGGGTGGGAAAAGTGAGGTAATTAACACTCATGCAGTAATTAACTGATAATTTATGAACAGAATTGTGAACAAAGGAGAGATATTATCTTACTTTTTGAGAGGAATATCTGGCAGAATCAGTCCCAGAAAGGTCTGAAAGTTCAGTCTTGAAAGAAAGGCAACTTGGGTATTTCTAAGAATTGCCTTATTTTTATAGGCAAGTCCTTCTTAAAAGCCATTCTGTATTAGCATCATTAAAAAAATCCAGATTCTGAAATGAGCAAGGAGGGTCACAAATGCATGCAGGAGAACCTAATCAAAAAGCGAGACAATATCTCATTTGTTGCACAGAGGTGTTAATAAATTCCCAATTAATTTATGCATGAGCACCTAGGTACTTCATGCTTAAGTGCCCAGTTAATTTTTCCATGAGCATCCAGTTAAATCCGCCCTCCTTATGCCTTAGCACAGCTTCTTGGAGGACTTCTTCCATGCACTTCCCAGGTACAGAGGTGAGGCCAAGAGGTTGGCAGCCACCAGGACCCTCCTTTCTGCCCTTTTTAACACTGGGGACAATGTTTCCCTTTTTCCAGTCCCCTGGGACTTCACCTGACTGCCATGACTTTTCAAATATCCCGCAGAGTGTCGTAGCTGACTGTGGATTCCACAGAATCCTGGCTTGGGCAGCTGTCTGTGGTGTCCCTGTTGGCTCTGCTGCTCTTATGCAGGAGCAGGAAGCAGCGTTCTGCAGCTTTTTTGGGATAACCTACGTGGAATGTAGTGAGTTTTTCATGTTCACTAGAGCTTAGAGAGGCTCACATTAAGTGTGCAAGGGAGAGCAAATCTTTTTACATTACTGGGAGTGGTGGGGCATTACTACAGCTGATTGTATCTTACAGGATAATTTGCCTGTCATTTATGTAATAAAAAAATGTCCTCTCCTAAATTTATGTTTACAAGGTGCAGAAAATCTGAGCTAATTGTTGACACATGCAGTACAGAGACAATTCTGTGCTCACCAGGAACAAAATGTATTTTAAAATCACTCCCCATCATTCTCTTCTTCAAACGAGTCAGTTCCCACTTCTTCATAGTCCTTTTCCAGGGCAGCCAGGTCCTCTCGGGCCTCTGCAAACTCTCCCTCCTCCATGCCTTCCCCCACGTACCAGTGCACAAAAGCTCTCTTGGCGTACATCAGGTCAAACTTGTGGTCCAGGCGGGCCCAGGCCTCGGCGATGGCCGTGGTGTTGCTCAGCATGCACACTGCCCGCTGAACTTGGGCCAGGTCTCCGCCAGGAACCACTGTAGGAGGCTGGTAGTTGATCCCAACCTGGAAACAGGGATGTGAGAGAAGGCTGGACAACAGCAGGAGCAGGAGGCAGTCAAGGAGCTGAAGAAAGGTGAGTGAAGTTACAGGTGCTGGTGCCAGATGGCAAATGCCATGTCAAATGTCAAAGAGCACAAAACACGCTCTAATATCTACTATTCTACTGTTTAATGCACACTGACCAGTTCGTAGCTTTCTTAACACCTACTGAACATAGAGTTTCACCAAGGTACTCTGTAGAAACTAATCTAAAAAGTTGGTTCCCAGTTGGAGGTTTTCATTTTTGAAGGAGCTGTTTGTATGACAAATACTTTTCTGCTGGTAGTGTCTGTATTATTGCTGAAAATGTATTTCCAGACACTGCTGTGTAACCAGTGGGGAGAGGCTGTGTAATATTTTTAGGTTAACTAAGAGATTCCCTAATATCAGCATTTCCTTTATTAATTTTATCAGCTTTGGTATTTCCTCAATTTTAGATTGTGCCTCAGAGGCAACGCTCGTTGGCTGTTCCAGAGGTCAGGTCTGAAATTAAAACTTCTTTCAATTTTAACCCATACACACTTTGAACTTTCATTTATTTAAATATGTAATGGGATGTCCAAAGGAGAAAAGACACATTTTATATAAAAGCATCCTTATGTTCATTGGGAAATATCTATATTCCCCCATATTCTGGGGGATATAGGAGAAGTAGGCAAGATAAAAAACTTTAAATACAAGTTTTCTGCTAGAAAACTTCAAAAAAAAAGTTTTCTACTAGAAAATTTCAAAAATACAATTTTTCTGCTAGAAAACTTTAAGGATACAAGTTTTCTGCTGGAAAACTTTACAAATACAATTTTTCTGCTAGAAAACTTCAAAAATACAGTTTTCTGCTAGAAAACTTTAAAAATATAAGTTTTCTACTAGAAAACTTTAAGAATACAAGTTTTCTGCTAGAAAACTTTACGAATATAATTTTTCTGCTAGGAAATTTCAAAAATACAAGTTTGCTAGAAAACTTTAAGAATACAAGTTTTCTGCTAGAAAACTTTATGAATATAATTTTTCTGCTAGAAAACTTTAAAAATACAAGTTTGCTGCTAGAAAACTTTAAGAATATAATTTTTCTGCTAGAAAACTTTAAGAATACAAGTTTTCTACTAGACTGAACCTCCCCTTTCAACACTCAAGAGAAGCCCTACTCACCTTGAAGCCAGTTGGACACCAGTCGACAAACTGGATGGTTCTCTTGGTCTTGATGGCAGCAATGGCTACGTTGACGTCCTTGGGGACGACGTCGCCGCGGTAGAGCATGCAGCAGGCCATGTACTTGCCGTGCCTCGGGTCACACTTCACCATCTGGTTGTTGGGCTCGAAGCAGGCGTTGGTGATCTCGGCCACCGAGAGCTGCTCGTGGTGCGCTCTGTCCGAGGAGATGATGGGCGCGTAGGTGACCAGCGGGAAGTGGATGCGCGGGTAGGGCACCAGGTTGGTCTGGAACTCCGTCAGGTCCACGTTGAGGGCGCCGTCGAAGCGCAGCGAGGCGGTGATGGAGGACACGATCTGGCTGATCAGGCGGTTCAGGTTGGTGTAGGTGGGGCGCTCGATGGCCAGGTTGCGGCGGCAGATGTCGTAGATGGCCTCGTTGTCCACCATGAAGGCGCAGTCCGAGTGCTCCAGCGTGGTGTGCGTGGTCAGGATGGAGTTGTAGGGCTCCACCACAGCAGTGGAGACCTGAGGGGCTGGGTAGATGGCGAATTCCAGTTTGGACTTCTTTCCGTAATCCACAGAGAGGCGTTCCATCAGCAGGGAGGTAAATCCGGAGCCGGTACCGCCACCAAAGCTGTGGAAGATCAGGAATCCTTGCAGCCCAGAGCAGGCATCGGTCTAGAAAGCAAAAGAGAAAGTGAAACAGCAGCGGCTGAAAAAGGAGGAAAAGACTTTGCTATGTGATCTTCTCCTGAGCTGAAGGAGTGAGCAGTCATAGGCAGTATACAGCATAGATTTCATGTCAAGATTTCCTGGGAAAGGGCTGGTGATAGTTCCAACCTTTGCTTTCCTCACTCTCTCAACTTAAGACATAGGGACCTGTCCAGGCCTCTCTCTGTCTGAACTTCACACTGCTCTCTTACTCTAGCTGAAACCAGCAATGTACAACTGCATAATCCGCCCTTCAGTATCAGTATTGGTGCTGAAGGGCTGTGCTAATAATTAAAAATTACATATTCATAACCACTTTATAAAAAAGCCTGGAGGCATGCAGCTGGGAAGTGAACTACTGGGCTTCTCTCTTCTACACCATGTCCAAGATACCATCTGTACCACTTGCAATCTCTTTGCTGAACCATTGGTATCATTTGCAATTAACAAGCTGTTAGTTCTGCCCTTCTTTCTTCTGCAGAGTCCAAACTGCTGTTTCAGAGCTACTGGGACTTACCAGCTTACGGACACGATCCAGCACCATATCAATGCTTTCCTTGCCAATGGTGTAGTGGCCACGGGCGTAATTATTGGCCGCATCTTCCTTTCCAGTGATCAGCTGTTCTGGGTGAAAAAGTTCCCGGAAGGTGCCAGCCCGTACTTCATCTGAAGAAGAAAGAGAAATTGTAAGAATATGCTCCAGTGCCAACAAATTTGGGTTGTTGTTGGCATCAGTGGATGCTGTCAGTCACAGAAGCTCATGATGCCAAAAGACAGATGCTGATGGAGAAGGGAAGTGTCTCCTGAGCATTTCTTCATTGTTGCATTTGCTTGATTTATTGTGCATCTTCAGTCCAGCCACTTATCTTCTCATGAGCTTGTTGGTGACAAGTCCCCAGAAAAAACAGTGTGAAGAAATTCAGGTATTGTATTTACAGGGATCCCCAGACAAAGGAAGGAATGATGAATCTGACTCCATGTTCTCAGAAGGCTAATTTATTATTTTATGATACTATATTATATTAAAGAATAGTAAACTATACTATACTAAAGAATACAGAAAGGATACTTACAGAAGGCTAAAAAGATAATAATGAAAACTCGTGACTCTTTCCAGAGCCCCAACACAGCTTGGCCCAATTGGCCAATGAGTCAAATCAACCCACAGCAGAAACCAATGAAACCATTCTGTATTAGCATCATTAAAAAAATCCAGATTCTGAAATGAGCAAGGAGGGTCACAAATGCATGCAGGAGAACCTAATCAAAAAGCGAGACAATATCTCATTTGTTGCACAGAGGTGTTAATAAATTCCCAATTAATTTATGCATGAGCACCTAGGTACTTCATGCTTAAGTGCCCAGTTAATTTTTCCATGAGCATCCAGTTAAATCCGCCCTCCTTATGCCTTAGCACAGCTTCTTGGAGGACTTCTTCCATGCACTTCTCAGGTACAGAGGTGAGGCCAAGAGGTTGGCAGCCACCAGGACCCTCCTTTCTGCCCTTTTTAACACTGGGGACAATGTTTCCCTTTTTCCAGTCCCCTGGGACTTCACCTGACTGCCATGACTTTTCAAATATCCCGCAGAGTGTCGTAGCTGACTGTGGATTCCACAGAATCCTGGCTTGGGCAGCTGTCTGTGGTGTCCCTGTTGGCTCTGCTGCTCTTATGCAGGAGCAGGAAGCAGCGTTCTGCAGCTTTTTTGGGATAACCTACGTGGAATGTAGTGAGTTTTTCATGTTCACTAGAGCTTAGAGAGGCTCACATTAAGTGTGCAAGGGAGAGCAAATCTTTTTACATTACTGGGAGTGGTGGGGCATTACTACAGCTGATTGTATCTTACAGGATAATTTGCCTGTCATTTATGTAATAAAAAAATGTCCTCTCCTAAATTTATGTTTACAAGGTGCAGAAAATCTGAGCTAATTGTTGACACATGCAGTACAGAGACAATTCTGTGCTCACCAGGAACAAAATGTATTTTAAAATCACTCCCCATCATTCTCTTCTTCAAACGAGTCAGTTCCCACTTCTTCATAGTCCTTTTCCAGGGCAGCCAGGTCCTCTCGGGCCTCTGCAAACTCTCCCTCCTCCATGCCTTCCCCCACGTACCAGTGCACAAAAGCTCTCTTGGCGTACATCAGGTCAAACTTGTGGTCCAGCCTTGCCCAGGCCTCGGCGATGGCCGTGGTGTTGCTCAGCATGCAGACTGCCCGCTGAACTTGGGCCAGGTCTCCGCCAGGAACCACTGTAGGAGGCTGGTAGTTGATCCCAACCTGGAAACAGGGATGTGAGAGAAGGCTGGACAACAGCAGGAGCAGGAGGCAGTCAAGGAGCTGAAGAAAGGTGAGTGAAGTTACAGGTGCTGGTGCCAGATGGCAAATGCCATGTCAAATGTCAAAGAGCACAAAACACGCTCTAATATCTACTATTCTACTGTTTAATGCACACTGACCAGTTCGTAGCTTTCTTAACACCTACTGAACATAGAGTTTCACCAAGGTACTCTGTAGAAACTAATCTAAAAAGTTGGTTCCCAGTTGGAGGTTTTCATTTTTGAAGGAGCTGTTTGTATGACAAATACTTTTCTGCTGGTAGTGTCTGTATTATTGCTGAAAATGTATTTCCAGACACTGCTGTGTAACCAGTGGGGAGAGGCTGTGTAATATTTTTAGGTTAACTAAGAGATTCCCTAATATCAGCATTTCCTTTATTAATTTTATCAGCTTTGGTATTTCCTCAATTTTAGATTGTGCCTCAGAGGCAACGCTCGTTGGCTGTTCCAGAGGTCAGGTCTGAAATTAAAACTTCTTTCAATTTTAACCCATACACACTTTGAACTTTCATTTATTTAAATATGTAATGGGATGTCCAAAGGAGAAAAGACACATTTTATATAAAAGCATCCTTATGTTCATTGGGAAATATCTATATTCCCCCATATTCTGGGGGATATAGGAGAAATAGGCAAGATAAAAAACTTTAAATACAAGTTTTCTGCTGGAAACCTTCAAAAAAAAAAGTTTTCTACTAGAAAATTTCAAAAATACAATTTTTCTGCTAGAAAACTTTAAGGATACAAGTTTTCTGCTGGAAAACTTTACAAATACAATTTTTCTGCTAGAAAACTTCAAAAATACAGTTTTCTGCTAGAAAACTTTAAAAATATAAGTTTTCTACTAGAAAACTTTAAGAATACAAGTTTTCTGCTAGAAAACTTTATGAATATAATTTTTCTGCTAGAAAACTTTAAAAATACAAGTTTGCTGCTAGAAAACTTTAAGAATATAATTTTTCTGCTAGAAAACTTTAAAAATACAAGTTTGCTGCTAGAAAACTTTAAGAATATAATTTTTCTGCTAGAAAACTTTAAGAATACAAGTTTTCTACTAGACTGAACCTCCCCTTTCAACACTCAAGAGAAGCCCTACTCACCTTGAAGCCAGTTGGACACCAGTCGACAAACTGGATGGTTCTCTTGGTCTTGATGGCAGCAATGGCTACGTTGACGTCCTTGGGGACGACGTCGCCGCGGTAGAGCATGCAGCAGGCCATGTACTTGCCGTGCCTCGGGTCACACTTCACCATCTGGTTGTTGGGCTCGAAGCAGGCGTTGGTGATCTCGGCCACCGAGAGCTGCTCGTGGTGCGCTCTGTCCGAGGAGATGATGGGCGCGTAGGTGACCAGCGGGAAGTGGATGCGCGGGTAGGGCACCAGGTTGGTCTGGAACTCCGTCAGGTCCACGTTGAGGGCGCCGTCGAAGCGCAGCGAGGCGGTGATGGAGGACACGATCTGGCTGATCAGGCGGTTCAGGTTGGTGTAGGTGGGGCGCTCGATGGCCAGGTTGCGGCGGCAGATGTCGTAGATGGCCTCGTTGTCCACCATGAAGGCGCAGTCCGAGTGCTCCAGCGTGGTGTGCGTGGTCAGGATGGAGTTGTAGGGCTCCACCACAGCAGTGGAGACCTGAGGGGCTGGGTAGATGGCGAATTCCAGTTTGGACTTCTTTCCGTAATCCACAGAGAGGCGTTCCATCAGCAGGGAGGTAAATCCGGAGCCGGTACCGCCACCAAAGCTGTGGAAGATCAGGAATCCTTGCAGCCCAGAGCAGGCATCGGTCTAGAAAGCAAAAGAGAAAGTGAAACAGCAGCGGCTGAAAAAGGAGGAAAAGACTTTGCTATGTGATCTTCTCCTGAGCTGAAGGAGTGAGCAGTCATAGGCAGTATACAGCATAGATTTCATGTCAAGATTTCCTGGGAAAGGGCTGGTGATAGTTCCAACCTTTGCTTTCCTCACTCTCTCAACTTAAGACATAGGGACCTGTCCAGGCCTCTCTCTGTCTGAACTTCACACTGCTCTCTTACTCTAGCTGAAACCAGCAATGTACAACTGCATAATCCACCCTTCAGTATCAGTATTGGTGCTGAAGGGCTGTGCTAATAATTAAAAATTACATATTCATAACCACTTTATAAAAAAGCCTGGAGGCATGCAGCTGGGAAGTGAACTACTGGGCTTCTCTCTTCTACACCATGTCCAAGATACCATCTGTACCACTTGCAATCTCTTTGCTGAACCATTGGTATCATTTGCAATTAACAAGCTGTTAGTTCTGCCCTTCTTTCTTCTGCAGAGTCCAAACTGCTGTTTCAGAGCTACTGGGACTTACCAGCTTACGGACACGATCCAGCACCATATCAATGCTTTCCTTGCCAATGGTGTAGTGGCCACGGGCGTAATTATTGGCTGCATCTTCCTTTCCAGTGATCAGCTGTTCTGGGTGAAAAAGTTCCCGGAAGGTGCCAGCCCGTACTTCATCTGAAGAAGAAAGAGAAATTGTAAGAAGTGCCAACAAATTCGGGTTGTTGTTGGCATCAGTGGATGCTGTCAGTCACAGAAGCTCATGATGCCAAAAGACAGATGCTGATGGAGAAGGGAAGTGTCTCCTGAGCATTTCTTCATTGTTGCATTTGCTTGATTTATTGTGCATCTTCAGTCCAGCCACTTATCTTCTCATGAGCTTGTTGGTGACAAGTCCCCAGAAAAAACAGTGTGAAGAAATTCAGGTATTGTATTTACAGGGATCCCCAGACAAAGGAAGGAATGATGAATCTGACTCCATGTTCTCAGAAGGCTAATTTATTATTTTATGATACTATATTATATTAAAGAATAGTAAACTATACTATACTAAAGAATACAGAAAGGATACTTACAGAAGGCTAAAAAGATAATAATGAAAACTCGTGACTCTTTCCAGAGCCCCAACACAGCTTGGCCCAATTGGCCAATGAGTCAAATCAACCCACAGCAGAAACCAATGAAACAATCACCTGTGGGTAAATAATGTCCAAACACATTCCAAAGGAGCAAAACACAGGAAGCAAATCAGATAATTATTGTTTTCCTTTTTCTCTGAGGCTTCTCAGCTTCCCAGGAGAAAAATCCTGGGCGAAGGGATTTTTCAGAAAATGTGAATGTGACATTCAGGTGTCCCAATTTATAGACATTCTATTATTGGAGGGCAGCAATCAGGCTCCTGCTTTAAATCCAAACTGAAGAAAAGCAGAATTTGAACGGCAAAAATGTCATGATAAACAAACCCTAATATTGATGCAAAGAGAAGTTGTGCACGCCAGGTGTACCAGCCATTAAACTGCTGGGGATCCTCTTGTTCCAGTGTTTGTAACACCTGTGACAGAATCTGGCGTCCTGTGTCACAGAAAATTGATGGTTTTTTTGTGTCACCATGCTATCTAGTGGTAGCCCGAGGTGCAAAGGGCCACTTTGTGCCAGTGAAGACTGGTGGCACAGCATGGTGATATGAGGAAAATCAAGCTCATCTCCATTTTGCAGGTTTATTTCTGTACTGACCTACCACGGTTGGTTCCAAGTCCACCATTACAGCCCGTGGCACGTGCTTCCCAGTGGCTGTTTCGTTGAAGAATGTGGTGAAGGAGTCATCAGAGCTGAGTTTGTCCTGCAGGTCCTTGAAGGTGCCGTCGGGCTGAATGCCGTGCTCCAGGCAGAAGAGCTCCCAGCACGCATTTCCTATCTGCACTCCAGCCTGGCCAACGTGAACAGAGATGCACTCACGCTGAGGGGAGAGAGGAGAGCAGGGTCAGAAAAATCAGTGTGCCTTAGCCCTCCTTATTCCTGGTGGTTGCCTTTTCCCTGTGTATTGCTCTTCCAAAAAATCTGAATTGTCACTGTCACCTGTTCATTTGGTTGTTCAGCCCCATGACCACAAAAAGACTGCACATGCACATGCCACATACTGGGACAGTTCTTTAAAAAATTGAGGTCTGCGTGCTCTACTACAGAAGTATTTTAAAAACAGTCAGGAAAAATTAATTTCAATTACACAAACCCCACCTTTCTTCCTGGATTGGCCCTGCTGAGGAGCACATCCCAGTTTAGTTTATTTTTACCCCTGGCTGGAACCTGACACAGCCATGTGGCATCCTTCCCCCTTATGTAACCCGAGGCAGATGATGTCTTTTGATCCTTCTACCCTCTGAGAGCAGGCTAGCGTGGAAACTTGGAAGAGCTGCTTTCAATTACTCCAGATTTTCTTGGCCAAAACAAATGTTCCTTCCAGCTCCTGAGCAGCCATTAATTTTACATCACGGGTCCATTGCTTGTCAGGCAGTGCCATTGCAGTAAAGTGTATTTGCATGATTCCCAGCTTTGTTTCTGTGGCAGCCAGGAAGAGAAAACTGTGTAGCACCAGGCTAAAGTAGGCAGCTGTCAATTGCTCCAAAATACACTTAAAAGGACTGCTTTTAAAAGGCTCTGCTGCTGGATTTCATAAATTCACAAACAATTATAAAGCAAATACTTCTGGGTTAGTCCCAGCAATTGCAACACTGGGTGTAGTGAAAGGCATTTTTTTGAGGAGAGAGTGGTTTCAGGCATGTGGATTTTTTCAGATTTGGTTTCTGCTTTGGAGCAATTAAAGCTGCCTGAGCTCTGTTTTTGTGATTCCCAGGGCCCTGTCTATACTAGGGAGTAAGAAAAAGTCAGGTCATAGTACTGAACACTGGCCTGTGATCTCCTGTGCTGATTGATAATTCAAAAAAATTGGCACAGTTTTGTCTTAGGCCAGTTAATATTTTTCCAGACAATGCTTGGGCACCATGCAGAAAACAACTCATTGTCAAGAATGGTTTCCAGTGAGCAGCTCACTGACCACTGCCAGGCTCTGGAGCAGGAAGGAGAACTGAGATGCCCAGATGTGAAGCAGACCTGGCTTTAAGGGCAGAGGATGGTCCTCACTCATTCTTGTTTTGTAATATTGCATTTAGAGATAACCAATGGCACTATCAGATTTGACCAGTTAATTTTTAAAAAATTAAATTCTGTAACTGCTTACTCAGCAAAATCATTCTGTGACCTGAGAATTAAATGTATCCTCCCCAAAAACTAAATTTTCAGTCACAATGTGTGACCAGCAAGATCTCTGGAGCAGTGTTTTCTTTTCTTTCAATTCTTCAAATGGACATAAATTTGTGTGTAAGAAACATAACTGAAGGAATTTTTTCTGAAGCAACTAGAATTTCAAGTCATCACTGCCCCAGCTAGTCATCCCCAGACATTCAGATGAACATGGAAGCTCTATTTAAATCTTTCATTCAACGAAATAAATTATTTTTATTCAGTACTCATTTTTAAGCTGAAAATTTCTGCTGACTCTGCACATGCATGTGCTCTCAAGTGTACTTGCACAACCCTGTCTTTGTCAACTGAGTTGGGCAGAAGTCTCTGAGTTATCTGAGTGACAATGGAGCTCCATAAATCAGTGTGTTGCAATCTGGAGGATTACTCAGGAGACACTGAAGGCATATTTGGGCTTAGAGAATTCAATTAATGCTGACTTTCCACAGGCTCCTGCCTTTTCTTTCAAATCCCAGTGTGAATCTGTGAGGCTGGCAGGCAGCAAGAAAAATAAGGGTTTCTTTTCTTTTCAAACACAGCAGTGAGGCCAGCTGGCTTTTAAAAACAATATATTTTAAAGCAAAACTACAATTACAAGTCAAGCGATATTTTAAACCTAAAGAGCTGCTTTGCTCATTTCCTCAGGTCTGTAGAGGAATTGGTCTGTTTCTTCACAGATGGAACAAGTGAATGCTGCCTTAGGAAGTTAGTATTGTAAAACTTTATATATGACTGTAGTTGAAGAATTTCAGACTGAGCTTTCAGCTGCACTAGTTTGAAACCACATCTCAACCCTGCTTTTTGAGCCATTTCATCTTCTCCTTCCTCAGCAGTAATTTGGAAATATTCTGCCCAAGAGAGAAGACAGTGAAAAAGAGGTTTCTGACTTTGCATAGTGAACAGCATTAAAATACATGCCAGACTTTTAGTAGGGAAGAGGGTGGGCCTTCTTCAGCGTCACAGTCAGAGTAAACTGATCTTTACGTGATATTTGAATTTGGAGCCTATTCCAAACTCATGTTTCACATCCCACCACTAATGTCTGTGGACCCAGGACAGGTCTAACAAAGAAACAGTAGAAAGGACCAGATCCTTTGTGAAACTAAACCTTTGGGACAGCTTTGACTCAAAAAAAAACCAAACTGGCTCCAGGATTTACTGCAAAAGGAGAACTTTAGTCTTCCAGCTGTTCCACAAACACGCTCACTTCCCTAGGTCTGGGAAGCCTGTGGAAGTATTTTGCCTGTGAGATGAGCTGGCAGAAAGTTCTTCCTCTGCACCAAAATTAGACTCTGTGCTAGAGATATACCGGGGCACAAGGTGAAATGGATTTTTTCACATTCTAAGAGGTTTTGAGAGATTTCTACGAATTTATAACAAACCACCAAAACTTAAAAACAAATTTTTTAACTTACTTAAACACATACATATATAAAAAGATTCATGGACTCCAGAAACACACACACATACCCTGTATAGCTATGGACAGTATAGCCATTGGGGCTAAATTAATTTGAAACAGACACAAAGGTAAATACATTTTTTGGTTTATATCTAAAAAAAATTGTCTTGCATGGAAATAAACTGGTGTTGAGAAAATATAGTCACAACAGAAAGTACCAAGCAGCTAAGACTCCACATCTAATTTATCTTATAATCCCACTAGTTAGGAACTCTCTGAAGAAACAATGCAGTAATGCTTCAGTGAGATTTTCTGCACTCCTTTCCCATTTTCTTACATGGTGAGTGGTGTGTGAGATCAGGGCTCAGTGGCAAAACCCACTGATAACGACAGCAGACCCCTCTGCCTTCCCTCACCCACAGCCCCCCCCGGCCCCGTGTGCCCGGTGCTCCCCATCCCCCTTACCATGGTGTCTCCAGAGGGGTTTCCCTGCCTTTGGGGTCACTGGTGGCAGGTCTGTGCTGGAGCCTGGCTCTGGGCTGCAGGGCAGGAGGCACCCAGGGCCCGTCCCCAGCACCTGCTGCTGCGCTTCAGCGTCACAGCGCCGCGGGACGAGGTCACCCTGCTGCCTGCAGCACCCCTCCTGTGCAAATCCACCCACACAGCCCGGGCTCACAGACACCCCAGGCTGCAAACTCAGTGCAAACAGGGCTGGCACACTTACTGGTTTGGAGTGTGGCCGTGTAACACGTTGTACACTGTGCTTTCTCACACCTCGGGGTTTTACATCACCCGCAACGCACACGCCGTCCCAGTTCCCCAACACAAACTTCTGTAGATGAAAATCACACCTGAATTCCAGTACTGAAGGCATAAGAGAGCAAACGAATGGAAAAGAGAAGGATAGGAAAGAAAGCCAAAAATGAGATCTGGAAAGTGAACATAACTACCATTCTTAAGTGTGCTCTACTAGCGCTTTTAAATGATCTCCTGGCTTTTCTATTAACATCTCAATTTACTTCTATTACTTCTCTTTCCATGTGCAGTCATCCAGGCTGTCAGCAATATGGGACAGCTTTCAGTACAGACTCTCACTTCTCTACCCAAAGATAGGAAGAAATTTGATTCTTATTGCAGGACAGATCTGGAGGCATCACCCCAACATTCTGACACCAAATTAGTGCAGTCGCCTCCTCCACTTTGCTCCTTCTGCACTGTTCACCACTGGAAAGCAGCAGCTTCTCTCAGTAGAGAAATCCTCATGGTTGCAACCCTTAAGTAACAAGAGGAAGGCACACTTAATTGCTTGAATCTGCATCATATATCCCCTGATTTTATAAATGTGCTGTTTATGATGATGTTTAATCCGCAGACATTAAATAGACAATTCCTAAAATGTAGATTAGTCTACTCTGACATGATGATAATAATAGATTGTTCTGCCACTGTTGGCAACCAGCATAGAAATATCTTCTTTAACACCTACATTTTAACAGTGAGAACTAGTTCATACTGGTTTTTATAAACTCACTTTAGTATAGTCTTCATGTTGCTGTTCTTTACATAGACCTGCAAACCATTACTCTTTGACTTTGGCTGGGAAAAGCTACATAATTTTTGGAGCCATAATTGTTTTTTAACAAAGAATTTCCATTATAAATTCCATCTGCTGCTTTGCTTAAGCTGAATCTCAGAGTTCTTCAGAAAACCATCAGATTTTTGATGGTTTGAGACTAAGGAATAGGTTGCTCTAGTGTTCTTCTTCTAGTGGAAGTTGTAACATCCCAGAAAAGCGCTGGTGCTCTGGACAATCTGAAATGTTAATGCTCACAGCTTCAGAGAGCCAGGAAAAACTCTCACAGCAAATACTTTGAGCAGTCCACAACCCAAAACCTCTTAGGCACACTTTGAGTCAATGTGTCAGATCCAGCAGCGACAAAATCCAAAAGAGGTCTGTGAATTACTAAATTATTTGCAACAGTCCTTTGTGGCATTTTCTCTGCCAGTGGGAGACCACAGAGACATGAGGCAGATATGGCCTGGACCTGGATTCTTGGAAAGTAAGTGGGCAGATGGTGAGCTGCCATATGAAACCTGAAGCCTTTTTCTCCAATTAAAGATAGACACATCTCTGAAAATGGCATTTTTGAATAATCTAGAACTCAGAAGTACTGTTGTACTGGTTTAACCCCAGCTGGCAACTGAGCACTGAATCAGAAGAATCAGGGAGAACCTGTGGCTTGAGATATAGTTTAACACACAAAGCAAAAGTTGTGCACACAAGCAAAGCAAACCAAGGAGTGGATTCACACTTCCCATGGGCAGGCAGGTGTTCAGATACAACCAGGACTGCAGGGCTCCATCACCCTGAATGTGATGTGATTTCTCCTTCTTCCCCTAATTCAATATGCTGAGATTGAAATACATCAAGAGGCCAATGAAGGACAGTTAAATGCTTTTTCTCCTTTACTGGATGTACATCACTCCCTCCCCACAGGCTGTTTACCTAAATGACTCACCAGCAGTGGCAGAATCATGGATTATTCTAGAACATTATTATGCCATGGTAAAAAACAGTGCACTCTTAGTAAGTTCTTAGGTGATCACACAAAATCCTCTTTTCCTTTTAATTTGGGACGTGTAAGTCTTTGCATTTCCCACAGGTTCTAATACCTTCCTCAGTAAGCGAATGAAGATTTAAACACTTTCCTGGTGTTCCCTGTATAATTGTTTTCTGTTAGTTTGTTGCCACCTGCTGGGAGAACCAGCAGCATTTCATTTCAGGATTTCTGAACTTCCCAAGTCTAGTAATTAAGTACCTGTTAACACTGCTACATTGATAAAATACTGGTTTTCAGGAATTATCCCTGAAACAGAGAACTCTGCTATGTACTTTTAATTTGCAGAGTTTTCTCCCCTAATAGAGTAAGGTCAGAACTGTAGTTAGCTCTAATATAAAGATACATTCATCTAATAATGATGAATACCAGGTACTTTATTCTTGGTAGTATTGGTCTTGGCCATGCCAAAATGCAGACTTACACTCTACCACCATCATCAGTGGATTAGGTCTCATCAGATTCACACTGAAGACATTCTCTGCTTAATTCAAACATGGTGAAACTATGAAACAATGTGAAACAATTCCTGAAAACTTTGATATACTTTGTAGTGCATCAATACAATAAACACCTTTTTTTCATATACTCAATCACAGCACAAACAAGCAACTCTACAGAGGTAAATCAGTAGTCACTTTATTATAAAAATTAGATACTGCAGTTTTAGTATTAATTGCAAAAAAATCCTGATAGCTTATTTCTGTCTTCTTGCTCTCTCATGATGAATTTAAAACAATATAAATTCTAAATCAGTAGTACTCCAATAAAGTCAAGGTTACCAACCTACACTTAAAATAAAGTTGAATGTTAAAAGTCCTCGTAAAGGACACTTAACAGCATTCTAAAAGCTATGTATGGTCTGCTGAAACCACTGGTCCAAACCAACCTCCAGAACAGCATCTCTGCCATCAAACTAAAAATGATGCCAGAAGACTAGAGCAAAAATTGTTCATTACCTAGCAGTCACTTTGATAAGAATTTGGCCTGACTTCAGAGTGAAGTTTGCCATTTCATTAACTGGCTTACAAAGGACTTAACCTGAGGCCTTGCAAAGCAGGGGGACAGAAGACTGATCCTGGTCATTTCTTGGAAGAGCTCAACTCCAGACAGAGCTTCTGTGTTTCATTCTATCTGATTTCACATCAAGGGTTGGTTTCAGTGTTGTAACTACACTTACAGCTGGATTACAGGAACCATTTAGCAATATCAAAGGCTGCTCTTCTCTGGGTGTGCAGAGTATATAAAAAATTACTTTTTTTATATGGAAAAGCTATGGGCTACTTCATCTGGTGTAGAGTCCTGGCAGAGACAAAAACTTTGGGGAGTCATATGGAATTGGTTTGGGTTTTAAAATCTCTTGAGACAATTAGGCAAGGTCATTATTACCCTCACAAATAACCTGAGTTTGTCTGACAGTAGTGCTGGGGTGTAGTTCTGTTTGGGATAATTTAAGATGAAACAGACAACTGTTTCTAGTAGTGAAGATGAGACTGTTTGCACAGTGCCCCAGTAGGGAGCAAAGCAACAGATCACACACAGTCTGAGGGCACCAGCCCACCCTGTGTGAAGAAAACACACCTGGGAGTATGGCTATTGCTAGAGACAAAGGGCACTACTGCTGTAAGACACCACACTGGGATCTACACTGGCTGCTTCTCATGGCCTTGGTGTGGTCCCACCAAAAAGGCTGCTCTGACAACATTTTGTAATTTGGGCTGACATCAGTGAGTTTGCACCCTTTTGGCACAGGTGCTGGGATGACAGAGGCAAATTTGTCCTTGGCTTCTCACTTTTAACTTGTCCCCTCCTGCACACAACAGTTTAAAAGCAGTATTTTGTTAAATTAGTGCTCCTTCCTTGCAATTTACCTTTTAGTTGATGATAGATGGATGAATGGATGGAGGAGAAATTAACATTCCACCCCAAAGCTCCAATTTCTGCCTCAAGTGGTCAGAAATGGAGTTGGTGTGGTGACAGACCTGCAGGTGTACAATTTTCTTGCCACTGATCTGGGGAAAGTTTTGTGATGTCAGAGAAGTATCTCTTTCTATAAAAAAAAAAACCCTTTTGTTCTGAATGACAGAGCATTGGTACATGACTCCCATCTAACCCAGAACTTTGGATACTGGGGACTTGGGGAGCAATTCTAGATAGACAGAGAGATTTTTTTGACATCTACATAAACAAAGCAAGAGGTAGGGAAAGAGCAAAACAAAGCAACAACTTCAGTTGTTCAACTAGACAATAACATAGAATAAAATTTTTAAAAATAAGTCTATTTTCTTACCACCACTACAAAGTGCTTCTAGGAATGAGTATGCATCAGGCAAGCACTGAGTGCTGTAATTTGCATTTAAGAAGAGTAGATACAACACAACAGTCTTTGTAGTCTTTGTGGCCCACCCCCTCATCTTTCTGGCTTAAATATGATTAAAATCCAGTGTGCCTCTCCAAAGAGGCATCAGTCACAAGAGAAACCATGGCTTTCAAAATGTAATAGGCTTTAATTTCTACAGTGTTTTTCTTCCATGTGCTTGTTCTAAATCCCATGCTGCAGGAAATGAGCTTTTCAGATGTCTTCAGGGAATACAGGATATTCCCGTAATCACTGTCCTCCAGGAATTGCACTTGTTCAGAGAACTGCTCAGCATTTGCAAAGATGAGAACTTCTTCCATAGTTCATAACTGGCTACACAACCCTCACTCAAGAGACATCCAAAGCAAAGTGTTTGAAAAGGAGGATTCTTAGATTCTTATTCAGTTGTAGGTATGGAAGGAGTGGCTGTACCCTAGTGATGAACCAAGCAAAATGTCAGGAATACTTGCTGTGGCTTCAAAATTCATACACCATTCCCTGTCCGAAGAAATTCCAGGAGTCCACACCTCAGATTTGAACAGCCCCTGAAGAGCCTGGTGACGTGCCCAAGACAAGGTGACACTTTCAGTGGAGGAAGACACTTAGTCTCGAAGGGGAGGCCTATGGACTGGAGAAAGCACAGCTGCCCAAGCCTGCCTGAAGAGCTGGACCAGTTTGTAAATGAACGGCAGTGACGTGGGAGAAGCTGCAAAGCAGAACAAAAAGGTAAAACTAACTTGGTAAAACTAACTTGCAACCCAAACCCTGGTAAAACTAACATACACTAAACATATTAAGAAAGAACTACCCCCAGCTAGAATTAATAAAAACCTAGTTCTGTTCCTTCCTTCGATGAGGAAAAGGCTGAATCTAGGACAGCTCTGCCTGCCTCTCACAGTCTGCACCTTGGCTGCTGGAAAGAGTTTGCAGAAAACTGGCATTTGTGGAGCTTCACCTTTCTACATGCACTTCAGCTGGAAACATTAAACACATTAAATTCCTAGTCATCCATATTTTTGTCTTCCTGAGACATTTACACAGACCAAATTTATTAAAAACGACTCATTTCTTCTCCATAACCATAATGGAATTTTTAAAATTGGAAATCTTAATCCTGTACCTGGGTCTAATCTCACCACCACCAGGTACAGCAAAAAAGTAGCCAAGAGCATCTTCTTGTAAGGAAGTAAATAGAAGTGGTTTGACATGGACCTCAGTGCTCTACGTAGCAACGTCAACATGGTCAGGAGCTTTTGGGACAGCACTCCTGGAAAACAAGAACAGAAAGGCTGTTAGGGCAAAGTAAAGTTTAAAAAGTAACCACACAGATGTGGCCAATAAGAAACTAAGGTACTGGAAGTCTGATTGCATGAGAGTTGGGTTTGGTTTGGTTTTTTATACAAAAAAGAAGCAGAATAATTTTGTAATACACTTCATTATACTTCTTTTTTAGGCATCTACGTTACTACAATATGATCTTAAACCACAGTAGTGCCAGCTTCTGTCCTGGGAGAAAACATCCAATGATTTACAGCTCTGGAGAAGAAGCAGTACTTTAAATGCTAGGCAGGCTTTGTTCTACTTGGACCCAACTGTAAATGGAAATGAAACAAACTGTACACAGAGCCAAGAAAACATACCCTTAAAGGATTGCCAGGTAGTCTTAATTTTCCTTTTTTTACTTAAAAAAAAACAACCCAAACCCCAAACTTTTGATCCTGGACATTAACTGTCATCTCCTGATGTTAGCAGAGACTAAATATGCTTTGCAATTCTCAGCAAATGTATCACTAAGTCTTTTATTTCCTGCTGTGATACACAACGGGACTCCCTCATGGCCTGTTCATCATGGCAATATTCCTAATATTTGCTACCTTTTGCCACTAAGGGACCAACTTGAAATGAAGCCGTAAGAAAGGAGCACAAACCACAGAGGGAAAGCCCACCCAGAAGAGTTTCTGTGGCCGGATCTTGCTGCTCCTCAGCGGCCGAGCGCGTCTCCTCGCGCTGAGTCCAGCGACGGCGGCTCTGGCCGATGGTGCCGAGGAGCTGCAGCTGCTGCTCGCTGTCAGGCACGGCACAGCCCCGCACCAGCTCCTCCGCGCCCTCGAAGCGCCCCAGCGGCAGCAGCACCTGAGCCAGGTACAGCTCCAGCAGCGAGCCGAACTCGGGGAGCCTCTGGTTGGCGTGGGCTCTCAGCCAGCTGCTGCCGACCTCCAGCATCACCTGCGGCTCTCTCACTTTGCTGTACAGCAGGATGCTGAGATGCAAGGGAGAAGTATGAGAAAACACTGAGTCTCTGTGGAAGCTGACATCACTGCCAGCTATTATGCACACGCAGCTCTCATGAGGTATCAATCAGGGTCAATATCAAAGCACAGACAATTCTGAGGCAGACAACAGGTATTGATGTTACTCTCTCAGCATCACCCCTTTTAGACTTGATCACCATGCAAGCAATCTTGCTCGAGCACACATAGAACAGGCCTGTCCCAGATCTCACTCACACCACACAAAGTGAAAATATCACCCAATACCCAAGCCTGGCCTGCAGTTAAACCTAAACCCGTGTGTATATCTGATAGCAACAGACAGAAACTCACCACAACTCCAGAACTTTTGGAGGCAGATGTTCAGGGGCATGGTAGTACTGTAGGACCCAAGACAGAACTTCTCTCCACCGGTTCATCTCGGCCAGTGCCTGAATCCCCACAACACAAAGGGAGCATTTCACTTCTGCAAAACTGGTAAGGAACAGACACCTAAATAAATGCTTCTTACAACCACATTTCCCCTTGCATCCCCTCCAGCGAGCTCCAGTGCAGCCCAGGTACCACACAGTTTTCTGCTTCCCCTCTACTTGTCCCCTATCAAAAGGCCAATTCGACCTCCGAGGATATGCGCTGTGCTGCATCTCTGAGAGAACGAAGGGAAGGCTCCTGGGCACACCCCACTTCCCTCAAAAACGCACAAATGAAACACTTTAATATCGACAGGGCTAAAAGAAACCCCGAAGCAGTGCAGCCATGGCCTGAAGTTCCAAGCCAGCCCGGCGCTGAGGCGGTACCTAGCAGCTTCCCAGCGCCGCCCCGGCCCCTCAGCACCGCTCGCACCTCTCGTGGCCGGGCCCGGGGCCGGGGCCGGGCCCGGGGCCGGGGCCCAGGCTGTCGCAGCCCGCCTCGCACCGCTCCACGGCGGCGGCGAAGTCGCGGTGCAGCACCAGCAGATCCGCCGCCTCCTCCAGCAGCGCGGCCGCCTGCGCCCAGGCGGGCGGCTCGGCCCTCATGGCGCCGGCGGGAGGGCTCTGCCCGGCCCCACACGGCTCCGGCTCAGCCTCCGGCTCCAGCGCCGCCACCGCCCCCGCCGGGGCCCGGCTCCGCTCCGCTCGGGCAGGCACCGGAAAGCCGGGATGGAGCCGCCCGGCAGCGGAAAGGCCGCCCCGGTGAGCATCCCCGGCCCCGCGGGCCGCCGGGACGTGTAGTCACGGCTGCAGGAGGGCATGGACGGCTGGATGGTTGGGGGGGCTGGAGCATCTCTAACCAGGAAAGGCTGAGGGAGCTGGGTCTGTTCAACCTTGGGAAGAGACGACTGAGACCCTTTAATGTGTATAAATGCCTAAAGGGAGGTGCTAAGAAGATAAAGGCAGGCTCTCCTCTGTGGTACCGAGCAATAGGAGAAGAGACAATGGGCATAAACTGATGCACACAAGTTCCACCTGGACAGGGGGAAGAACTCCTTTGCCGTGCGGTGACCATGCACTGAAACAGACTGCCCAGAGAAGGTGTGGAGTCTCCCTTTACGGCCATATTCCAGAACCGCCTGGATGCATTCCCGTGCCGTGTGCTCTGCAGTGACCCTGGTTGAGCAGGGAGCTGGGACAGCACGACCCACTGTGGTCCCTTCCCCTGCTGTGACTGCGGGGATTAGCGGTGGCAAGCGGGCACCCGGGGGGCGCTCCGAGCGCCCGCAGCTCTGGGACCGAGATCGGTGCCTGTCCCTGCGCTTCCCTCATCTCCTCCCCCGTGTGGCTGCCCAGGGAAAGGGGCCGAGGGAACAGCCCGCCTCGACTGTTCTGCCCGCAGCCGCCGGGCGTCAGCCCAGCCCCGACAGTGCCCCAGCCCCGAGAGTGTACGAGCCCCGAGTGTTCCAATCCCGAGAGTGTCCCAGCCCCGAGAGTGTCCGAGCCCCGAGTGTTCCAATCCCGAGAGTGTTCCAATCCCGAGAGTGTCCGAGCCCCGAGTGTGCCAGCCCCGAGAGTGCCCCAGCCCCGAGAGTGTTCCAATCCCGAGAGTGTTCCAATCCCGAGAGTGTTCCAATCCCGAGAGTGTCCCAGCCCCGAGAGTGTCCGAACCCCGAGAGTGTCAGAACCCCGAGAGGGCCCCA
>NW_024528377.1:2405877-2428656 GCF_017590135.1 Pyrgilauda ruficollis | reverse complement strand
CCGAGAGTGTCCCAATCCCGAGAGTGTCCGAGCCCCGAAAGTGTCCGAGCCCCAGAGTGCCCCAGCCCCGAAAGTGTCCCTGCCCCTATAATGAGTGTCCAGTCCCTAGAGTGCCCCAGCCCCGAGAGTGTGCGAGCTCCGAGACTGTCCCAGCCCCGAATGTCCCAATCCTGAGAGTGTCCGAGCCCCGAATGTCTCAATCCCGAGAGTGTCCGAGCCCCGAGTGTCCCAATCCCGAGAGTGTCCCAGCTCTCCGAGCCCCGGCCAGGGGTGCGGTGCTAACGGGAGAGCGCTCCCGCAGCACCTCCCGGGCGGCTGATGGATGCTCTCCGCTCCCGGCCGCCTCTTCCTCCGGGCACCTCTCCCCCGGCTCCCCGTGCCCGCAGATCTAAGCACATTACGCTGTTAATGGAGTTCGGGTGTAATAACAGCGTCTCCAGCAGCACCCGGCAGGCAGCGGTTCGCATTCTCCTTTGGTTGTTATTTAAAAACAACAGGGTGTCTTGGTTACAAGGTAATTACCGCAGTCAGTGCAAACGCTCTTCAAAAATGGATCTCTACAGGAGAGACGGGATTGATTTATCCTGTAACCTTTTTAAACAACTGACACACTTATCTGTCCCCCTACTATGATTATTTAATTAAAAATCAAATGGGATAATACAAAACATGCTAAAGAGTGAAACACATGTTTCAAAGGGGATTTTCTGTGCCATTTCAGTGTGGCGAACACGATTAAAAACTTGATCAGAGCTCTCTTTTTCTAGGTAGCTGTTTTCAGGAGGCAGGACCATGTACCTGCCCCTCTCGGCTGCAGCAGGAGCAATCTGCAGTAGCAGCTTTCACACAGTGTTGCATCCAAGGGGTTGGCACACCGCCCTTAACTGTGGAAGAGGTTCCTGGAGGATTCGGGCTGGCTAAGGTGGAACCACTTGCACAGACACAGGTGAAAGGAAGGGCCCAGCAGCAAGCAAAGGCAGAGGTAAAGGCCTTTCAGACTCCTGTTTCTGTTGCTCGGCGCTTGCAATTTGGAAAACAACATTCCTTTTTGGGAACTACAAGTCCCAAAGTGCACTGTGGGAAGAACGTGCCTCGTACCAGCTGGTGCCCAGCACAAATTCCCAAATATGGATAAGGAATCAAGTTTGAAAAAGACTCTACGCTGGCTGGATGCTCCTCACTGAGACTCAGAAAAGGAGTGAGACAGCACAAAAACAAGGTAAGTTTGTGTCGTGCAAAGATGCTGTTGAAGGGTTTCTTTCATGGGCAGCAGCCCTCAGTGCTGTGTCCCTTAGGAGGGCAGCCCAGCATTGCTCTGGTGATGTTTGCAGTAGCTGTTGTGGTCACAGAGGCAGATTTTGGAACGGGGCTGATGTTTCAGCTGGGGGAGCAAGCAGCAGGAGCAGCTGTGCTGCGGAGTGAGTCAGATCCTGCTTCCCTGCAGATGCTGATGAATAAGGACCTATGGAAAGACAGGGAGCTGCAACATCCATGCAGTTATGTTGAAGGCTGGGAAGGGTCAGGGAGAGGCAGGTGTTGCTCTGAACGGCAGCTCCGTATGAGCTGCAGTGTGTGGTTGTGTAAGAAGCCAAGGTGGACAAGGAGCCTTGTAATACCAATGATTATAGGTTAAATTAATTTCTCTGTAAGGCATGTAGAATGTTTTTGTACTTCACCCCTCCTCCTAGAGGGGACAGTGTGGTGCCTTGAAGGCCAAACCTCTTGCAGCTCTCTGACCTGCAAATAACACTCAGTAACAGGATTGTTTAACTTCAGGCCAGGAACAATTACCTATTTTCCCTGCAATTTGTTAACAAGCAAAATGAAATCATTCTGAAATACAATCATCTTCGTGGAGATGAGAGATGCTGGAGCTCCGTAGTCGGGCACGCGCGAATCCTCGGCGGCCGAGCTGGACCCGGGCAGCACCAGCTCCTGCCTCTGTTTCCCTCTCTGGCACTCAGGCAGACTCCTGGTGCAGCTCAGATGCTCTGTGTGGACACTCTGCTGCTGGCTGACGTCAAGTGCAGCTGGTCAGCTGCACCCGTCCTCCCAGCACCCTCCTCCTGCTATGTAGGGTCATGGAGCAGCACAGCCTGCATGGCAAATGGAGGAGGTGCAGTCCAGCCCGGGAGGGGAGCCTGAGCCTGCTCGGGCTGCTGGACCCAACTGTCACATGGATTCTTGTTGCCAAATAAGAATGATGCTGTTTTTCCATCTTCCCTTGAATGGGAGCAGCTTAAATTGTCTTAAAGCTGAAAGGGTCCCAGCTACACAGCAGGGCAATCTATCCTACTACACAAGCACTGGAGGGAAGCAGGGTGTTTGTGCTCCTGGCTAACAATTTCTAGTGACCAGAAAAGCCAAACGAACTTGCTGTCAGTGACAGTGGTATGAGGGAGTACCACAGTGGGTTTTGTGTCCCGGGTGGAATGCCCATGCCCAGCTCGTTGCCTTTGGTATGAAGTCAAGGAGGTTTTTTCCCGCAGTCATCCTTATTTTGTATAGGAGAAGAAAAATTATTTTCAGCAGGGCCTTGTTTGTGTGTGCATCATCTATGGATTTACTGGATCCCCTCCTCCCTCTCCTGCCAGGCAGTTCGAGGAGAGTTTAGAGTTACAGGCAACCTGTGGCAAGGCCTCCTGAGGTAAATCGCCTCAACTATTAATCCAGATCTGACCAGCACACGGTCACAGGGCCAGAGGGCTGGCAATCAGTCTTTTTCTGTTGTCTCTTCTGTGTCAGTAGGCTGTTAATAGGAGATTAGCAGCATTAGGGAGACTTTGAGCTAGAAATGGTGAAGCCCTATGATTTGATTTGAAGAGAAAGAAACCCTCCTACACTCCTATAAAAACAAACAGAAGAGCTGGAAATAATAAATGGCATTATAAACACAACTGAGGAAAGCATAGTCTTTAGGGAAGATGTGGAGCTCTGTAGTACCTCATAGCTTATCAGCAATGATTTAACAAAGCAGGGAGGTCCATGGAGACCTCAGGTCCCAGTGTGCAGCACTCTGTTCTTATCACCACGTGCTTTTGTTTGACTCTGGCGAGACCATGACGCGCTGGAATCTGTAATTCGCTTGTAATTTCCATCAGCAGTAAATCCCTATTAAATATGAAGCTGGCTGGCTGCAGATCCCTCAATTAGCCCAGATTCAGGGCTTCCCTGGCTGCTGGCAGGCAGTCTGCAGAGCTGGGGGAAGGTGAACGCTCTCTGGCTGTGCTTGGAACAGATGGCCCATGGTGATGCTTTCCTATCTCACCAAGCATTGGGGCACAGCATCAAACCTGGGTTTTGTTTCAAAAATAGAACTGTTTAGAGGAGACTCACCTGACTTTGGGGCCCACCTGCTGATGTTCCTAGTCAGTGTGTTTAAATGCACTGATGTCTGGTTTTTTTACTATATCTAAACCTATGTAAACAGCAGGCAAGGATGGTACAAGGCAGAAAAGACAATGGGGCAGCCACAGCCACAGTCCAGCTGGGGGGTATCACATAAAACAGAAGAGCCAATCTCTGTTTCAACCTTCATCACAGACGCACAAACACCGTGTGAGGTGTAAACACTGGAAACTGGGAAACTGGGAACACAGGGTTGTGTTCACAACTTGTCAAAACTTGAGTTTTACTCACATAATAACAAAACCTTTCTGAAACAAAGGGCAATTTTAAGTTAAGTCCCTTTCTTTGCTTCGTAATCAAACAAAATACTCGCCTTGGCAAGGCTGCTGTCAAAGAATAGCAGCAGTTACTTTGATTTAATTGTTACTGTTATAACAGTCATAATTAGTGCTGGGTGGGGCATTTCATAGCTGTAAGGTGACCAATTTGGTTAGAGGCCTAAGGCATCTTCTTTTCTTCAGCTAGTTATTATCTGTGAGAAAATACTGAAGCCTGTCATCACTGTGGGTCAATTACACCCTGTTTGTCTAGCACAGCGTCTTTGCTCATTGCTTTAGAGTCACAGCCCCTCTAACAGTTAATGCCACTTCTCAAGGCCCAGCTTGCCAAAATCAACTCTCATCCATTAGTCTCCACCTTTCCTCTTTTTTTCAAAAGCGAGCCTTGTGCTCTCATGACTGGGAGAAAGGCTTGACAGTGTGAATCCTGGAACTATTTGTACCACAAGGCAAACAAGGTGATTTGAGAAAATGGTTCTTCTCATTTTTTACCTAGCTTCCTGACATGTCAGTATTTCTTTTCAGTGTCTGTCAGTCTTCTGTCCCTCATTCTGAATGCACGTTTACTGTGATCTAGCTTAATTATCTCTACAAGCAGGCAATGCATCTTCTGCATCTTGAATTGGACATTTCAGAATATCCTACACAAGTTTACAAACTCATTTCCATCTCAGTCCTGGCTCTTGCCTGGCCAGGTCTCGTGGTGCTCACAAAAGCTGTGATGTGAGGTTGCTTTAGGAAAGCCAGCAGTGCTGCATTGCGTGGTAGCTGTGTCTGAGCCTCTGGAGAAATCCCCAGGGAAGGGACTGATGCTGGTACAACCTTTGTGTCTTGTGTTTCATGGAGAGCACCCCCTGCGTGCCCCTCTGGCTGTGGTGGGCAGAACTCCCCTGTTTGCTGTGAACTTGATACAGTAATTAACTGGTAATTGCCATTAACCACGCAGCATGTATGGGGTTTTTTTTAACGTAGTCAATGAATGTGCAGCACCTTTCTCCTGGGAGGATTTTTCCCATCCTCTGGAAGATCTGTGTGCTATTTCAGGGTCTTACCTGTTTGAGAGGTGTGCTTACACTGTGTGTAGGATTAATGTCTCAAGCAGTGTATTGGCCTTGTTTCCCTGATGTTCTCTTGCCCTCTGTACCTCCCGTACTTGCTGCTCCTTCTCATCTTTCTTGGCAATACCAGGTGCAGACAAAGGTAGGATTAGATGTCTAATTAGTTTATGTAGCCTTAGACATAAGTGGTTATTTCTTGGCACTGGGGGAAGGGAATCCAGTGAGGAATCCAGCCCTTGTCTCTCAGTGAGGTTTTCAGCTTTGGGAGCTGCCTGAGCCCAGGCAGACTCAAAAGGCAGGCCAAAATTTTCTAGACACATTTTTGTTCCAGATGCCTGTTCAAGGAGGAAGTTGAAAACCTAGTCTGTATTACCAAATCTGAAATAATTTCTCATTTAATGTTAGATCCAAAAAGTTCACTTCCAAAAAATGACTCAGTGTAGACAGCCTGAAAGGACTTGCTTGAAACATGGCAGAAAAGCTACCAAGCTGTAATATATTTTGGAACTACATGGGACAAGTTGTATTTATAATATTTTGAGCTTCTCAAAGTGAACTTTAGGCTGTAGCTCTCCTGTCTCCCATTGCCACCATCCTTCAGCAGATGTAGCCGGGGGAACAGAGGGGACAATGTCAATGTCTTTCCTGCCTGACAGAGGGCTTATTTGATTTGTAATTTCAGTTGTATTTATGGAGTGTTCCAATATACCCGAATGAAATTAAATGGATGAGGGTAAAGCAAAGGATCAAGAGTACACTGCAGCTGTGTACACCAGCAAAATAAAACCCCTCAAGAGCAAAGTAATGGAAATGGGATTCATGTGTGAACTCTGACCAGACCTTCAAGGATGGAAAAGGGGGTGAATTCTGCCAGGGATTGGGAGCTTAATTTTTGCTCTCAGGGATAGACAGCAGCTGCCCTTACATTTCTCATGGAGTGTCTTTGTGAGTGAGAGGGCTGCATGCTGGTGTGTCAGCCTGGCACTCAGAGTACAACCGAGCCATGAGGATGGAGGTCACTGTAAACACAGCGAGGTTAAGTGAAATAAGGCCATGGGGAGGTCATGGTGAATTTGAAAGGGAGAGTGGATGGACAGACTTGACTGATGATAGCTCTGGTGATTGGAAACAAAACCTTAAACAACTCAAATTTGTATTCAAGAACACTTGTCCGTGTCAGGACTCTACATCCATCTTTCTGTGTCAAATCAAGCAGCAGTTCACAGCAGTTCATATTTCCAATGCACTCTGAGCTGCTGGAACAATATTTCTATTCTGAGCTCCCCTTGCAAGGCTGTCTCATTCCAAAAGGTGCGCTCACAAGGAGAAATTCAATACTAGAAAGTTAGATGAATAATTTTAGGAGATAGAATCACTGCATCCCAAATCCCCAAAGGAGCTGACTCTCTAAATAGTCCTAGCAGGGAAGCATGCCCTGTAAATCATTGCCAAAAGTTAGGCTGAAAGCATTTAAACACTTTATATAGTAAGCATGTAGGTTCTGCCTCGATCTTCCAGGTGGTTTATTTTCCCAAGCTTGCCATGATTAAAACAGGTTCTCTGGTGTTGCTGTTCTTGTGGCAATCGAAGATTCAGACTGGTCAGAAATAGGACAATCATGGGACTAAATCCCTAGAGCTGCCTGAATCACAGGGTTAAAAGAGGACTGTGAAGTACTTAATGGGCTGCCCACACAGTGCTCAGCAAGTCAGAGGTTAACAAAGGACCTTATTATTTGAAAAGATAATTGAGGCTGAAAACAGGTCGACCATCCCACAACTAAGCCGTGGAGATCATCAGTTTTTGTGAACAATAGATGATGATGTTCGGGATTCAGTGAGTTAAGTGGTTAATCCTATACAGAAAGCTGCATCCATAATGCACTTTAAATAGGGGAAATCCACCCAATTTGACCCCTGGAGAATTGCTTCCTGCTGTTATGCTGATGGATATGTCTATAAATATCATGGAAGCCATCAGCAGATAAAATCTCAGCGAGCTGAAAAGCCTCTCCCTATTAAATGATACATTGATCTCCATGAAACAGCAGGAGCCTGGGGAAATGAGCCACTGAAACCAATCCCTCTGCTCTCCCCAGAGCACAAAGGGAAGCAAGACCCATACACTGTTTCCATCTTGATTCAGTGGGAAAAAAATCAAACCCCTCATAGACCCTTTCTTCCTTCTGTCCTTCTGTCCAGTCTTCTCCACGAGGCTACTCCTGACATTCTGTGTGGGTCACTCAGGCAGCAGTTCATCAGCCTTTTGTGGCACTTTGCTCCAGATTTGTCCTTTGTTTACATCCCTCAGAGAAAGCCTTCAGTCAGGGCAGTTTGGGCACAAAGCTGCCAAAGGGTGCAGGACACTCCAGCAGGTTTGTGTGTTCTCCAGCACAGGCACCAAGGGGTGGCAGACAAACTTCAGCAACCACTTCTCATCATCCTCACCTTCTTCTGTCACTGCTGGATTTTAGCAAAGGAGTGCTCACTGTCCTGGTTTGGTTTTGTTTGTTTGGGGTTCGTTTGTTAGTAGGGCTTGGGTTTTTGTTTGTTTGGTTTTGTTTGGTTTTTTGTTTGTTTTGTTCTTGTTGCTGTTTTTGTTTTAGTTTGGTTTTGGGTTTGGGGTTTTTTGTTTGTTTGTTTGTTTGTTTTTTAATTTATAGCTCAAAATTTTAAGGTTTCAAAGCCTATTTTGTTATAATGTAAGGCCTGGCTTGTGATTTTCTACTCCCAGAGCTGTTGGTGCTGCACACCATGGAACATGCACATACACACATTAGCATATAGGTTTTACCTCCTCATTTGAACACTCCAAACTGCCTGTATAATGTCTCCATATCTGTACGTGCATGCAGGTCTCAGAGCAAGCTTGCTGCCTTTCTGGTGTTTGAACCAGCTCTCCTGGGATTTAGAGATGCCAGCCATGAAGGAGTTAACCCTTATTAAGTGGTTCTGATTTGTTTTCTGTATCTTTCTTTTCTGCACTCTCCATTTGTTACCCTCCATTTATTCTTCCTCCATTTTGTTCTTTCTTTTCTCCTCCAGTGCTGACTTAGTGCAAATTCCATCATTTCTCAGCACTGGGGACTGTCACAGGCAGTTGTGCTGGGCAAACCCTTGGACATCACCGTGGGACTTACGTGGAAAACTCGTGCTGTTAGCAATCTACTTCCAGAGTTATTAAGGACCACGACAATAAAGATTAGAAGAAAGCAGGGTTTCACAGTCCCCACAAACCCAGAGCTGCATACAGTGTGAGGATACAGAAGGAAAGAGGATTATGAGGTTCTTTTCTTTCTCTCCATGGACCTTTCTGCTTAAAAAGCCCTATGCTTGTCTAGCACTGACCTAGGCAAGGAGAAAAGAACATTACAGGGACTTTATTTCTTGACTTGGCCTTTGCTGCTTCAGTATCTTTGAGCATGAGAGTCTTTTCCTTTGGAGACTCTAGAAGGAGTTAAAATAAACTGGGACACAAGGGAAGGATCATGAGATTCACCAGCTCAGCCTGTCCCATTGGCACCAAGTTGAGTTCAGTGACTCAAAGCAATGGGCTCTCGTTACCTCTGAGTGCACTCAGAGAAAATGATTCTGCTCCCTTTTCAGCACTATCAACAAAAGTGTTTACTGAGTTCCAAAGGGTTATATTTTTGGCATTCCTGTGGCCTGTTTTGGCTTGCTGAATTTTACTTATGAGTAAGAAGGAAAGAACTTGACTTGATGCTCAATTATAAAGCAGAATTTGTATAGCTGACAGTTAAAGGAAAACAAAACCAATGCAGTATTTTGTGTGCTTATCTCACAGGATCTGCAGAGACAATAACTATAGAGACAACTGCTTTCAATTTCAGGGATATGTCCTGCTTTTAAAAGTCATGTCTCTGGTCTCTCAAGACAACTGCAACCCGAGACACCCAAATTCACCACTTGTACACCTAATTATAAATGGCCTGCCCAGAGTCATAGGAGAGCCATGTGGAGGTGGGTGGGATTTCTCTTACAGACAAACCTCTGCTCTGCCCTGGGAGGCCACATTGGCCTCTGCTGGAATCTGTGCTCAGCCCCTATGGCATCAGGAGAACCCTGCTGAGGCTTCCCAAAGGAAGGATGGAACTGCAGACATTTCCAGGGCTTGTTTGGAAAACTGGTGTCCTGCAGGGAGGAGCTGTACCCACCCACTCCCTGAGTGAAGGGAGCCTCCATCCTCATCTCTGTGCATACCTGGGCAGGGGAGAGCTGCTGTGGGGCTGGAGTCTGGGCCTGTGAGGGAAAAATGCTATTAAAGTGGATAACAGGGTTATTTAATTATTATTTAATAGCAGCAAGGTATTAAATAATACCCCCAGCAGCAGCTGGGGACTCAGGTCCCATAAAAGTACATGTGACAATGCCAGAAAAGCTAGATATTCTTGAAACAGCCCCAGGAGGATGGTGGTGATGACTCCATAACTTGGGCTGGAAATAAGAGCCATGGTAGGTAGCACGGCCCACTGCCTATGGAGGTGAATATGGAAAGGAATGGGAAGAGCCCAGAACAACAGTGGCATAAATAGTAGCCTAATTAACAATTCCTATCAAGGATTTATACTGTGCTTTTCTTATTTGAGGCACTGTGCAAAACATTACCTGATAGATGTTAATTAATTATTCAGGTAATTAAATGGAAGTGGAATGCAAATGGTTAGAGGAAGCTGGAGTATGAAGACTTCCTGAAACCATTAAATTATTTTGCTGTCTTTGATGGAGGAAGAATTTCTTCCTTTAGGGTTTAAATGTTCTCACAGTGTGGGTGTTATTACAGTTTTAATAACCACCTGTTTAATTCCCTGGGATGGGAGATTACATGCAGTACAGCCAAGAGTTTCTTGTTTGAGTAACTTTGGCAGTTTTATGGGCCTAAAAGAAAAAAAAAAGGAAAAAAAAAAAAAAAGAAAAGAGAAGTATCCCCAGCTCTGTATTTCAGGACACAGAATGATGACCAGCTTCAAGAATGAGTCTTGATCCTTTGGCTTCTCACGAGCAGGATGGGCTGGGAGATGGAGTCCCATTACAGTGACCTATTGTTTTCACTTAAGCTGTGAAAGATGAAGATGTGCTGTCATTTGATGTAGAGGAATCACTGAAATGAGCCTGGCAAACCACTGAGAATGTTACAAGTGATAGCTAATTTTTTTATGGATTAATTCATTCCCCTACAGTAACAAGATAGGATTCTTTGGCAGGGAATCAGTCAGCTTGGTTCCTGGCTGTGGCATATTTAGGTTTGTGTTATCATCCACTGCCCTCACTTGTGTAGCAATAAACTCCTGAGGGAACTTGTGAAGAGATGGGTTTTCTTTTGTCTGGCCTGCTTTGCTGATGAACCCCTCAAGCTGCTGGAAAAGACCTGTTTTATGCCAGGCCAGTATAACCACAAACCAGGCATGTAGGTCTGATTTCCTAAATTAAAAGAGTGATTTACTGCACCGTGTAAATTGGGTTTTCAATTTAACTGCAACCTGAGAACTCAGTCTCTTAGGGAAGGTACAATACAAGCAGTTGGTGATGCAGATAATGCCAACAAAAAAAAGAAAGATGTGGTTCTGTGACTGCTAATTGCTCTGATACCTTTGCTACCCTCCCTCCAGTCTGTGTTTCCTTCTGACCTGGGATACTGTCACTGTCAGCAGTGAAAGCTATCACAGTTCTCCTTTTTTCTCTCCCTTTTCCTCTCTCTGGTTCCCCTGGGGACAGAAGATCCTGGCAGCTAGTTCTACCCCAGGCTTTTGCCTTTTGTTTTCCTGTACTTTTCTCTTGGCACAATGCAGAAGTTTGCAGTGTTGTGCTTCCACAATCACATGCTAAAATATTTGCACAGCTGTCTGATGACAGAAAAGGGGGGGAAGAGAAAATCCACTCTTCTGTTATTTGAAAAAGATAAACCAAACCAAACCAAACCAAACCAAACAAACAAACAAACAAAGTTTGACATGAATTAATCATGTAAAATCTTCCGTTTTCCCTGCTCTTGTATAACAGCATCCTCAATCAGTTTGCCTGGCTCCCCTCTGTGTGTGCTTCACCTTCTTTTTCTTGTACACATAAACCCACACTTTCGTGCTTCTCTTCCAATGCCTCTGGGTTCAAACACCCATGGACTCCACTGCCCACCTCTGTGCACTCACTTCAGCCTGTTCTGGGGTACAGAAATAGGACCAACTCCTACAGGCTATATCAGGCATTCTTCAGGAAAATCTCTGACTGAAGTCAGTGGAAGTTTTGGCACAAGGATGGCAAAACTAATTACATACTAATTACATTCCTCCTCCAAGTATATATATATATATATATATCTGGGACAGTGATGACAGATAAGAAAATACTGCCTAGAAATAAAGTCCATTAATAAATGAGATGTAGATGTGGGGAAGAACAGTTGATTGAATTATTTATAATGCAGTTATAAAATTGCTGAGTTGCTGAGCTTTCCAGAAACCCATCAATAACATGCATGACCATAGCAGCACTTAGTAGGAGTATAAACAAGCAGGAGCATGGATCTTCATGAAAATCAGGTGTGGAAAAAAAAAAAGTCTAGGATATCCAAATCATTTAGAACAGAATATATTCTAATGTGGTCATAGCTTTCCAATAGCCTTGAAAACTGGTTGTGAGTTAATTTTACCAGCAGTGAACCAGAGAATCTCAAGCAAAAACCCATCAAACGTGGGCCCATATTTTAAAAATAGAAAAAACAGCACAGACACTTCCTAACAAGCCTAACTATAGATCAGAGTGAGAAAAAAATTTAAATATGGGTTTAAAATAAACCTGGATAGTGATACTAAGAGCAAAATGAACCTGGGTGTTTGAAGAACCAATCTTGTCAAGTATTCTTTTTTGGTCAGAATTATCTAATTAGTGACTGATGATGCTAGAGCAAATACTGCATTAGATCCTTTGGTGCAATGAGTGGAAGATTCAACTTCTCAAATCTTCAGCCGACAAAAGAAGGGGAAGTGAACAGGCCAACAAGCACTTTTTCAGCTTTGACATCTACAATTCACGTGCAGGGGCTGCACTCCCACTCCCAACAGCTCCCTTCCTACACACATAAACACACACTCCCTGCCTTTGTGCTGCTCTGGGACCACACACAGCTCTGTCCAGTGTCTGCCCTTCCCATCAGCCAGCCTCTTCTCTGGGAAGCATCAATGCCTCCTCTGAACAGAGGCCTCAGCTCAAGGTGTGTTTCCACCCTGGTCCACCAAGCTTGGATTGGGTTTTTTTCAGGTTGGTTTTTTTTTTCAGTCTTTCTTCCAGTCCTCAGTCGCGAGCTCCAGACAAAGCCTTCCTTTCTGTGGGGGAACTTCAGAACCAGGAATGTGGTCTGGACATTTATGGACAAAGGAACATTCAATGTTTCTGCTCCCGTTGCCTCCTGATCATCAGGAAGAATGACTGTGCTGTGTCTTTAGCATTCCAGCTCAGTTTCTGAAGTCTGTGTCCTCCTGTGGACACACATCTAGGGATAGCCCTGTCTTTGTTTGTGTCCAGGCACAGGGAGGCAGTCTCTGTGTGCTGGTCTGGATCCAGCAGACAGAATGTCATTTCCAGCCCGTTAGCCTCCGAAACGTTCTGTTTGTGCAATTAGCCTTATGAGGCCACTGATGAGAAATGGGTGCTTATTAGCTGCTGTCATTTTTATACCCTCTTCCCTAAGTAATGGCACAGCAGCCCTCGTGATCCCATTAAATAGCTCTGACTGCCGGAGGAGAAAGCTGCAAATGGAAAAGACTTCTCGGTGCTGCAGGCCAAGCCCAGCCACCTCCTCTCCCCTGCATTCCTCTGCTGCTTTCATGCTCCCTGAGAGCCCAGCATTATTCCTTCTCAGGATTGTCTTCTTCAGGGGACAGCTTCATTTTGAATGGCTTCATGCTTCACATCCAGAGGCACCAAGTCTTTTCCACTAAGCCAAGCATAAAAATAGCTGAGGGAAGGGGTGGGGGAGGGAGTGTCAGCAAAACAGATTTATTTAATTATATGTACCAAGCAACACTTTCCTATGTGAGACCAAGTGTGCAGCTCAGCTTCTGATCTTGCTGCATTCTCATTTAAGGGTACTGAGGAAACAGGCATAAAATGCCTGTGATATCTTGAATTTCTGTAAGATGCCTTCATATGTTTAGTAACCTCACACCTGTGTGGCACTGGATGCTCCTAATTCTGGGTGTACTAATAACTGATTTTGAGCAAGGCACTGTGCAGGGAGGGTTTCTATGTGTGGGGGTGATGCTGTTAAATCCAGCATCTGTAATCAGAAGGCTCCAGACTCCCTTAGGCTGGGCCTAGATGAACTTTCCTACTATACATAGATATTCTGCGCTGCCAAGCCCAGTGGTGTTGTCGTGGCCATCACCGTGTTTGGTGATGTTCTCCAAGTCCCACATTTAAGAATCCTGTAAACACAGGAGAAATGGAAGTTTTTTTCTAAATCAAATTAAGTTTTAATCCTCACAGTATGTTGGAGGAAAGCTGGAAAACTCAGTCTGAAGGCAGAGGCAAAGATAAATACAAATATTAGAAATTTTACTTCTTTTAACACATGAGATTTTTTTTTTTTTTTTTTTTTTTTTTGCCTACAACAACATTTTATAATCTAGTTCAATTCTTTCCAGCCCTTCTGGCTGATACTGCTGTTCTTAACTAGTCCCATCTCTGCTGCTGCAGATCATAGTGGAGCAAAAGGTACTTGACCCCTTGGATCTTTAACATCTGGATTTTGGCCCCTGGAGGTCTGTCCCTACCCAGCAAGTTGGGATGAGCCACTGTCACAGATTGCCCAAACAACCTGGGTTGAAAGTGAGAACAGGAGAGTCACTTAAGAAAGCAAATGTGTGGGTTTTGCTTCTGTGTGTTTGTTTTTGTCCACACCACCTACATGCACACAGAGCTGTGTTTGTTACTGGTGCCCTGAGAGAGGAAATCCATTACCTTAAAAGAAGCACTTGGCTTTAAGAGAGAATAGTAAGGAAAGCAACAAAGAACCATTAGCAACATTTTATAAAGAAGATGAGATAAATAGTCTGTCTCATAAACAAGTGGTATTATTTAACTATCCAAGGAGCTGCTTTCCAAAACAAGGCTGAATTGTTCATTGTCCAGCAAAATAACGCCTGCTTCTGCAGCCTTGGCTGCTTTTCTGACTACAGCCCAGAGTCTGTAGATCTCCACTGTGGTGGACTGTCCTGCCTAACATTACTGCTGATGTTTGTGTCAATGTCATAATAAAAATAAGTAGATATTAAGGCTCAGAAATGACAGCACCAAGACTTTTCAGTTGAGGGGACAGGAACAAAGGAATCCTGCCTGCCCTGAGCTTCCCTGTAGCTGTAACAGGGCCTCACAGACACACTTGTGCTCGGCCGTGTTGGCAGAGAAACACTTGGCAGAGAAATCCCCTCCTGCTCTCTCCACTGCTCATTCACCTGCTCACAGAGACAAGATTATATCGCACCATCCCAGCACTTCTTCAAACACTGGCGAGCGTGTGCTCCTGTTCAGATATTCACCAGAACAAGGTTTCTTTTCTCCTCTTTCCACAAGCCATGGTATTTCTCAGGGGAAGCCAGCAGCTCTCTCGGGGTTATGCCAGCTTTCCTACACCACGGAAACAAGATTAAAGATGCTGTAGAGCTCTGTGAGTGGAGTAACCAAGGTGGGAGGGCGGGTGTGTGTGGGGTGTGAGGGAAATACCTTCTGCACAAAACAGCCTTTTTAAAGAAACGGGAGGATTACTCAGGTCAGAGGAATCCTCGAAGGAGGAGGCAGTGCATCCATTCGGTGCTCCCATTGCCGCTCCCTTAGCAAGCCACAGGGGACCACTGCTCCGTTACTGTGGCAACCGTGACGACTTGGCAGCCAGACCCATCATCACACAGCCTCCTCGAGACTCTGCGAGATGCTCTGGCAAAGGCTTACACAAGGAGATTTGCAGCCGAGATCCCATTTCTTCTACATTTTGGCTTTACCTTGCGAGCCTAGAGGAGGAGAAAATCGCTGCTAGGAGCCCTGCAAAGAGAAGCCGTGTGGAGGCAGGGCACGGGGAGTGGTGAGGGGCTCGAATTTGGGTGTCTGCCCCTGCAGAGGCAGCGAGCTGTGAGCACCTGTCGGGGAGGAGTTGACTCATGTGAGAAGAAGGTCATTCCCTCAGCCTCGCTCTGTGAGTACCGACCCAGCCAGCCTCTCCTGCCTTCTGCTGCAAATGTTATTTGTTGTTTGTCATTGACTAGGAAATTCCGGGGTTTCTTGTGTCTAAGGGGAGGGATTTTCTTTTGTGCTAGCTCTAGGCTTCTTGCAAAATCCGTGAATGCACTGGCTTTTTGTCCTAGGCATGAATTCCTGCAGGGACTGCAGCCTTGCCATTAGCAGCAGGTTTCTTGCAGGAAGCTCGATGCGATCTGCAGTTTGCAGGGAGCACTGCACAATCCCTACCTTAATACCAGGTTTTGTGCTCCAGCCAGCTGATATGGTCCTGTATCAGCTTTTCCATTTAATTCATGGTTCCAGCCTTTGTTGTACAAGCTGACTTATTTGTTCTCATTGAGGTTAAGAATTGAAGCAGTAAGTAAATCAAATGCTTGAACAGGTGCAGAAAGAGTATTTGCCCTGTGTAGGATAGAGTTACAAGCAGTTTCATTCTGATGAGACAAACAGATGCTCCAGATAAACTGCTGATAAAAGGAATTATTACACTGGCAAAGATCCACCACGTTCCCCTGTAGCACATGGGTGTCATAGTCAAGCATACAGACAGTAGCCATGGGTGAGATCAATCTACCATGGCTAACAATAGGCATCTATAAATGTAGTCATGTTACTGAGCAGTGTGATCATCAGTTTTAAATCATGTCCTGAAAAATATTAATGGAACTTGGTCATCTCTGAAAAGAATACACTGCTTTGTAAGGAAAGTAATGCATTGCAAAAAAAAAAAAAAAAAAAAAAAAAAAAAAAAAAAAAAAAAAAAAAAAAAAAAAAAACCCAAAAAACAAACAAACAAAAAAAAAAAGCAATTGTAAGGAATTAGAAGGGAAAAGAAATCAAAGGTTGTACACTGTAGATCTGAAATCCTGATCAACCTGCAGCCTGCTCACATGAAAGGCAAGGAGATTTCTTTTTCTCCAGATGAATTTGGTGCTTGTTCTGTTCCTTAATCAGAGAGCAGCACTGGGGCATCTCTAGCTGTAATCTCATTAAGACTATTAGGCTGTGATTGTGCTTGTGGTCTGTTGCTGGCATGCATTTGGGCAGACAAATGATCCTCAGAGCTCTCACAGTCGAGAGGAGATGGGGGTCCCTTGTTTCTCACGAGGTTTGAAAATCCTACATCCTCGACTTTGGAGAGGCAGAGTTTGCAAAGCAGCCAGGAAGGCAAACAGGGACAAACAGGGACAGGTCCCCTCACACAGCCCAGCACACAAGGGCAGTTTGTGAGCACGGCTTCTCTTGGTGTGATGGGAGTCACGTGTGGGCACAATAATGGCACAGCAGCCTCCCCTCAGCGTGTAAATAGCATAAAGCTGTGCCTGTGTGAGTGTTGGCATGACAGGCTGGGCTACTAGAGCAAAAACAGAAGTCAGAAATTAATGATGATGTGCTCCTTTCTCCATGCCCAGAACCACTCCTGTGTCCTGCTTTGTCCTGCCTGTTACAACTAACACAAGCATAGCACCTTGTGTTTAGTTGGCCTCTTTGACCAGACTGAAAAATATTTGGATGATATTTCTGGATATTTCTGGAGTCAGATAGAACTCTTTTCACGCAATTTTAGCCCATTACTCTTTGTTACAATTCCAGGTGACACCATAAATACCTCTAGCTCCTCTTCTTCGTCCTTGCATGTCTCAAAAGTCAGTTGATAGTTCTGTTCCTGGGCAGCAGTGGAGTTTGAGTGCTTCTGGAGGCCAGAGGAGTTTTGCAGCCCCCTGTGTGAGCCCTGCACATGTGGATCCTCTGCACACAAGCCCACAGTGGCTGATGTCATCCGCGCATGAGCCTGGGGAAGCAGGCTGCTGAATGAGTGCCAGTGTACCACACAGTTCATAAATATGGAAAAGCAACGGGCCCTATCCCAACAAGCTCGGATTCAGAAACATTTAGCAGATGTTCTGGCTGTGGGGGAGGAAAACAGGAGATGAATAACTACAGTACTGCAATAGCAAATACTTTGTTGATGAAACTGCACAAAAATTAGAATGACAAACACACCCTTACCAGGACTTTGACCTATCCATAAAACAACATCAACATGTTTTATTAATAGTAGTTCCACATTCTCAAGATCAATAAAGTGACTTCATTGATTTACTTTTCCCTTTTTATTAATACTTCTCTAAACAGTGATGAATTTGGATTGAACACAGGTAGAGTCTTTTATTATAACTTGTCAAAGAGCAGTTCCAGTAGCTCTAATAAAGCAGTAAGCTTCTCAACCAGGACAACACAGCTAAAGAGAACCTAACCATGGTTAAGAGTTTGAAGGAAACTTCCAAATCCGTTTGGAAGAGACTGTCAGTTATTTCCACACCACCACCACAAGGGAGCTGCTCTGTACATTTCCTTAAAGGGGTAAAAAGCTGTTGTTTTAAAAACAAGCATAGTAAACATAGCTCAGGCTCTCCCTTGATCCAAACTCCAAACAGTAAACATGCCTTTTAGACCTTGATGCATGCTATGTGGAGTAAACCAATCTCAGCTTTACAGGCAGCTCTTGTGGGGAACTTCTGTAGTCCAAATTAGATGAAGAACCAATGAAGGGTCCCAATAATGACCTTGCAGGAGTTGCCATTACATTTCACCAAGGCACATTTGAATCATTCCCTTTGGTCCGTCTTGGAGACTGTCTGAGTACAAGGAAATGCTGTACCTGTGATTTTTTGGTTGGTGTATTAGTTGTAGGCCAGCAGTCTAGCAGTAGTTCATCTGGGTATGATGTTCTTGAATAACTATATTTTCTTCCTTGACAAACACTTGTCTTACTGCTTTGGATGATCTCACACCTCTTTACACACTTGAACTGTTGTTCCTAAAGCATGAAGTGAAATCAGCTGGGTTACTCTTCCCAGCCTTGGCATAATGTACCATTTTGGGAGGGAGTTTTCTGCACTTGTGTAGCCTTTGGTTTGTGTTAATTCTACTTAAAACTTTACAGTGTAGTGAAGTGAAAGTTGTGTGTTTCTCATCAGCTTTTCGTATGCCCACGGTCCTGACTCATAGCAGCAAACCCAAAGCTGCAACTTTATATTTTACTGCTTGGCAAAATCTGTGAGCAGTGAAATTGTCTGCAGTGCATACGCACAGACCCAGAACCTCTCTCATTCTTAAAATAGTTCCAAATGCTGAAGTCTATACTGAACACTCAGCAGATTTGCATGTAGCCCCAGAGAAACCTTCCTTATTAGTTCCTATCAGAACACTTATTTTTTCAGCATGATGGGTTAGAAACGTTTATCTACATGATCAAAACTCATGGCTCTGATGGGCTGGCTTTTTATTTTCCTTTTTAACTGCAGAAGTTTTTACCTACAGAAGTTTCTACTTAGTGAGCCAAGAGATAGGTTCTTTTGAAGTGAATTAGACTTGTATTTGTTTCCTTGCAACCAAACAACACCAGCAATTCATTTGAAACTCAGCTCCCAGCTCAGCACACAACATCAGTCAGGATTAGGGTGTGCATGTGTGTCCAGGGGGTTGAATACATCATTTCATAAATATTGCAGCTATTCAAATGCCTGTGCAGTGAATAATCACTTGCATCAGGAGAATGCTGGGTGCTTGGTGACTTCTGCCTTGCATTTGAACCACAGATTGAACACTTGTGTTCTTGCTTAGGAAGTCAGTGTTCCAGAACTGCTGGACAGAAAACAGCAAATTTTAAAACCTCTGTAGACTAGACTAGTCCTTCAGTTTCTTCTGAAAACAGTTCTTCTTTTGGAAGCATTTAAAAAAATCAGGTTTAGCTGTCCAAGTAAGTGTGAGCATGAGAAAACAAGACTATAACTCATCAAGATCCCAATTCAGTTGCTTACAGCAGATGGCAATTCAAATACAGAGTCTTTTAACAGAAACACTTGTACTCAGGAGAAAAGAGTTCCTGTTAATGGAGAACATCTCAGGGGCTTCAGTGGCAGTTTGGTTTCATGTTGTGGCCTTGACTTTTAAAAACTGAAGCAAAAAAAACAACAACAAAAAAATCCTTTGTCCCTGTAAATGCCACACTAAAGTGTATAAACAGGAGGGATGATTGCAGAACACACCAAGTGCTCCTTCCATTCTGCATTGTGCTGGTGAGGCCTCAGCTGGGATCACACTGTATGCTGTTCCTGCAGAGAGAAATTCAGGAAAGACATGGATTAAAGTGAGAGCCACCAAAAAGGAGCACCATGAATCAACAGAGGCTCACCCAATCTAAACTACCAGGACAGGCAAGAAGAAATTGAGTTTTAGGTCTGGGGAATGTGAAAAGTGACATGAGAAATCTTCATGCATGTAAAAGGCTGTTGCAGGAGTGAGAGGAGCAAATGGGGTTTTTTTTGTCTCTATTGGGTAGAATGAGAAGTACATGTAAATTATGGTAAGAGAGATCCAGCTTTACCATTAGGGGAAACTTTCTAAAGGCAAAAAGAGTGGATCATGAGAAAAGAACATCTTTCCTGGATGGACTGTGGTGTCTGCACTGGGGAGGTCTTTAAGAGGTAAAACAGATGGGACAGAGATGCTTTCACAGGGCTGGAGGTAGATGACCTCTCAGTGTCCCTTCCAGTGCTGTCACTTGGTGATCACCTCTTGTTTTGGAATCTGCTTACTGTGTTTCTACTTCCTATTTCCAGATGTGGGGACTCTGCTCTGGGACAGTATGCTTCCCGTGGAATTTGGTGCTCTTGGTTTAAAGGGATTACAAATTCCCACAGGAGCATGCACCTGGCAAATCCTGAACCTTGGAAGGTTGTCAAAATAGAATTTAAGATTCCTTGGCTATTTTTACTGTGAAAATAGCTTTGATTTCATAGAGATATGAAAAACTTTCTTGAATTTTCTTCTGTAACTTGCCTTCCTTGTTATACTCCTTGTCTGACTGGGAACAACACCTGGGCCTTAGAAGCCTTCAATAATTTTTCTTGGAATACATAAAAAAGCCAGACCTTATTTTTCTATATAGACTTTTGAAAATGGCACACTGTGCCATACTCTGACTTTATTTTGAGTGGTAGCAGCTCAGCTCCTTGAAAAAGCTCAATCTGGAACCACAATATTTTTCCCTGGGTTGGTTTGGAGCTGCTTCCTCAACAGCTGCTGTGCTCACCAGCGGTCACTTCTGGAGTGCCAACACCCAGTTTTACAGTGCCTGCAGGCAGGAATTCACAGGGAATCAATCACTGCCTGGCTGGGGCGAGGTGGCTGTTCCCTAGCCCGGTGCAAACCAGCGGTTCTGTAAAATCCTCGGGGGAGATAATGGTGCTGGGCTTGCCTCGCACATCACCAGCCTGGAACATCAGGCTTCTAACTAAGCTGTGATGCAGGATTTCAGCTGTCTTAGCTTGTTTTTGTGTCGCAAAACAGCCCATTTTGTGCTGATGTTGCAGTTTTTGTGAGTGTGCTTTATTAGCCTGAAGTTCTGTACAGTACTGCCTGCCACCCTCCTCCCACTCTGCCCACCACGTGCACGCGGTGACAAGGGACATGCAGAGGCAGTACAGTGCTGTGTTTCTGCTTCAGTTCTACTTGTTTAAACCCTTCCTCTTTACTGCACATTGTGAAAACTTCTCTGGGAATCCAGCAGCATAATGATGCAAATAACCCTGTCATATGACTTAGCCTCTCCGGTGCTGGATTCCAAAATATCGAGCCAAGACATACAAGTCTTGCTGTGGATGCCATAGGCAGCCTGATGCTAGAGTGCAGATGGCTCTGCAGTTCCCTAATGGGAATTGTTTGGGTCCTTATTAGAGCTTTACAAAGATTTCTGTTAAACTTGCCAGCTCTCCTCCTGACTGTTCAGAGTGCTCAGCCAGTAATCACTGCAAACTCTGTGCGAGTCAGGCCCCGGAGAGCATTTTCAAACATCTCCTGTGTCTCTGTATGCAAACCCCCTCCTCCATCTGCTTTCATTTTTCAATAATTAACACGCCCCCAACCTGCATCTTTGCAGGGGAGGACACCTGCAAATATTGGTTTTGAAGAGATAATGGAAGGTGAATCAGCAGGCTGGGGCTCTCCAGTGATTGCAACCAGTAGCTCTAATTTCTATTCTCATGGAAACTCCATCAGTAAACAGGGTGGGTTGAGCCAAGTTTAGCTCAGCTCAAGGCTTTCCTCCATCTGTTCTCAGACGTGGATATAGATAGTGAATTGGGAATTGTGCACTTCTGGCTGATATTTGTCATACCCCACTGTAGTAAGGATTTGCTCAGCCATATCATTAACTCATTTTATGCATCTCTGATGAATGATATCTGCTTGGTGCTTTATCCTGTGTTGTTGCAACACCTGACTACTTTTCATGCCAGAATCTCTGATATGCTGTGGAGAGCAGAACTTCTCTTAAGGTAGGGGTGGAAGGCTGTGGCTTTGCTAGGACATTTCTACGTTCCTCTCGGTGCTTTCTCGGAGAGCAGGGCTGGCTCATTCCCCAGTCCAGCCAGTACCAACACCATCACCTCGGTGTGACCCGAGGGATTAGCCAATATTTGGGGCTCTCAAGCTGAGTTGATTAGCAGGAGACAAGGATGATGGCAGCAGCATCCACCTGCTGCAACGCTGCTCATCCTCCCTGTCACTGCAGGGGTATCGGGGACAAGTAAAGGTGGTACAGACTCCATCATCACAAGCCATGAAAAGACACTTTATTATTAGAAATCTACAGTTCTTATAGAAACAATGGTGGACTTAAGACCTAATTGGCCTTTAGGAAACTTCTCTCACACTATTGGTGAACTATGAATAGCACACTCTAGAGAACCATATCTATAAAAAATAGTCACAGAAAGATAACAATTGTTTAAATTATTTCTTCTAAGTTTCCTACAGTTTCTACACAGTTTCCCAGGATTTTCCTGGGAGAACGATGCCTCTGTTCAGAAGATATGTAATTACATACAAAGATATGTATGTACACTTCCCGAGCGCAGGGGCACCGAGCTGTTCCCGAGCGCATCACGATCCCAACGGGACGAGCCGCTACGGCCACCCCCGAGCCAAAAACATCCCCGGGCTTTTCTCAAGACGGCTTCACTAGCGTCTCCGCGGCCGCTTTTAGATGTGATTTATTTGCCGCCTTCCCCCCGCCGGTTCCTTCGGTGCCGTCGCTCGGCTCCATCGGCGCGTCCCAGGACACCGGGCGCGCTCCCGCGGCGCGCACCCCTCCGCCCGGGGGCGCTTTAAACGGTCCTCCCTGGCCCCGCCCCTTTTTTTGATCTCCGCCAATCCCCGCCCGGCCGGTTGCAATTCGAGCGGTGGGAGCGTACCACTGCCACAGGGGGCAGGGGAGGAGCGGGAGTGTTTAGGGGCCGTTGGGGGAGAACCGCGTGGGGCACGGCGCCCATTCTCCGCCACACCTGCTGCCTTCCCGTTGCCTTCGTTCTCCTCCCGTTGTTCCCCCTCTCCACGGCGTGCCCAGCGGCTGTGCAGCCGCCGTTTTCTCGCCGCCCCTCCCCTTTCCCCGGTGCGCCGCCCGAAGGGACGGGCGGGAAGGGGGCTCTGCCCGCGCGGTGGGCGGGGCAGCGGCAGCGCGAGCTGCCAAGGTGCGCGCGCGCCGCCGCGGCTGCAGCCGCCCCTCCCGCGGCGGGCAGGGACGGGCCGGTCCCGCTCCGTTCCAGCTTCAGTCCCAGCCCGGCTCCAGCCCCGCTCCGCCGCCCGCGAGCAGCGGCATGAAGCGAAGGCAAGTGCCCGCGGCGGGGCGGGAGGGCTGCGGCTCGGCAGGTGGGGCGGGGGCGGAGGGTCGCCGTCGCGCAGCGGCCCCGGCGCGCGGAGCGGGGTCTGCGCGCCGTGTGGGGAGCG